>NW_024387040.1:11141351-11476368 GCF_900408965.1 Simochromis diagramma
TATTCATGCTTTAATTTCTGCTAGGTTTCTTTTTCATAACAAGGCAGCTAATTTACTGTAACCTAATACGGGGAGTATTACTGTGTCTGCGTGCTGTTTTTCTAGAATAAATGTGGGCCAGGATGTGATGTGACGTGATTACCATGCTGCAACTTCATTACAAAGTCTAATAACCACCAATGGCTTTGCTTTTTTTAGGGCACTAACAAATGTGGTGAGCCGCTGCTAAAAAAGACAGAGCACCAATGTGACAGGCAAACATTTGCAGTGAAAAGAGAGCCCACTTTTTTTTTTTTTTTTTTCTCAGCAGGAAGACAACCCACCCATATCAGCTAAAGAGGGTGTGTCCTCTCCAGCTGTACTCCCCAAGGACTCCCTGTAATTTTGTTTTCTTCCTTGTCCTCGCAAGATTAGGCAACTTTGCCCTGCAGCAGGGTGCCTGCGCAAATGCTGCAGGGCAAAGCTTTGACCACTTTGTCTCATTTTTGAGGCCGTCAAGCAGCTTTTCTTGCCACTTTTGCCATAAAGTTGAGAGTTTTCGTTTTCTTTCTGTTTCCTGTGAAAAGCAGTGCTGTGGAACTAAACGTGGGAATTTCCTTGTTATGGGATTTTCTGTGCTACAGCCAGTTGTAGAACGAGAGGTCTCAATGTGATTTCCCACAGTGAAGCAATACTGACAAACTTTAAAATTAAAATAGTCACTTAAATCATAGTTTGTCTGCTGTAAGTTCATTTTTATCAGCGTGCCTCGTTTTAAACGCTCGCACTCAGATCTTGTGGTCGAGATGGGTTTGCTTTTTTGTGTTGAGCTCTGAAGTTATTTAAGCTGGTGCGACACAGATAAATTTGTATCTGTATGTAGAAAAAGAAACTCGACGATCAGCTGATTCTCATATAAGCAAGCGTTTGGCAACTGTGGGGAGGAAGAACTCCCTTTTAACAGGAAGCCTTAGGCTCATGAAGAGCGCACAACTGGTAGAGGGGTTAGGAGAAACTATTTAAAACTTTTTAATCATAACAATATTGATTACTAATTTCCAGTTTTTGCCCCTTCCTTCCCTCCTTCCTTCCTTCCTTCCTTTATTTATTTATTCTTTTCCGTCATTTTTGCTGCCTTAAATGAATTGCTCAGTTTATTTGTGCTTTGTCCAAAGTGACTTGCAGTTAGTGCATTTGGGGACTAGAACCAGGCAGATTTCATCAGATTTCATCACATTAAAACTAGTAAAATAGGCTTTTCTTCTTCTGCTTTCTCAAAAATTACTTGTAGATTGAGCTTGATAACGCATGCTTTTTTTTTTTTTTTTGCCGTGTAGATCTTTAGAAGATGCTCCCGAAATGGTGTCATAGGACTCAACCCCCTCCAAACTAATGAGCTGAAAACTCGCAAGAACATCTCAGCGGCTGCCTTCTGATGTCTTTATGTGTGCGTGGCTGTACATAAAAGGTGCAGCAGGAGTGGATGATGCTGACGGGCCGCAGCTCAGTATTTGATGTAAATTTAGTTCAGACTTTAACTAAACTGTACAAAAAGTTCTGCGGCGTGCGTCTGATCCTGCCTCTGTATTTTAGTCGAGCACCTTGTTTGAAGCGCTGACGTCAAAAAAAAAAAAAAAAAGAGGGATTTTTAAGCTTTTCAGCACACGTCGCCAGCTCTCTGTGAAGCGAGTGCACTTTTCATAAGCCCTTTCTGTCTGCTGCAGACACTCTCTCCTGCTCTCTGTGTCTGATAGAAACGCACACACTCGAAAACACGCACATATCAACATGCCTCAGCTTGAATCGGCCCGTCCTTTCTGCACTCCTCCTTCACATTTCCATCCCTGCTTCTTTCTCTCTGTGCTTGTGTCATCGGGACTTTGGGGTTATGCGGACTATAGTGCAGCTCAGCGGGCTGAAGCAGATGGTGAGAGCTCTGTTTAACCAAGGACAGATCTCTGCCCCACTTTTCCAACTTGATAGTGACTTTTGCTGGTCTGAGAGCGCGTTTCGAGCTGTGCGTGCGTGGCATATGACACACTGACGGGTCAGAGTTATGCTTCCTGTTTGCCCTGCTGACTCTGAAGACCGACTCCCTGGAAATGCCTTTTCTGTGTGTCAGGAAGTGCCTCTAAAAACAAGACAAGATTCGCATTAACATACCTCAGTTCAGTTTATTCTGATTGATCTTTTGATTAGAAAGATTGGAATATTTAGCTGTTTTCAAAACCCTTTTTCATTCATGCAAATCAGAGCCATGTTTGTGTAACCTCTGCGACAAGGACGCGTCTACCGTATGCAAAGTGGGCCACCTGGCCATGTTGGCTAGAGGACGCACTGAGAGGGTTGTCAGCACAGTAATGACACAATTCAGGCTTTAATAGTCATGCTTAGGCTATATTTGTTATCTATAGAGCTCAGGAAACAACATCATAAAAATGAATTAGTCAGCTGAGTTATTTTTCAAGCAAAAGCCAAACATGCTCTGATTTCATCTTTTCAGATAAATGTATTTAGGAATTTGTAATAAAGGTTATTAAAAAGAAGCTAAAAAATAAAAGTATGTTTCAAAGAAAATAAAAACAGCTGGACTGATGAAAAAGACTAAAACTAGCTGAAACAATTTTTTACTTGAACAAGAATTATTATTATTTTTACTTTTTGACTGTGTGTTTAAATTTGCCAAACCAACAAGGATCAGGAAGCTAAGATTCCTCTACAGCATGAGGAGATATATTTGTATTGTAATGTCTATTTTCCACTGACAAACACCACCCACATCATGGTGATTTAAAACCAAAACTAAACGGAAATGACCAAAACCCACTTTGGAAACTAACCGAATGGAAATTAAACTGAAATTAGAGCTAATAACTATAATTGATCGGTTTCTTATGTGTATATCATGGTTAACAGGATCTTGGGGAGCACTACTGCATATACATTTAATGCTATTTGTGGCCCTAAAGGCAGCTGCCTACTGTCTGGATAATTCTGCTGAAAGCTAAAAATGTAAAACTAAAGCTTATCTAAACTTAATAAATATTTAATCTTTAAACTAATAGTGACAAAGTGGTTAAAACCAATAAAGGTTTTCAAGCAAACATGAGTACCACCCAGATTGTGGTAAAAACATTAACAGCAGCTTATCCTTGTTCCTTTTTTCTTGGTCTTTGGGCAGGTATCCATCAAATGTCTTAAGAGTTCGTCCAACGAAAGTTCAGAGTTTTTTGTTGTTGTTTTTTTTTTTTTCAGCATAAAATATTGTGCCCGTCAGTTTTTTTACTTAAGGATAAAATCCATTTTTGTTTGTCAAATGTTCAAAAAGTGCAGTAAAACCGACAGATTTCTGTTAAGTAAGGTAACACAGACTCTGTGTTAACTGTATGTGAACAAGTCATGCTTATGTGCATAGTCACTGTTTAAAGGCCTTCTTTAAGCCAGATCTCAGCTGTCATAGGGCAAAAGGAGTGGTACACCAGATCAGATGGTCAGTCCTGCCGATCATATTTAACTCTCTCATCATTTAATCTCTACATTTATAGTCAATAAATCTTTAAAATTTTCAGCGGTCATTGTGCACGATCATTGTCCAGTCATTTCCAAACAAGGAAAGGCGTTTGTGGCACTTAATGTATTTTGAATGGATGCTTTTCTGACACTCCTGAAGCCACCATACAGGGCCATTGTGTATTGTATGTGTGGTCGGCAAGGTCAGTCTCTCAATTGCCCCTCGGGGATAAATAAAGTCTTCTGAATCTGAATGTTTCCACTATCTGAATACCAGCAATGCACACGCCTTTACTACGCTGATAATTGGGAATTCCTTAGAAAGGTCTTGCCTGCAACTTGGTCCAAATTCCTGATGAAATCACAGCGATGTGTGGCAGCGCTGTATAGTGAGATGTGTACAACGGAAAAAAGAAAAAAGGGGAAATGGAAGTGTTATGTAGAAAACCAGGAGGTCATAAGTCAGAGTAAATTCTGTCTTGCAAGAAAGTGGTTTTTTTTTTTTTTTTTTTTTTTTGTTTGTGCTGAGGCAGCACGATGCCCACTTTTTCTTTAAAAAAAGGAAGTGCGGGCTGCTCCTGAATGAGTTGTTTTAAAATATGAGCTTGTGATCGATGCAGGCAGCATCACATGAAAGAAGCGAGGCCTGGCCATCGATCAGTAGTTTGACAATCCCGGTCATATAACCTTGGTGTACCTGTCCTGTGCTGCTTTTCCCAGGAGAATTCGTGAAAGTTTTTCTCTTGGAAGAGGGCCAGTCTTGCCTAAAGGTGATAAATATAGGTTTGTGGGTTTTTTTTTTAACATAGCTTTGCCTCTCTGGGTTACTTTGAGTCCTCATTTCCTGTCCTTTCTCTCTGCCTCTCCCTCTCTCCTGCTCTCTGTGGAGTGGCCTGGTTTTTCTTGCAGCACGGAGAGGCCTAGCGGCTCTGAGCCTACCAGCCAGACCCATTCATCCTTTTGACCACCTGTCACTCCTCCCCCTCAGCTGATGGGGTTGGTTTGATCCAGACTGTTGAACTGATCTGTTACAGTGTGGGAGTTTTGGACAGTCGGATTCATTCTGATGGTACTGTTTCGGCTTACAGTTGGATTCATAAGGAGTAAAGCCTTTCCCAACTTTTAGTGTTTCTTTTATTTTGCTTGTTTATCAGTTAAGCACTTTGTGCTTTCTGCCAGATGAAGCAATTACCAAGTCTCTCAATAAAGGTTAATGAGTTTCCTTCATGTGCAAACTTCCCCTTTGTGTCTCTTCCCTGACACACTGAAGGAATTTCTAATAGCGTGCTGGCAGATTTTCAAGGTCAGGTAGACCTTATGGCCTTTCAGTCAGCCTCCATCTGCCCCTTTGAGGGAGGAGAAGGAATTATGAATTCACTTATCGTGCTGCAGTGTTATTTTTTTTTTTTTAATTTTTAATTTTAGAGAGCCGAGACCTTGTAAAAGGAGGGACTGAAGTTGTTTCATGTGCAGGTTTTCTTTATTCCTCACACGTTCCAGAGTCACTTTCACCATCCTGTCTCGGCAGGTAGGTCGTTCTTAGTTTAATCATCTCAAGGAGTGGATATAATAATGTATACGGAAAATTGTTAATTCAACACTTAGCACCTTCTTAAACATTTAGGCTTTATAAAACAAAGTAAAGCTTCAACAGTTCTGTGATAAACTGACTTATTAATTGGCACAGATTTAACCAGAGAGCATAAACATGTCTTTATATGAGTATGGAGAATCTGTAGGCAAGGGACAAGATTTGTGGTTCTGGTATCTTTCTGGTTTCTGTTTGTAGTCCGTTTGTAGTTCTGTTGACCGATCGTGTTTGGTTGCATACAGGTGTACAGTCATTCTATCAATTTATCTTTTTATTATCTCTTTAAAAAATGTCTTCATTTGTAAACCAATGGGAATAACAGATGGAACAGGACATCTTGGCTTGGGCAACTTTTGAAAACCCCAAGAAATTAGCTGTTCCTCTGAGAGGCTAAAATAGGAGATCAGTTGATGGGCTCCCAGACTGATACTTGATCATTTCTGAAGTCAGTTTTTAAAGGACAAATACCCCAAAGTTAGTGGTAGCAGCCTCTCCAATATAAATATCTGATGGGTTTTCTTAGAGGTGTATGGTAGCGAATTGAACGCCCTATGAAGTTTGGATTTTCTCATTCATAACTGGTAAATTGGGAATGTGGCAACCAGATACCATCGAAAAGTTTTAGCCAAGCAACTGAAGCAACTACCAACCACAGGGAAGAATACTGTCGATTGACATATGAGGGGGTGGTAAATACATTGGCAGTAACCAGCACCCAGAGCGGTAAATGTCAACTAGGGAACAAAGTGACCAGCAAATTGTTTCCAATGTAACCTTAGAACAAGGAAGTCAAACAGAAAACCTAGTCAGTTCAAGAAAATCTCACATTTGTCAGCTGTGGTTTTAGTTCAGAGTGAAGTCCTTTCATGGTTGCGTCAGATACCTGCTGCACCGAAAGTAGCTTTATTTCCATCATACGTAAAGCAACAGACTGTAATTGCCTTGAAATGCATGTTACTAGACTGGTAAGAAGCAGAAAGCAAGGTATTGTCTTAAGCTGGCTGCAAAGTAAAGCTCAACCACAGTTCAGCCATATCAGCTGATCTACTTAGCAAATATGATGGATGCGTGGGGAAGTCCCAGTACAGGCGGACACCACCAAAGATAAATCACAGCAGAAGCAAACTGGAAACGACAGTCTTCCTTTAACTTTAGTGGTACTGACATAGTTACATTTGGTCTCAGATTGCTATCACAGTTTTGCCTTCCGTTTGAGCTGTAATATATCGCTGCACGATGGCAGAGGGAACTAATTGATCAGGTAATAGCTTTGGTAACACGTGGTCAGATCTTAAACGTGTCTCTCGTTCATGGGCTCCACCTTCCGCACATCAATACAACGGCTCACTAGCTCTCGGCTGCCTCACTTATCTTGCCCCGTCCAGTCTGCAGTAATCAGCGGTCGATACATCACTGGGCAGCAAAGTGCCATGTGAGCTCTACAACCTTCCAGCTGGATTTAGGCTCATTCTTTCAGCTCAGCACAGTACTGCTTTGGGAAGAGGATTGATCCCTGCTAAGGTTTTCTTCCTTTAGACAAAGTTGCAGGAGTTGTCAAGCCTAATATCTAGGATTAGTTTTTCCTCATGTTCAGTCTGAAGATTATAGATAAGGAAAAAAAAAGCTCTGTACTTCTGTCCCATTGTGTTTGTTTTTGGCTTCTGCGAGCTCATCCCCCACACTTGTGGTTCATGGCGAAACCCCTCAGCAGCTCTTGAGGATGTATGACATGTTGCGGAATTCCAAACATTCCTGAAAGTGTGTGGGATTTAATTTTTTGTGTGTGTGTGCTGAGCACACTTGTGAACAAGTGAGAGCGCATTAACCCAGATGGGTTTGTCAGCTGTGTAAATCAAAAGAAGCAGAAATGTTTATGCAAGTTCTAGCATTTGCTGCAACACCAACAAATGTATCCCACCACTGAACCCTTTGTGGGGGTTTTTTTTGTTTTTTTTGTCATGTTCCTAATTTCTGGATGATTCAGTGAAACAGACATTTGGTCTCAGTTCCTTGAGTCCTCTTTTAGTCGTGTTAGATCATCAGGAGGAATACTCATTTTGTCCATTTCCTACTTCTGCTACTGCTTTTGGGCGGAACGGAAGCAGGAACCCGTCTGACCCCGAGGAGTTTTTCCTTTTTACGGCACTTAATGCAGCCAGCAGAGCCTGACATGGAGGCGTCTTGTTTAAGAAAAAAAAACAGAAACTCGATTGCGCTTCAGTGGCCGTTATCTTGCCAGACTGGATGGGTGAGATGAAGAGTGTCTATCCTTCCAAGAGCTTCAAAAAACCCTGCAGAAAACAGGAAAGCCTTTCTTGTGACTGCCACTCCTTTATCTTTTTGTGAGTTTTTTCAGCTTGAGTACGTGCAGCATTCAATTATTTTGGGTTTTTGAAGAATTGTCACTCTGATTGTGTGTTTGTGTTTTATGCTGTCAGGGTGGTGGTTGATTATCTCGCTTGCCCCAGCTCCCAGCTACATATTTATTGTGCGTAGTCAGCCCGCGCATTCCTCTCTACTCCCCTTATAAACCCAGCTCAGGTGCTGACAGCCTGTCTGCTGCTGCCTGGATATTCCATAGTCTCTTTCACTCAGTCATTACTCAGCTCAGAAATATGAGATAAAGTGCCCCAGGAGCGCTAAAGCTCTCTCAGAGCCCACCTCATTCTCTGCATCTCCCTGCCGTGGAAGAGTGTACTCAGCTTGCCGGTGCTGTTGTTTTGAGCTGATTGTGCACACCCTTTGTTCCTTGTCTGCTAAAGCGCTGTTTGTTCTCATTTTTTAGGATCTACTACATCTCTCCCATTGTCTTTTTTTTTTTTTGAAGAAATGTGCAGATTGCTGGGTAATTGGACAACAAATCTGGTTGGGTTTGAGGATTTGATGCGTGAACCAGCAAAGGGACTAGGGATGCCAGGGATGTAACTAGAGCAGGAGGATCTAAGATTGCCGCCAGTGGCGATGCAATCAAGTGTTGCATCTGTCCTCCCGGCACCCACCGCTGACCTCATATCACGGCTCTGGCAGCTAATGCAGAGTGAATCATTCTGTTCAGAAAAAGAAGAATAGAGGGCAAAGAGGGATCTGTTATTTAACTATTTGGGAAATATATAGTGAAATAGCTGAAAAGCGGGCTGTGCAGCTCACTGAGAGTGTCAGTTTTTGATTAATGTGCAGGTAAAACATTTACCTTCGTGTAAACCAGGAAAGATCAGCCTGGCCTTTTTGCTTCGTCACGTCAGCTTTCTTGACGCACGAGTCGTTGTAGCGTCTGCGTCTCAAAGGAGAGGAAACAGCAGCGAAGGGCAGCCTGTGGTGCACTAATTTTAAGTCCTGGCCTTGCACCTTCAATTTCAAAGTGATACAGACTGGTTAATTTGTGCTGTCATCAGCTTACATGTTCTGTACTTAACACCGCGGGAAACTTTGAGTCAGCAGGACGGGCGATCGTGCATGTTTTGGAGCGTTTTGCACTGCAGCCGTTCGAGAACGCAGGCCAAACAGCATCACGTTGTTTTCTTTTCTTTGGATTTAAGCTTTGGCAACCTTGAATGAATTTGTATGTCTGACAGAAATGGAGACAGTAGAGTTTACACATCACACTTGAGCGTTTGTGATCCGAAACATCAATGGGCCTGGTTGTCTGTGCTGTTCACAGCTGCAGTGCATTAACAAAAACAACATAATCATGCAGTTTTTTTTAGTTATAACAGCATTGCAAACAACATATTTGCATTTGCAGTCTGTATATCTATAATGAATGGATCTTGCACAACGTCTCTTCGGGGCCGTGTTTATTTATTTTAAACTAACTTGTGGCGTGATATGTAGGCCAGCAGTTCTGCACAGCTAAGCACGAGCTGTTCACTAATCTGTTTATACAGCAAAAATCTGCATCCTCTTGCAATTTGGAAATTGCTATCATGGATGTAAAGGCTGGTTTGTTTGTTTGTTTGTTTGTTTTTTTGTTTGTTTGTTTGTTTGCGGTTGTTGTTTCATCTGTTTCCCTCCAGCTGTTAATCCACGCACCACATTGCATATTGCGGCGTCAGTGGTAGGTGTCTGCGTGCACGCATGAACGAGTGTGTGATTTCAACAGATGGCCTTTTGCACTGAACCCTCTGGAGGAATCTTTCCTGCTTCCTGAGGCTGTTATCGCCCAACACATCTGCCGCTTTGATTCCCGCTAAAAGAAACACCGGCCGTGGAAAAGCCGGCGCTGCAGCTCTCCTGGTCAGGAGCTTTTAGCCAGCCACATGGACAGTTTGTGTATTAGTTGCGTCGATTGTTTGTTTTCTTTTGCACTGTCACCTCTCTTGTCTTCATATGGTCAAATTTTTTTCCCCCCCCCTGTTTTGCCCCCTTAATGCTACCATTAGCTATCATCACCTCACCCACTGCTGCCACCACCTGTCTTCTATTACAGCACCCTGTTATCAAAGCCCAGCGTTTACCCTCCAGGCAGTGCTCTTTGGACTTGGTGACTGAGAGCAGTGTAGGGAAGAGCCCACAGAGATCAAACACAACAGCTCATCAGCTTGGAGCTATGCCCGTCTGAAGGGAGGTGGCTGAACAACATGTCGTTAAATTGTTACTGAATACATTGCTGCATACATGTAAATGTTTAGCTTCATATACGTCGAGTGGGCCAGTTATAGGCCACACAGACATGCTTGATTATACCAAAAATATGATACTAGGTGTTTTTCGACATGATGATATATAAAAATGTACTTTAATTGTGTAGCACCTTTTTAAAAAAGTGATTGGGTAGATAAAAAGAAGAGTATTCATGTTGTAAATTCACATGGAGAGCCAAACAGAATAATTGGAAAGCTTTTTAAAAGGGTGCAAACAAAAAAACATAAAAAGGAAAAACTAGATTAATAGAAACAAGAGAAGACAGAAGGGGACAATAAAACTGCACGTAAGATAACGTTGCAAAGTTTCCTACTTAAACTAGATGTGAAATAGCAGAGGTGTGGCTGTTATCTGATCTTGAATTACAAGTGAACTGTTGCTATCAACGCTGTGCTTTATTATTGATAATACGAATGAATTATTGTGTTGAATCTGTCAGGTTCAGCTCTGTGAAGCAGTCTCTGAGTTTAGAAAAGCGGATATTTTGCTCTTGAATGGTGGCTTCAGGATCCGTTACAGTGTGGTATCTCAGAACTGAGAGTTGGGGGAGAAAATGGTCTTTGCAGTGTTTTTGGCCTGAAGCCAGCACAAACCTGACTTGTAGATGAGGTTAAAAGGTGGCTGTTATGTCAATTTTAATAGTAACTGACATTTTTATTTCTGTGCACAGGCCCAGGACAAGAGGAAAGCTCTGGAGGAAACCAAAGCCTACACCACCCAGTCCCTGGCTAGCGTGGCCTACCAGATTAATGCCTTAGCCAACAATGTGCTGCAGCTGCTGGACATCCAGGCCTCGCAGCTGCGGCGCATGGAGTCCTCCATCAACCACATCTCTCAGGTCAGAAATACACACAGAAACTCCTGGCCACAGACCAAGCAGCTGTGAAGATCGCTGCCCCACGCTTTCCACTTCTCCTCTCACTTTCACACAGACTCGGTTATTTTAAGTCACAGCATGAAACAGTAGCATCCATGGTTCCCTTTATTGGTTTATCAGTCTTACTCACGTCCTGACTGGTGGTCTGTTTGTTTTTATTTTATGTCAGCGTGGTTGAGAAGCATAAAAATGATGAAACAGTTCCCCCAACAGCCATCGACATCCTCAAAACACAGGGTTAGATTTGTCATAGCTGGTTGTAATCCATTCATCCACAGCATATTACTTTTGTTTTTTAAATAAATAAGCGAAAATAACAGCATTTGAAAGCTTGATTCTGTCGCCTATTTAAAGAAAAACTTTTCTGTCAGTCACAAACTGTCAGAAGTCTATTTAATGCTGTTTACTTTATTTGTTTTTTTAGATTTTAGCTTGTGTAGAAACAGGCATGTTGCAAGAAACAAAGCCACACATCACGCTGTTTATTGCCCAAGCAAAATGAATCCTGTCCTAGATGTGCTTTTTAAAGTACGCAAAACTTTGCATCACATACTTTACAGCTGAAATGTAAAAGTTTGAAAACAAATGTTCTCCGTCCTCTTCGGTTTCTTTACTACTTAGCAAGTCGTTTGCAAGTGTTTGCAGACAAGCCGGTGTCTTCCACACAAAGAGCCGGTGACTGCACTTTACTCGCCAAAGAAATGCCAGCAACGTACCCACAACCACTCACCAACACGTTGAGCAATACATGTTTTTCCCTAAGTGGTTACCAGTGGGTCATTGGCAGATCTGTAGGTCAGAGCAAGTTTGGCTTGAGCAACCAATTTCACAGCAACTGCCAGCAACCTACAACTGATGGCAAATACTCAGTTTTAGCAACCGGTGGTTGCCAGGCGATTGCAGCCTCTAGGCCTGTGCGACCGGAGCCTTTGATACGAAGCCCCTGGTCACTTTTGTTCAGTGCCAGTTCCAATAAAGCTTTTGCAAACACGAGGTTTGTATCCTCAGGACTGACATGAGGGGAAAAAAGAGATGATGGAAGTTTTTCTCTGGGGAAAATATCAACCTGAAATTGCATTATGTAGTTCATTATGAATGTGGTTCAATTGTTAGTACTGTTAGTACTGTTAGCAGCCTAACTGTTAAACGCTTTTGTTAAATGACTTTAACCACATTGCTAACACTCCTGTAGCCGTTCCTCTCTGCAGGGTGAGGGTTTTGCCATGTGCAGGTAAATCCAGCCGCTCATCCAATGAAGGCATTAAGAGCTCAGACAAATCAAACAAAGAACTCCAGCCATGTGGCATCTCATAGATTAGAACTGGGAGAGATTCACCACACCCTGAGCACGCCAAAATTTGTGTTAAAATGACTATACTTGGAGTGGTTGGATGACGACTGGAGGCTCTAGTTCCTTTGATTTAGTTTTCCCTGCTTTTTCTTGATAACAAGACGTCCTGAAGGTCACATTTTTAGTCTGGTGGTGGAAAAGATCATTTGCGACGCCGGAGGGTTTGTGAGGGAAAGGAACAGACGATGACTGATGATGAGCAAAGAAAGCGGAGAGAGACTCCCAAAAAGACAAATTTACTTTAAGTTTTGAGTCAGTATCCTGACAAACAGCCTTCAGCTGATACCAAGGTCACTGTGACACCACTGCCTGCCTCAGTCTCCATGACAACCCCCTGAGCTACATCTAAAAAATATTTGAAAGACAGCTCGACACGTTGTTTCAGATCAGCAAAGAAGGCCGTGCACTAAACACTCCGCTTAGTTTACACTATTTGACTTTGTTTCCATGGTCTCGTATCTTGTCGTGGGAAATTCCAGACTTCCTTTGCTATATTTAAACTCAATGTTGTGCACAGTGTGTAGCCATGGAGAAGCCTCTAAGATGACTAAATAGTGTCACTTTAGGTCAGCTGACAGCCAGGTTTCCCCTCATTATGCTTATCTTTATATTTATCTTTATATTTATATCTTTATCATTTATTTAAAAAAAAAAATTATAATAATAAAGCAAGAGCACCAAAAGAGCATCGATGCACCAAATGCCACTTTCCTTGGCTGATTCTGATTTTGCTTTTTAAGAAACATAAATTTGCATTGTTCATAAAAAATGAACAATAAAAATATTTTCCACAGCTACACCTGATTATACTTTTTTTTTTTTTTTTTCATTTAATCACACACTTGGATAGATCTTGGAATAAAGTGCTCCCTGTTACTGGGCAGAATTTACATTGTAAATGTGACTTACCCAACATGTTGTACCTTCTTGTAAAGCTTCTAATTTTAAAGGAACTTCTTTCCTAATCACTTGAATTTGAGAATAAATGTCAGACTAACGCCTACATCCAGCGTCGAAGAAAATGGCCAACTCTGACCACAGTGGTAGAAATCAAAGGTGTGTACTCAAAAGCAACGTAAAACCATTTAATATCACATTGTTATGTAAATGAAATTGATTTTAAATGGCAGATAGATGCATTGCACTTATTCCAAAAGCTAAATTAATTTGATGAGTGTGGCTTATGTTAGCCAGTTGGCATGTTTTACAGTACTCTGGTCAGGTGGTTATGCTTGTTTCTGCAGCCTTCATGGAGCCATCTATTTTTGGTAGTGCTAGTAGTGCTACTGGTAGTGCTATTTTTGCTCTTTTTGTCAAACTCTTGAACGACACACTGCACATCATACCAAGATTTGATGTTTTAGCTAATAGCTCTTTGGGAATCTCCCTGTTGAAAAACCTTAAAGCCTGGGGAACTGTTGCTCAAGATCATTGAGCAATAAAGTTTTTACACAGTACTCTATTATTATTATTATGATAGGAAGGCTGGTCAGAGGTCAAGGCTAATTAGCTGAAAAGCCAGTGACCAGTTGGTGCATATCTACTTCAAACTACTATTTTCCCCAGCTGACAGCCTTTGTAGCTACAGGAATAACACTCTGCAGCCTCTTTTTTTTTTAAATATAATTGGTCTCTGGAAATGTAAAGGATTTAGCAGCTTTGTCTGTTGCCAAACATACGCCACAGTGCTTAATATCCTTTTCATTCATTACGCCTTCTTCTCTGCCTGGTTGTTTTTATGAATAAGTGAGAGCAGAGGTCTTAATGAGTTAGGCATTATGAAGCATATCTCTGTTTTTAATAACAAAAAGGGAGGGCTGTGTGAGCTCTGCAGGCTGTGGGTTTGTTATAGCTCTCTGCTGTCGTGTTCAGAGGTGGATCATTATCGTGATGCCCTCACAGCTCATGGATATGAGATTAGCGGAAGCCCTAAAGGCCACTGTTGCATTCTGCTGAATGGTTAATGGAGAGGAAAGCCTGTAACTTGCGGGGGAAATTTCCTCATTTGCCTCTGAAATATGATGAACACGCTGTTGCGTGCGCTGGATGAGTCCTATAATTCTCCCTATAATCAATTTTTATCAGTATCATAAGCCTGTACCAGTTCCTGCTCAAAGCTAGAGATGCCTCAGAGTACAGTCAGTGCCTGTGGTGAGACGTGTGCTGGCGTCATGGCAGCTTTCTTTGGTTTGCCCACAGTTAGGAGGGATTCACTCTGGTCAGGGTGTGTCTGCTTAGTGATGGCATCTCTCCGTCTGGAATATAGCACATTCATGTTGTTTACCTTTGTGCTGGGGTGCATACGAGTGACTAATGGGTTCGGTTTTGCCAAATTAGAAAACTGTAGGGTGCTCCGTATGGCACATGAAAGTTATTTTATTTGTTGTAAAAATTTCCACCATGTGTTTGTGATGTCGTACAATAGGAGTCCAAAGAAATCAGGCAATCCCTGCTTCATTTTTCCCGTTTCTTTCTTTTTCCAAACTCGAAACAGCTGTCTGTGCCCTTATCTGTTGGCCTTCTTGTTTCCAGTACTTGGTCCCTTCTTCATCATGAGTCTTGAGAAATGCCAAGCTATGACTGGCCAGCGACCAACTTGTAGTTTGTGCTGTCTCTGCCAAGGCACAGCAAGAAATTATGACTTGTTTTTGACTCAATCGACAGTGTGACCATCTTGTCAGACAAAATATTGTGCTTTCTGCAGGCTCGATATGAAGCAGGTGGACACAGAAGATGAAGCTCGGCTCATTTGTAGCAGATCAGAAAACATAAATGTGATGTCTTTATATTTACAACATTTTGTAATAATTTAGTCTCTGCTACATTTGATCGTACCCAAATTACTTGTTGTTATTCAGTGGATATCAGTGTCCTGCTGCAGTACAACTTACATAAATGTTTCAATGTGTTCCTCTGGGTGTTTGTTGGCGTGTCACCTTCCCTGCTGTCATTGCCATTTACAATCTCTTTGCAGTATTCAGGCGGAAGGTCTAAAGGGAGAATAGAGTAGCTAGCGGGGCTTCCACCTTGTGCTGCGTGTGAAGTGGCTGCTAAGAGGCTGCGAACAGGGAGTGCTTTGTTTGTCCGGCGGAAGAAAGCGGTGCCTCGCATTGAGAACCTCTCTGTGATACCCCGAATAGAGAGGGAGGACGGGAAGAAAGGGTGTATGTGTTTTTGGATGCGTTCTCCTTAAATTCAGTCTCCATTGCATAATTTGATTTCACGCAATTCACCCAGAGGCACTGAAAATACAGCAAGAGAGAGTAAAGCCTCTCTCATTTACCTGCGATAGATGTCTGATTCAATCATAGTTACATCAAGTTTTTCATGAGTAAGTGTTAGATATGGAAAGATGGGACATGATGGAAAAACAAAGTAATTTATCAAGAAAGACACCTGAAGAAACTCAAAGATGGCTCTTGGCTACTATTTTGGTCAACACTTTCTATTAGAGGTGATGACGTACCTCTCCTCTGCTTGCATGGTGAAACAGAGAGCAGAGGAGAGAAACTTGACCAAATAAAGATATTAACTATTAAGCATTTCATTTAAAAGCAAAATTGATGAGCCATAGATGGGGCCGCCACGATTAGTCGACTAGTCACGATTACGTCGACTATCAAAATCGTCGACGACTGATTTAATAGTAGACGCGTCGTTTGAAGCTTTGTAAAATCACAAAAGACGCAGGAATAAGTAGTAGGAATTATGAGTGCAATAACGGACTGAAACAGAAGATGGCAGCACTGCATGTACAAGGATGCCAGCTGCCGTTAAACCCCGAAGAAGAAGAAGCTGTGTCCCAGAATTCATAGCGCAGCCCAGCTCAGTTTCCAACAATGGCGGCAGCTAGTTAGTTTTAATATTACTCTTTTTATTCTTTCTGGGTCACAAAATTAAACGTTTAACATATTTTCAGGCGAGAATGTAACTGTGTAAACCTCAAATATCTGCTCAGTTTATCAAGACACCACATATTTTCAAAAGCGCTCCGATGTTTTCGGAGACGTCTGTTACCCACTAGCTCGATAGCTAGCCGGGTGCAAGGCTCACTAGAGCCCGTGAGAACACTGGACTCCCGGCAAATCGTTTTCAAACTCACCGCCGTCTTTCACTACTCAGGTTAAATATATATAAGTCACTTAGATAACTTAAAAATGTTATTGTTTGGCTTTTTTTAGTATTTTATTTGTTCCTGAGTAAATCGGTTTGGCTGAGATTAAAGTTATAGTTTTTACACAGCTGAATAAACGTCAAGCAGACAACTGATTATCAGAAGTGTGACATGCTCCAGAATATACTCCGGTGTCCCGTTATATTTTAGATAGCAAGGAGTTTATTAAACACCACCGAAACAATCTGCAAATTTCATTAAAATTTAATAAACTATCATCTTGTCTTTATTTTTAGTTAGCACATACCTTACACACTTAAAGCTGTAAGCTAATGATAGTTCTATAAGAGCAGATGCATGCTGGTGCAGTAAGCTGTACGTTTTACGTCCAATGGATGCATGATCTGATTAGTTGACTAATTGCAAAAATAATCTGTGACTAGTCGACTATCAAAATAATCGTTTGTGGCAGCCCTAGCCATAGAATTACTGGAAGAGTTACAGGCCAGAGAAAGGGGAGAAACAACCTAGTGAATATAATAATGTATCTTAAAGCTTCCAGGGTAAGTAGGTATTACATAAACGCTTTTATGCCAATACTTTTGGGTGGTGGTGAGTCTGCAGTGTCGTTATCAACTCAGTGACATGACTTCCTGTTCTTTGCTGCTCTGCTCACAGTGAAACAAAGAGCAGAGGAGAAAAACCAGCACAAATAAACAACAAATGATGCAGCAGAGACAAACTGAGCTTAAATGAAAGAAAATATATTAGATTATTAGAATGAATATGTGATTTTTGTGATTCTTTATTTTTGTTTCAGCTCTGCTCTCTTTCACAATGGTGGATTTTTTTTATTTATTTATTTATTTTTTGTTTGTTTGTTTGTTTGAAGAAAACTACACAGTATTCACATTTTCTTTAATGGGAGTGAATTAAACCAACATTTATAGTTGTTCTTATTGGCTACATTTTGGTGAAAAAGACTATTAAATAACAAAAGACATTTGTTAACAGATGTACAACATAAGGAGTTAAAGATTTTGAACGTCTGCAGTATGAGCAAAATTTTGACGGTAATCTTCTTATCTTTTTAAATAAAATGACTCAATTTTTTGTAATGCTTACATTTGCTAATCGAAGACGAGAACGAAGCAAAGGTAATGTCGGTAAATTGAGCATGAAAATATGCCACACTAAAAAAGACAGGCACATACTTAAGCTCACATTCTGACCTATAAATAAAGACCCGGTGATTTGTGTGTATATATGTGGTTATGACCATTTTTAGTGGCACAGTCTTAAGTTCTCTTGACTCTTGACTGATCGCATCGGGGAAGAAACTCAATCTTAGGCCACAAATGGAGGAAACTGTGATCGTTAAGACCTTTTAAGATGGTGCGAATGCAGCATCAATACAGCACAACAGAGTAAAATGATATCAAAATAAAAGGAAAAGTGCAAGTAATTAAAGCCTGTAAAATATTCAGATGAATTGATTTAACTTTTTAGCATTTATCCTGTGAAACTGTAGATTGCACTTGCATTATAGCACAAATCGATCTGTCAGTGTTGACTAATCTAATGAAAATGATCCTTTGACAGTGTTGTAATAAATCAAGTGACGCATGCCGTTATTGAAAATACTTTACTGTTTGTTTTGCCAGCTCATATTTATTTGTAGTGATTTCAACCGCTCTGTCTTACATTTGGACCTGGCTTGTGTGCAGACTGAACTCAGTGAACGCAGTGAATGCAGAAAGCAGCTGATACGCACACACACACGCACGCACAATGAAAACTCAGTTTGTTCCCACAGCTGTGAGGTTCACTCAGATGGCGTTTCTACAGTTACACAATATTCTTATCTGATCACATGAGCCAGCCCGTGTTTGTGTTCAGAGTCCGATTCGGTTTGTGTTTATGAGGCCAGGTTGGCACACTTACTGTTTCAGTTATTTGTCATTTCAATCGTCATTCCTTGCATGAGCAGTTGCATGCCTTTACAGTCCACTGCTTGTGTGTGTAAAAGGCTGTGATAAGACAGCATGCATGCTAGGAATTAAGGTTGTGTCTGTGCTGCAGTGCTGACTTGCTGACCTCCTGTTGAGGAAGAAATGGCTTCGCTCCAAACAGGAACTGGAACCTTCTCGTTCTGTCTGCGTTTCTGTGTGCTTCTTGTTTCCTGCTGATCCCTCTGCTCGCTCTCTCCTTTCTCTCGCCTGGTGGTCTACTTTCCACTCTTAGATATTTACACGTTTTTCTACATGACTGTTCAGTGGATTATAGTGATGTGGCAGGATTGGCGGTCAGATCCTTGTGTGGTCTCTTGCCTCTTAACAGCAGTTATTTAAAATATGGGGTTTGTATTGGAAGGTTTGGATTCACGAAAAAAAAGAGGGGGGGGGGGTTAGAAAATGATTCTGTGGAAAGAAATTCACAAATCTGTGACGTCTAAATGAAGTTAGACCTTTTTTTTGTAATTCTATTGATTAAATCACATTGACATCTTTTCTATGTCTCTACAGATTCACAAGCATATAACCAGTAATTGAGTGTCTTTGTCCAGTAATTCAGCAATATTTCTGAAGCCTTTTTTACTCATTATGTTTAGCAAAATGCAATGTGATTGCATTGGAGATTTCAATGTGTCTTTGATAGATTTATAGACTGTACATGCTCACTTTTAAGGATCTCTGAGTTGACTTTGGAAACTATTGTGCTATTTTTCTTGGCATTCCTTTACACTGCAGTTTGTGGGATGTTTTTTTTGATGGCTGAATAAGTTAATTGTGTTGCTTTGTGACACAGACGCAACTCCACATCACTTGCACTAAAGTTTCCAAACAGTGGATAATGACGATCAGCTTGTAGGGATCACCTTCTGTTTTGCCAGACATTTGGTTTGTGCTTCTCTAACCTTTTATCTGTTGTGTATATATTCGTCTTTTGACTTGAATACATCCTGTATATGTAAAGCTGCACGGTGCAGGGAACGGCTGTAACTGCCACTCACAGGCATGACATCCAGCAGTGATTTAGGGAGCGCTTAATTTGCTCATGCTTGTGTGTCATTGGCAGAGCTTTTTGAATATCGGTCAGTCGTGTTCATTTAATTCTGGTTGGACAAAATTAATTATGATTCTTACAACCCAGTTGGAATCTTCTCACATTCTCATGGATCATATCTTGAATGAATGTGATTTGACTCATAAAAATAACATCTATAAAAACGTATAAACAAGTCTGACCTGAAAACAGACTTTTACTTTTGCTGACGTAACAGCAAGCATTAAAAAGAAAAAAAAAATGGATGATCTACAAAAAAATTTGTAAAACACAAAATGTAGCAAATTTTAAAATCAATTTTGTTGATCAGCTCATCAAACCTGTAAGAAAGGAGACCAACAGATCCTGTTTTTTGTTTTGCTTTAAAAGAAATCTAACTGCCCCTTTGGGAATAAAGTGAAACTTTTCATTCTGTTTGGCAGTTATTAAATTTTCCCCTTTTTAATTGAAACATGTTTGTTCTATAAAATATTTAAAAACAAATCTTTGCATTTGAGAACTTCAAGAAATAATTGTTTGTCATTCTCGCTAAATAAATAATTTCAGCGTTTAATGATTTTTCTGTTAATCTCATATTTTCTGTTGTCGCATTTTTCTCGTCCTTGTAGCATTTGTAGCTTGAATGCGACGCGTGACTCTGTCCTGCATGGGTGGATGCTAAAGGGTGGATGTGTGATGATGTGAAATAAGTGGTGACTGAGGTTGTTTAGTGATTCATCAGCTTCTCTGCTCTGTGGTTACTCCTCCTTCCTCACTAGCAGAGTGCCTTCTCATTATTACCAGTGCATTCTTTCCCAGCCAACAACTCTCCAGTTGCATCTAATCATTGCACCTTTGTTCTGCACCACAAGAGCAGTGTAGGGAATTGTTTGACACCTTTGCATCAACACGGCCGATTGGGAAATGCTTTTCCTTCACTTTTCCTTTCATTTTGCAGCTGAGTCTCAGTTTTAGGTGTTTGTTCTCCTCAATTTTGTCTACCTCTTAGTCTGGGAATGGTAAATACTTGCTCTCAGCTTTCAGTTTGTATGTAAACTTCAGCTCTCAGTCAGAATGCTGCCTTGGCTGCCGCCCAAGTGAGACTGCAAAGGCCAGCTGAGGTGTTTCCATATGTGCTGTGTTAGCAAACACTGCGTCGACCTTGGCATGCTTTCCCGGCTCATTTTAATAGTGTTTTTCTCTCTCTCTCTGTCTCTGAGAGCCTTTCTTCGAGGTTTAACACTTGTCCAATCCTGGCTCCGTCGTGTCACACGTGGGTTGTTAGATTTACCAGAGGGATCGGATTTTTGAGGGATGTTTAACCGAAGCTGCCAAACTGAGAACTCCCCACAGTGCAGTTGACCTCCCATTTTGGCTCAGAGTGCACATGGAAGCTCTGGCATGCTCTGTGTCGCTTTAACCGCTCAGAGAAGCGGCCTCGCTGCAGGGCCGTTTTGGACAAATGTTAGACTCTACAGATGACGGGATTCAGATGTGCTGGCTGTAATCATGCTGAGAAACGCATTGGACAAAGAGGCATTTGCTCTTGTTCAGCAGCCGTTTTGCCTCACTGTGGATTTGGGAGTGTTGGATGGAGCTTCTCTTACAGATGAGGCTGGACACAGTTAGTGGGAAGCTACAGCTACAACGCACAAACAGAGTTAAGAGGTTCAAATCTAGGGCAAAGTCCTCAGGGCCACTGGTTCACAATACTGATAACAAAGCAGAAAAATATAATACATATTTCTCAAGGAAATCAGAATATTTCCTCTGTTTTCCCCCCAGTGTTGGCTTTATCTTGTGAAATACTGACAACTTTTACATTTTCAAGCTCCTACGCTCTATTAAAATGCAGACTTTATTAACAAATAAAGCTGTTTCTGCACCAAAACAGCACTTTCTTTAACATCCTACTTTGAGGAATGCGAATGCCCGTACAAACCATTTGTACTATGTCGCAAAAGATAAAAAAACCCACAAACAAACAAACTTGTCTTACATTTAAAGGAAAAGTTTGCATTATGGGACATTTATTTGTTTAGTTTCACAGGGGTTTTATATGACTGTAATGTGGCCTAAATTAACCCATACATGCATGAAGGTAGCCTGCACACATCTGATTCCAAATTAGACAGAATTAGGATTTAGATTAGGAACGTTTTAGACAGTTAATAAGTGTAATGATCATGAATCTGACAAACTTTTGTCATTATTTCACAAAACTAACTGCTACACAAAATGCCGGGCCTTTATTAAAGCCACCAATGATGTTCATTTTGAACTACAATGTTAAAACAATCAAAATAATCCTTATTTGTGTTGTACAGTTGCATGGCACTGCAGGAAACAAGCCCTTTAAACTCCTCTGCCTTTAAGGACTCTGTATTCTGATTGGCTCCCTTGTAAACATCTGTTCTCATTGACATCATAGGGAGCCAAAAGTAGAAAAAACTGTCTGAAACCTGAGCGTTTGGCCCACGGGCATTGCTTGCACGTACACTGACCTTGTTATTTGAAGGCTTGGCCATGTTTAATATGGGCAATGAAAGCAATGAAAATTTGCATATGTGACAGAAAACAAGGAAAAGCATAACAGTTCCACTTGAATGTGAAGCAGTGTTTTGTACACTCAATTAGAGCAGGGCGATATGGCCAAAAATATTTATCACGATATATATTTGAAAATTTGCGATAACGATATAACTGACGATATAATTGATGCGAGACAAAATACAACTCCACAACATTACTAGCGCAAAAAGACAACCTTCCATTTATTTTCACTTAAACAAGAAGCTGGTTTTTATGTACATTAAAGCTTTATAAAAATGCAACAGTGCAAATGCAAATTCCTTGCTGAAAGTTTTAACCAAAAGGCATTTCCAGTAGAAATGGGCTGACATATCCTGAGCATAACCATGTATAATATCCACTGAAGTTAAAAAGAGGTGCTTTGCAACATTAAACTGCAGTGTGCAGTACGTATTTTTCGGACCATAAGGTGCATGGGATTATAAGGCACATTAAGCGAAACAAAGCAGTCAGATAAATCAAACTTTATTAAATTCATTCTTCTTGCTTCCTCCACTTCTGTACCATTGATTCATTAATGTTGAATTCTCTGGCAGCTGCTCTATTCCCATGTTGTTGCAGTATATTAATCACTAACCTTGTATTGTGGATGGATTATCTCAGTTGTTCTCCTGACTGAAGTTTGGTCCGTTTACAGCATCCTGCCATGCGATTGCATTTGTCTCTAACTATCAGGAACCTTCACGTTAACTTTTATAAGTGGAAAAGTGTTAGTGTTCTCCTCCAGCTTCACTGTTTATGTTATGCTAACATAGCTGTGTCGCTAGCGATCACGTAGCACATCATTATATACCAGCTAGCCCAACTTCAGTAACCCTACAAACGTCACTGCTGTTTAGTTTTCTGTCTTCATTTATGTTGGAAGTGATAGCAGAGCTGTACGTTTGATTTTTTTTTTTTTTTCAGAAATCTCTCAGTCAGAACATGCAATATCATGCTTAGCTCGCTAGTTTCGAAACTAGCGAGCTAACTTCCGCTAGCTTCCTGCTAACTTCTTACTCCGTTAAATGTAATAAATTTTGTTTTCATGGATGCCTGGAAGTTAAACTTCATAGTTACACCTGGTAAAGCAGCAATGCTGATCGTTTTATTAAAGATGAAAGAATTTAGACAGTTTTTAACTCTCAGTGATGCTGCAGTGTTCATTTGACCTGAAAAAGACGGAGTTCAGGACCCAGATTACTCCCAGATTTAAGAGCATCTTAGTCCGACAAATACAACAATAACGACGGCCGCTTGCATGTTCTGCAAAAAAATGTGCTTTGTCGTGTATCTGACGGACAAACACCAAACCAGTTCCACATCACTGAAGTTGCACCATTTTTACAAACCAATTCTGGTTCATCTGTTTCACTCAACAATCGGCCATGTGCGTATGAAAACAAAGGCACTGCGCATGCGCGTTTTACTCATATTCTATCGTGATATTTCATTTTCCTATCGTTGCCTAACATTATACCGGTATTACCGTGAACGGTATAATATGGCCCAGCCCTACACTCAATTTTTAAGCTTTTAAGAGATCGCTCACTTAACACCAACACTTTGTTTTGCTTTCATTTGTTCCATCTTTATGTAAATGTCTAATAGTGTCACTGGCAACAGGTTAGATTGACTCGGGTAGAATTACACATCGCACAATTAAAAACCCAAGCCCAAGTTTGTTTGTTTTTTCTTTCAGCTTTACGTGCCAGTGTTGTGAGATTGATTAAATAATCCTTTTAAATGATGTATCAAGTTTTTTCATTGGCTTGCGTCCTGCTACTTCTCATATGCACGACTGCAGAGGTCGCTGATGAAACGCACTGCGTTATGCAATAAATATGGACTCCTGGCAGGCAGTTTTATATTGATCAATATGAATGAATATATTCATATTCACAGTCATTTTCTCAAATATAAATCACGTCAAACCCGTTTCTGCATTTCATTACTTGCGGAACATTCACTTGTGTAGCAAAGTCAAACTTTAATGCCAGGCCTGCGTCATTAAAGAAGGAAAGGATTATGCAAAGATGAGAAAGCACATCGACTTATACATGAGTAAATAACAGTTCTTCATCTGACACGATGGCTTCTCCTTTTAAAGCCACGCCTTATGCCTGATGCTGAAGTACACAGAATGGTTTATGGTTATCCATCTTGTGGCATCTGTAAGAAGTTATAGTTGATCACAGAAAAAGCTTGTAGAGCCTCCTCTGTTAGAACCACACTACAAACTAAAAGCAGTCATTTGCCTTGAGATTAACAAGTAATGCTGCCTTATATGGATTCTTTGGGAGTTGTTTTGTTCTTATTTTAGGACACCGAGGGTTGGATTTTTAAGAGATCCTTGTGGTTTTGTGTCTTTTAATATAAAAAAGTTGTTTTTATTTATTTTTTCTTCCATTGAACAGTCACAGTCTCTCCAGCCAAGATGAGCCTAATTATATAATTGTGAAACACAACCACAAGATGTCTTAATAGTACGTCTGAACTCTAGATCCTTTGTGAGCTAGTGTTTCCACGTTTCACAATAGCAACATTTTCAGGACTCTTCTGTCATGAAGTTATTTTGGGAAGTGTAGGAAATGGTCTAGGTCTGTGGAAGCAGACCTAGAAGCAGGAAAACACTTCATCATGAGATAGCTGCTTGAAGACACCGAGCATTGCAAATTGTTCAAATCTGCTCTTTGTAGGTGGGGAAAAGTGCTTTGCCGAGAGAGTGTATTTGCACATGGTCAAGATTTACTGGAGATGTAAGGCTGAAAAGAAGAGATGGCCTGATTAGGCTGTCTTCACCTCACTCCTTAATCTGCAGCAAGGCTGAAATTGAGGTTCAGATGTTTGAGTGAACGGCGTAATCGCACAGTACAACAAGGACCTCCAATGTCTGGACATCATCATCATGTAGTCCTGATTTATGGTGGTAAAAATAGCTCTCATGGACTTAAGAACATAGATATTCTCTTCTCTCATCAGTTTACTGAACCATTTTATTCAGATCTTATAATTATCTGTAGCTGAAGTCTGTTATTAACTATTGACACATTTGTCTGGTCTGGCAAGCCACACACAGAAACATCGGTATGTAGGGTGTGTTTGTCTAGCTGTAGGTTTTTCCCCATGCTGAGTGTAAGTGCCCAGCTCATCCTTACTACGCCTACAGTACACGCTGGGAAGCTTTTTGTTTGTCCGTGCGTTTATGCATAGTTGGCGTTTTACCGAGGATATCATCCTGCGGCCAGTCTGCCAAAGTGCTGAAAAAGGCTGTTTTCTTCTCTTTCCAGTACGTGTCGAAGGGAAAGCAACTGTCTCAATTCCAGATAAAGTGTACTCGTTTTTAGTTCTTTTCTTTTAAGTCGCTGCTCAAGTCGCTCGCCAAAACACTGTGTGCTTGTCTGGTGGGAAGTTGTCAAGTTACGTTTGTTCAAGATTTTGAAATTCCAACCCTAGACCTCTGCTTGGCCGTTCCCACTTCACTCAGAGATTTATGCCCCTTCTGCTGATCTCGTGTGGATACATTCTGTCAATGTATGACCTCCTTTCCCAAGTAGTCCAGCCTTCCCCCCTTATCTGAGCAGTGGGCTGCACTGGCCTGAAAGAGGCAATAAGCATTCATTGAAAGTGGGGGTCGACTTAGATTTGAAGACCAGAAAGCGATGTGTTCTCAAAGTTGGGTATTGTTTTTAAATTAGAGGAGTCCTCCTCTACAGTGGGTGCTTAAATTATGGGGCCTCGGGTTTTATTAGTAGACTTATAATTTTTGTGTCAGTTGTTGACCAGTTGCTAAGTGAAATTGGACATAAAGATTGTACTACATCAAAAACCTCTGTGCAATTGCTTTGGTTACTAGCAGATTGCCATGGGCGTCCATAGTTTGCATGGAAGGACTGACTTGTCTGCAAACACTTACCAACTGCTCACCAAATGGTCATGAAGCTGTAAATGTGCGATGTAAACTGGAAATGGAAACCCTTGGCCTTTCTAAGTAAAAATTGTGCCTTAACACTGCAGTCGATACATCTCAAAGGTCACAGCTATCCATATACCTCTTTGCGACCAATTTCACCTATCAACTGGCATCAATCACTGGTGAGCAGGCTGGGAGGGACATTGATCCAAAGCGATCTGTTGTTATTGGGTGGGCTACACTGACAGTTACAATAAGTTGTTTGCAAAGTTTTTTTGGCTTTTGTTGACGTTGTGTTGTATGTGTTTTTGTTTTTTTTTTTTTATTTATTTTTTTTTTATATGCAACCTACAGTGAAAGTTGAGTACACTGCATAATGCGAACATTAGCAAAGTAATGTTGATGAACCCAAATATTTTCTTTTGACGAAGCACTTGGCAACATTATGTCCATATTTCTGTATGGACATATTGCAAATCAATTTCCCATTAGGGACAATAAAGTTACCATTGACCAACAGTGGGGATGCTGCTTAGAAATGAAAACCAGGCACAGCCTCTACCAAAATGGTAACAATCTGGCTTCAAAATAAATAAATCCTAAATATTTAGCCACTGGTTGCTACTAACAACACAACAAGAATTTCTCATTGTGGCAAGCACTGCACAGACTCCCTCATATTCCAAAATGGGGAAAAAGTCTCCAAGTCTAACGCATTCTTGACTGAATGTGGATGACGCTGATGATGTTGGCAGTAGCTCCAATTTATGACCTAAATCCCTGCACTAGTCATAGATGGGTGACTCCTCTGGGTGTGGGAAGAACTACAGGGTTAAAAAAGAGAGGGGGAAAAAAATAAAAGGATGCCAAAAAAAAAGGACTTCAAGGTGACAAATGAAAAGAGCAGTTCAATAAAAGCAGACAACGAAGTGGGGGGCACTTTAAAGTCCTAAAAGCCCTTAGATGATGGATAAGCCAAACACCAACTGCTCAGTGTTTTGGGAAAACAGCCGTAGGCCTGAGACATATGGGTGGCAGTGGTTGAGAGCACATGTGAATCATGCACCTTTCAGTTTGGCAAGACGTTTTCCACCCAGCAGATGGACCATTGGGATCGAGTAAACACCTTTTTAGTGCCAGTTGAAAAGTCAGGGAAAGCGTTTTCCCGCTCAGTCGAGGGAAGAGATGGGCTGTTAAGTCGCAGTTGCTCAGATTTGGGTTCCCTGCTGGGTGAGTCCGATGGGGTGAAGCCAGAATGCACTGTCATACTTAGACCTTTTTGTCAGATCCATTTAATGTTCTTTGGACAGTGGATTAGCAATGTGATATCCACGGGGTGCTCCTGCTCGCTGTGTGGAAGTTTGCTAAACAAGGTGGGTTCAGATTTACCCTTCTGTCAACACTTGTGTAACATCAGGGCTCTGCACTGCTGCAGCAGGGCTTGTACAGG
Organism: Simochromis diagramma; assembly: GCF_900408965.1. Classification (NCBI taxonomy): domain Eukaryota; kingdom Metazoa; phylum Chordata; class Actinopteri; order Cichliformes; family Cichlidae; genus Simochromis; species Simochromis diagramma. The sequence continues at coordinate 11,168,394 of NW_024387040.1, forward strand.
ATGGAGATGAACTGTTACGCTGCTTCTAACTTCCTGCCCCTGCCAGCTGCGATGACGTTTGTCTGAACGCTGTTCTCTGATATGGGGAGTATGTACAGCCAAGAACAGATGCTTTCCCAGTTTAGCTGCTGCATTTCAACAACTGTTCTCTTTCCAGTTTCAAGTGAACTTTTCATGTTTTGTCTACTTCCTCATAGAAACTTATGGCAGTGTGCAACGCCTATGACTTCAGTTTTCTTTAGAATCAGTGGTGAAATGTGAGCAAAGCTGTTTTCGAAGTAAAACCAGGTCTAGATTGACTGAGCCCATCCCTCGTCCTCCTTCTCCCCTCTTTCTGCCTTGTTCCATCTCAGCCGATCACTGAGCTCCATCACATCCCCTGCAAATGGAAGCCAAATGGGCTGATTCGATTTTGGCCCAGTTGCTTTCAGATGATCATGATATATGACAATTTGGGAGTTATCTCTGAGCTGCATGTGGAGTCAAAGCTATTGGCTCAAATCCCATCATAATGGGGCTCTTATCCACTAAATTGTGCATTGGTTTGTTCGCAGCACAGGGAAGATATTGTCACTACAGTTCGTTTTTATGTCAAGAGCCTCTTGTATCCTGGCAGCTTGTCTCAGGTTAAAAAAGATGACTGTAATCAGCACTCTGTCATATCTCTTAATTCAAATAGACACAACAGGGCACTGGAACAGAACGGACGCTCCTTCTTTGCATGGGAAGTCTCTTAGGGAGCAATTATGCAAGAATATCTTTGGCTCTTATAAAATATTGATTGCTCCTTTTTTTTCTGCAATTTTGAACAATCCGCTTTTTTAATACCCCTGCATGTCCTGCAGGAACCTGCTATGCGTCAGTCTTAATAGATATTCGAGTTTGTTGCCAGTTCTCAGGCGAATATCTCATTAGTGTCATAGTTTAAAATTAGATTTGATGTTACCCAGAGAGAGGAGAAAAAGAGAGATGTTGTTGGCGTGATTGTGCTGTGCTGAGCTACATATAAGCCATCCCGAGTGTTACTAATTCCCTCAACTCTGGGATGAATGATACTTGAGGGCTAAGTCTGTACATACAGTGGAGCAGTGCAGAATAAAGAGACAAAGCTCAGTCCAGCCTCAGATCACTGTGGGATGAAAGGAATCCTCTGTTGGCGCTGGTTTCTGACTCCTTCCCCTCCACGAGAGACCACCGTTTTCCTGGTCTGGCCTCTGCAGACATTGCGGCCTTTCATCTCCCATTGCAACAGCAGCAGCTGCTCTTGGGCTCCTTTTGGCTTGATGGGAGGCGTTCAATGTTTGGTTGTGTAGTGAGTACTTGTGAGGTTATAGCCGTGTGGATAAACATTAAAGGCCACAAAACAAACACCAAAAAATACACAAATGTGTCATAGACAAGCACAGATTATATTAAGGTTTGTGAAGCCCTGTTTGAAGCACCATTGTTAGACACAGCTACCTTCTACATAGTGCTAAGTAACAATCAAGTAAAACACTAGAACTGGACTCGCAAAAACTGGAACAAATGCTTTTATGGATGAGCTGTTAAGCAAACCTTGTTATTTGTTAGATCACTGCATTATCAGTGATCACAAACACAGTAAAAGGCGACTTACCCCTGTTTCAGCCTCTAATTTTAAACCTAAATAAAGTTCTGAGTGTCTGAGGAATAATAAAATGAATAAAGCGCTGGTGGATAGCTATAATGATGTGGTCTCATCTTTCCAAGCTGTTGCATCATCTCCCTCTGTATAATCTGTGAATCTGCACTGATACATCATCAGTACAGAAACTCAGTCTTCAACAAATCTGCATAAATCTTGGGTTCGTTGGCATCTAACATACCCTTGATATTCCTTATTTATGATGCTTGGAAAGAATAGAATATGACCAGAAATAAGTGAGCGGGCCCATAAACTCATTAAGAAAGTGTTTACAAAGGTCATCACTCAGGGCTGTTTTCCAGTAGACGTCTAAAGGACCAGAAGCCTTTTTCTGCAACCACAGGTGCCACCAGCTGCTACTGGCACCTCTGTGTTGTCATTTTCCATAGAAGAGAGAAAAAACAGATCTGAACTCCTGACAATGTCATTTCTGACTCTCTGAAAGTCTAGTTCTGGAAGTCTCTGGAAGCTGGTGCTTGTCTCGTGTGCACAAGCGATAGTCATCTGCCCAAATTTAGTAATACATGATCAAGTGTATTAAGAAATCCAAATTTGTCATGTCATTTGGAAACAGCTGTATAGGAGTGTGACCAATAAATGAAACAATGGGTCAGTTTCAGGAGAAAAGCAGCCACCAGAGGCATAAATGAAGCATTTGACCCTTGCAAAGCATATTGGAGGGACACGCTTCTCTGAAAAAGTGAAAATTGTGAAAACAGGATTTAAACTATATAGTAAATTTCAGTTTATTCTTCTTTTGAGAGATTTGCGCGATCGCTCCAACAGCTCTTGCAACCGTAAGTCATCTTTGCTTAGTGTCTGCGTGCTTTTACCTCGCTAATATGCTGAATTGCCGTGTTAGATTTAGATTAAGGCCCCACTGATGAAAAGCACAGCCTCATGATTTAATTAAGCCTTGTTAAGTTTTCTGTGTGACACACATCTTCACTTCTCTCATTTACAGACGGTGGACATCCATAAAGAGAAGGTGGCCAGGCGAGAGATCGGGATCCTGACCACTAACAAGAACACAGCAAGGACTCATAAGATCATAGCGCCGGCCAATATGGAGCGGCCAGTCAGGTACATCAGGAAGCCAATTGACTACACTCTACTGGATGATGTCGGCCACGGCGTTAAGGTGAGCAGATTTTTCTTGTTTTGTGTGTATGTGGCACTAATTTTCTGCTCGCATATAATATTTCCCTCTGCTCAGTCCATTAGTTTTCCCATCTTTTTCCTCTCCCTTCCCCCTCTTTGCTTTCTCGCCAGAGGTACTCCTATCTCCCTCTCTCCTCTCCCACTTTGTCTGTTTTTCTCGCTCAAACGGCGTCTCTTGTGCTTTCTCTTTCATCTTCAGAAAACACCCCTCTCTGACCCTGCAGGAATATGTTGCAGTGTGTGTTAGTGGGAACTGGTTCGGGAGGGTGGAGATGGAGATAAACTTAAAAAGCAATTACGTCATGTAGCTTTCAGAAAACAGCTCTGTTCTTGGATTGTTGTGAAAATGGTGATCAGAGACACATTTGTGGGACGTTTTTTTTTCCTTTTCTTTTTTTTAAAGGCACTTTAGCCGCTCTCATAATCTCATTATGGCGATGATGTTATGGTTCGATTTGTAGTTTATCTAACTTCAGTGTGAAAGGTAGCAAAGAAGCTTTTTGATGTGATAAACTCTTCAAAACAGAGACTCACCCGCAGCTCCCAGCCATTAGGGCTCGCTCTAGGGGTCGCTCGGTGACATCATTTCCTGACAGCTGCAGGCAGTTTTTCTATTTATTTATTTTTTTGGAGATCTCCATTCTCCCTCATGAGCGTCCTCTGCGCCATCAGTCAGCCAATCAATCTCAGCTGTCAGACAGATTGGATTAAAGACCCCGCCATTAGCGTCCCATAGTGTTACAGGCATTGATAAGACCAGATAAAAGCCATTGTGCCACTCTCAATTTTCTGTGTGGGGAGTTGCATTGAAGCCCTCTGTCACGGTTAATGGGATGTGAAACATTTTGTTCGGGTGTGTTTCACCCTAGACTTTCTAGACTTTCACCAGTAATTATGACTATTGGGCCGTAAATGTGAGGCTATTTACAGTTTCAGGAATAATAAAAGCAGGAGTCTTTCTTCCTGTGAGTAAGATTCAGAGAAAATGAAATAATTGGCAGATACAGTTTACAAAAAGAGATAGTGATAGTGGATTTGGAGTGGCGATACAGATTTTTAGTTTTGGGTCCAGACCGAAACTACCACAGGAAATATCACACAATCACAAACTCCAGAGGTGTGGCTGAGCGATAGAACCAGAAATAACAGATTTCAACAGACTGACAGTCCAGCCTCTTAAGTCTTTCTTTTTTTTCACAGCAGTGGATTGATGTGTCATATTTACAGTGGTTAGCCACAATGTAGAACAACCTTGCAGTCTTATCGCTTCACTGCTATGCTACTCTGCTACATGTGGTACAGACGGCCCTGAAAGTATTGTAAGCTGGACAAACTGTGATGATGCTATTTCTTAATTATTCCAACTATCTTTTTTTTTGCAATAAGTCTTTGTTTTATTTTTTGTGCTTATCAAACATCTTTCCCTACATTGCTTAAAGAGGGGAAAAAAAGTAATACTTGCAAACTTTGAGGTGAGGTTGTTGTGTCCACTGTTTCCATCTAGTAATGTTCATATCTAATTAAAACCAGGATCACCAGGCATAACCGTGCAATAAGGTCCATTTTAATCATCCCCAGTTCTGTACCTACTCTTTAGATTGAATAAAAGAGACGCTCAAAATTAGGCCTCGTCGATGCACAATAAATTTATATCACTGTAATTGTCGTGCTCCTGCACGGCTGCTTTAAAGCCGTTTGAGTCTATTTTAAGATTATCACGTAGTACTCTGAGCCTAATCTCTGTGGATTTTCTGCCTTAAACGTCTTTGTCTATGCCGCGTTTAGCCTGTGAATGTGGGGAGCGCACACCCGCACATCCGGCAGCCCTACATCACTCACCACCTCTCATCTATGCATGTCGAGAGCCAGAGAGCGATCGATACGCAACATCAATACTCCACATTAATTCATAGCGCATGCTGCAATGGCAGCTGTCAAAAGTCTGAACGTCTGTAGCCGCGTTTTATTTACTGACCAGAATCGATACCTTAATATGAGTTCAGATCGTGAATATCGGCTCCAGTTTGCTTTCAGACTTGCTGTGTCTGCCTGAGGGTTAGCTTTGGCCTAAATGTTGAGTTGGCTTTACGACCTTACAAAAAGTTGGTGTTAGACACCTGCGGAGAGGAAAATAAAATTTGGTTTGCTAACATACATTATTGAAGAAAAGTTTTTCTATAAAAGGGAGGTGGGGGGAAAAAAAGAAGGAAGATGAAATTCATGTGGTATAAACAAACAGAACACAGCAGTAATCACTGCAGTCTCACAACTGACAGATCAGGATGCTCCTGCAGGCTTTCTGACAGCAACATGATGCTTTTTAGCTTTAATACGAAAGATGAGATTTATTCTTCCAGTCAGATGATGCTTAATCTAGTCAGCGAGGCTTTCAGGAATGCACCAGGCACGTCGGCTGTTTGAAGTCAGATTTCAGTCCTTTGATATTCTGTCCTGTGTCAGTTAAGAGTTTACAAGATTACTAAAGGGGATGGTTCAAGTTCTTCATGACAAAGACGGCGGCTGCTGTTGTTCCTCTGTATCGGGGATGTTTCTGGTAACTCGTTTCCTAGTTGAGTAAAAATCTGACTAATCCACTGCTGTGAGTGTATGAAAACGGTCACAAGTGAGCACAATTCTAATCTTACACATTGTCTGTAAACATATTTAAACTATATGAAAGAATCAGTCTAGCATACATCAGGCTAACATACATATGACATTTGTGGTGTAGCCAGGCACGGCTGTACGATCGTATTTGTTTGTACCGCCAGTTTAATGATTTATCACTGATATATCATTAAACTGATGGTTCATAATGGCCCCGTTAGAACCAACAGTTAAGTGGTGTTGCGTTCCAACCAGAGACTGTATAAAACATGGACATTACACGGTAGTTTTGGCCTCCACCAACACTTCGAGCCTTAACATTGGTCAGATAAATTCAATGAAATGCAACAACGGCACAAACATGGTAGAGAGCTCTAGTTCAAAGACGTGAATTAGTTGAGGTGAGGCCTGTCAGACCCATTCAGCTGCCTCTGCAACTCAAACCTATCATGTGTTTTTGGAGCAAGCCTGAAGAAGGCGAACTGCAATTTTTGGCGGCTCATCTTTAGATTAATTATTTATTTATTTCTTAAGCACCGCAGATTGCTCCCTTGGTGACTGCTAGTTAGGGCAGCAATGGTTAATTGTTCAGTTCTGGCAGATGTGATGACACCCGACAGGCTACTGATACAAGACCTTTACCCTTAGCAGCTGCAGGCATGTTCAGATTTCACACAAAGGCAGGCGAGAGCGCTGCAACTTTAACTGGTTACAGTTGCTAAGTTTTGCCTTAAAAACCTTTAAATGAGCATTTTCCAGCTGCTTTTTTTTTTTTTTTTTTTTAAAGCTCAGTCACATTAAACTCCAGTGGCAGCGGCTGCTTCACAAGAAGGGCTGCACCACATTAAATAAGTTCAACGCTTTTAAAGGGAAGCGGCCGTTAACACAGGTTTAATAAGATGTAAGATATATTAACCGGACCTCCGGCAGTGTCTGTTGCCTTCATGCACCTTTGACACACTGCAGAGCTGTAGTTTCTTTTTTTCACCCTGAACCTGTCAGTCCATAATTCACCTTTGATGTCAGTAAAGCATTTCCACACTGCCCGTCTGTTTTATTTATTTATTTATTTATTTATTTAGTACAGCAGAACAGAGATGCAGCATTTGCCAGGAAGATAAGGCGAGGCAGTAGTGGGCCTTGGCATTTCCAGCATGACCTAGATTGTAAATTGAATCTCTTCTAGCTGTGATAACCCGAGGAGAGTGAAATCTGAACATGAAGTTAGCCTTTCGCAGCTGCACTGAAGCCGTTTCCTGTTTTTAAGCGTGCAAAGGTCGGCTCCTGTTGACCTGTGCTATGAATTTACTCTTGATTTCATCCGTTCTTTCTGTTGTGGTCCTGTGACGCTACAGTGCTTTCTGCAAAGGCCACTGGGGAAGCTGCATTATAGATGAGCCACTTGACTCTGTAGTTGTCAAACTGCAGATCAACCCCGCTGCTATGCTGGCTCTGTTTTCAGACAGAAAGCTACACAAGTATGAGTTTTGAATTCGTTTTCTAGGGGTGCCAGTGAAGCGATGATCTGAAATTATGCAGTTCACATCATAGAAAATGCATAAAAGGTTACCAAAGGTTGGAGTGGTTCTCTGCAACCTTTTCTTATGTCATTTTGTCGATGCACAAAAATAAATTCTTCAGTTTCTTTTGCCATTAGATCCCTGAAAAATCTTTGCTGTCTGGCTCTTGCTCTGGGTGTGGTGCTGGAGTAAAGGGCACAAGTCAGGAAACAGTGTTTTTCTATAAATGGCATGATTTTTACTACTGACTTTCTGAGGTCTTGCTACGAGTTAACAGTGTAAATACAAGGAATCATTTTTCTGCTGCTCACTTAACTTGGACTGATCCATTTACATGTGGCTGTTTTGACATGCCCTCTTTCTGTCTCTTTCTCCTGTGTTTTTTTTTTTTTTCTTCTTTTTTCCTTCGCCCACACTAAGTGGCTAAAAGCCAAGGTAAGTCTGCTTTGTCACATGACCCATTTTGCTCCGATGTATTATTGATAGATTTGTTCAACTCCCTTCCACGGCAGACTCGTCCTCGTGTGATTACTGTCATCATCTCCCATGTTACTTCACATTAACTGACCTGTAGTCCTCCCACAGATGAGCGTAGTCTTTGTCACACTCCCTTGTCTGTTTACCAACCATGTATGTGTTGTTATTTACTTTCATGTTGTGTACTCGTCCCTTAATGTCACGTAGTTTGTTTAACGCTTACGGGTTTCCCAGATAACTGCTGTTGCTCCAAAATTCCATCAGAGTGTAAACTGCACACCCTGGGGGAGGGATTACATCTCCCCTCAAATATTACGCTGTGTCATCTGGGCAGCCTGTAAGAGTAGATTGTGATCACATTAGTAATATTCACCCACTGTGACTGGAGGAATGTGTGCATAAAACAAGCTTCTTCTGGGGTTTCTTTCCAACCACAGCAACATGGAAACAATCAGTCGATCAGAGGAGGAACACTATCGAGGACCAATCCGCCGACGCAAAAGCCGCCCAGTCCGCCGATGTCTGGGCGTGGCACGCTTGGGTAAGATTTCCATCAGAGTCACCAGAAAAGGAAACCCAGTCCTTTAATTATGAATAATTTAAGCACGTCGCTTGTCTTTATTTTTTGCTTTATAAGTCCAAGAGATAAAAACACAGGGCACATTTGCTGAGGAGTGAACTTGATGGATCAGTGGTCACTTTTGCTGGAAAAGAAGCTGATAAGTGGCAGGATCCAGAAAAAGAAACATGCAGGGTTGTTGTAGTGCGTCCTGCCCCGGTGCACAAACACAGACGCTGATCAGATATTAATTCCAGGGATAAACAGCGATGTTTAGCGCGCCTCATCCAGCTGGGTAAACTGATAGGATTTACAACGCTTTAGTGGACACACCCATAACGTTCAGATAGTAGGCTTTACGCTCAGTGATGATCATTCTTTTCTTTGATTTTATCATAATTTGTTTATCGCGTTTCATTTTTGGGCCACTCCAGACGCAACACGCCCTACAAGACCCTGGAGCCAGTGAAGCCGCCCACGGTTCCCAATGACTACATGACCAGCCCCGCCCGACTAGGCAGCCAGCACGGACAGCAGCAGAGCCCCGGGCGCACGGCGTCGCTCAGCCAGAGGCAACGCACGCACAGGTAGATGAGGAAAGAGGGAAAAATCAGTGCATGCAGCTATGCAGGAGCTTCTGTTGCTTTTCTGTATATATTACTGTAACCAGAATATTATATTATAACAAGTTAGGACAGCAAGCTGTTTCCATAAACTGTGCAGTGATGCAGAGACCTACTAATACCAACTAAGTAACACACAAATAAACAACTACACTTCGACACTGAAGAAAAACTCAGGACAAACTATTTAAGGACTTGTAGTACAATTAACCACATATAAAATTCCAATACGGACGTAAAGAGGCTGAAGCAGTTAAAAGAAGTGTGGTAGTAGCACGTGAGAGGAATACGATCCGAGTACATGACCAAAAACTGACCAAATATTGATGCTAGAAGAGGATAAGAGTCACAGAAAAATACTTTCATGCAGAGTGCAGTTTAAAATCTGCAATGCTAATCAGGCAACAGGCACGTAACACTTTTTTTTTCTCCAAAATTTTGGGAGGTTGAAGTGGAATTAGGTGTTCCAGCTACACCACTAAAACTGCTCACTGAATATAAACCTAGGGTTTGAGTAATGTGTGTAAAGCATCTATCCAAAAACACCGGTCCCCTCTATGTCGGCTAGTTCTAATCTCTTCATTCAGTTCAGCGGCTTAGAGCACTTTCACACCTCTTCCTCTCCACTACACTAAATCCAGCATTTGTCTGACAAGGATTGGAGGGCTTCTGAATCACTCTGATATTAATATCTGTAAAAGCCTTTGAAATAAAGTGCTGTTAAAAAAAAGAAAAAAAAGTCCGCCACAGCATGGAACCCCTTGAACATTACTCTCAAGGATTGTTCCCCAGAAATCTCCAGGAGCTTTCATCAAATTTGAGTTACGAGTGAGTGAAGTCTCCTCATTAGCTAAAAAGCCTGTAATGCTGGCTGTGATGCTCGTAAATATTACGTATTTATGAGCAAATTTTATTTATTTTTAAACCCTCTTTGTCCAACTTCCCTTTTAGTTTCATGCTTGTTGCTTCTTTCCTACAGCTGTTCTGCCTCATCTGTTAAAACGTATTTGAATGTGCACAGTTTTAGGTTCTTTGGCGTCACCGTTGCCGATCTGCTCTGATGTCCCCTTAACAAACCGAATGCTGTCCTCAGAGTCCCAAACTCCCTGCTGCAGCTAATATTGCTGTGGCATCACTATTTGATTACACTGCCTGGAAGTAAGCTGTGCTTGTTCAGCTCAACAGTCTCTGTCATCTTCAGCTGAGGTCTGAATTCAATATAGGCTCCCGTGTGCTGCTACACGTTCCCTGCTATCATCTAATATCTTTGTATAGGAGCGATTACACTCTTGCGTGCAGGGAACGTTTTATTTTAGGAGCCGTGCTAATTTTAGTCACTGCAGAATGCTTGGAGTAAAAATTTGCTCTAATCTAGCATTACAGGTTTGGATATCTGGGCAGAGTCTGTATGTTAAAGATGGTGTTTGGCTTTGTGGACACAGCATGTCCCAAAACATAAATGTTAAACATAGTTCCTGTAGAACTATCAACTTCTTCTTTAACTGCTATACCCATATTCTTTATGTCATTATAAAGCAATTCAAAAGTGCAAATGGTTGTTTTGCTATCTTTCTGTTACATGGTACCCTAAAAGAACACCCCAAAAAATGTTTGCTGTGCAAATCATACAAAACATTTTGTGCCATGTGAAGGAAATCAGCTGTTCTTATGGTTAGATTATGGTTCCATACACAGATGCATAAAATGAGTCACAAATGCACAACTGTGGAAGCACAGATTAAAGGCTTTATACATTTATTGCTGTTTAAACTCACTACCGCATCAGGTCAGGTTTGGTGTTGCTTCTGCAACTTTACAAGTGGGAAGTCCGACCGTTCCGGTGTTGTGCCAAAAAATAATTGCTGGTATTTAAACTGTTAGGCTGTCAAACATATCTGTCAAAAATGATGTCAAGCCTTTTTGAACCAGGAAAAAAAACCTTTCCATCAGAGAGACACTGCAATCAGCTTTTGGAAAAGTGTCTTTACATATCTGTATTTATTCTTTATACCCCATATTTATAGGATGTATCCTATATCATATCCAGATCTGGCTGAGCTGGGGAAGCAGAAATAGCGACAAATGAAACTGGGCAGGGATAGCTCAGTAGGTACAGTGGTGGCCCCATGATCGGACGGTCGGGGGTTCGAATCCACTTAACAGCGACCCTGAGGTACCCCTGAGCAAGGTACACACTGCTCCCCGGGTGCTAGATTGGTGGCTGCCCGAGAGGAATTTCCCTAAAGATGATCAATAAAGTATACATTGGTCAATTAAAAATATATTTTTAAAAGGACAGGATTGGATTTAATGCAACAACAACAACAAACTTTATTTATATAGCACATTTAGAAACCAATGGTATACCAAAGTGTTTAACATACAAGAGGGTCAAACGTAAGTAGTAGAGAAAGATGAAGGGCACGGCAAAGTACCAAACATGCTAACAGGTTGATGGCACTAAAAACACAGAGACAAAAGAAATACATATAAAAGCATAATAGAACAATATGTGTAAAAGACAAGAGAGTCAATAAAAATTTAAAATAATTAAAAGTAGTTAAAAATAGAACGAAAGTAGCAACAAACATTAAACTAACTAACAAACGAGCATTAACTGGTATAAAAGGCGACGTTAAATAAATGAGTTTTTAACCACGATTTGAAAGATTGAAACTGGGAAGATGATCTTAGATTATACACCCCTGCTAGAGCACTAAGTAGTTCAGTGAGGTAACTTGGCACTATATTGTTAATAATTCTAAAGGTGAGCAGCATGATTTTGAATTGAATACGATACTTAACGGGGAGCCAGTGCAGGTCAGCGAGGACAGGGGTGATAGAAACACGCCGCCCAGTACCAGTAAGAAAACCAGCCGCCTCATTCAGAACAATTTGCAGTTTATGGAGAAGAGTAGAGTTAAGACCAGTAAAGGGAGTTGCAATAAGTACAGACGTCCTTGTGCGGGACATAATGTCTGGCCTTGCAAATAAGACGCAATTGATGAAAGCAAGATTTCAGAGTCATAAGGTCCTGGCAGAACAGGTAATTTCCTTATTTTATACATAACTTCTTTGCAAATCCTGTTAACTGCAGTCTTCATCAATATAACCAAAGATTTTACTTTTTGGCTCAACACTGGCTTGAAATTCCAGTTAGGAGTTTGGGATTCCCGACTTCCCACTTCAAATGAAACGTCAAAGCTGCCTATTTACAGTGAGTATGGATAAATACCAGACGACTACCTTTAAATATCAGTGTCACAGATGGCTTTAAAAGGTGAATGCCTCCTTCCAGGAGATGATACTCGTGTACGCTACAGAATGCTTTTATTTTTTTTGTTCATTTTCATGGAGAAAGCTGTTTTTTCCATATTGGCTCTAGAGATTTTTGTCAGTTGTGAGCAAGTGAGCTGGAACTTTCTTACGCCTCACAGTTAATTTATCAACAGTTCCCTGTTATAAGTACAGACTGAAAGAAGGAGGCGGAGCAGCGGAGAAAGAGCTCATTGGTTTTATTTGACACCATTTTGAAACAAAGACCACTAAAGAAAGCTAAAGCAGGGGAAGAGATAAATGGGTTGGCAAAGGAATGGTAAGTTATAGAGAGATTAGAAGGGATAAATCTAAATCACAGAGATGAGGAGGAAGGGTGTTGACTTTAAAAGAGGGCACAATATTGTTTAGCCTCTATAGTCACAGACAGTTAGCTCCTACTGCCACCGTCGTCCTTTAGAGGAGTAACTCCCGCTGTTTGTGCCCGGAGAGCCCCAGGGCTTGACTGACACAGATCAGAGAGGAGGAGAGGGCAGAGGGGAGGGGAGGAGGGGTGAAGGGAAAGGGGGATAAGGGGATGTGGGGGAGGTGGGAGTGAGCAGGGGTTCAGAGGGGTGGAAGGAATCAGAGGAGATGAGGGAGAGAGGGGTTCTGGTAGATGAATGGGGAATCACTTTACAGGCGATGAAGAGATCAGAGAAAGAGGTCAAGGGATGGTTAAGGGTGAGGGGAGGATCAGTTGAAAAACAAGGATGAAAGCGGCAGGGGAAAAAAAAGAAGAGGTGGGATGAGGGGTTGTAGCAGAAATGAGGATCAAGGCCAGCCTGAGAGATGGCGAAAGAGCGGGAGGAGGGAATTATTTGTCCTGGCCATTGATCTACGAGCTGTGGGGTCATGTACAGGCTGAAAATGCAGAGCTGACGTACATATTACATACACATGACCTACATCCAAGTGCTGGGCAAAGCTGCTGAAATCCAGTAAAAACATTATGTCTGAGCAAAGCTCCTTTCAGTTGCTCCTTTATTCACACGGGGTGACAGGAGAGCGGAGCAGGTAGCGCCACATATTTGACGTAGCTAATTGTTATGACGAATACCTTTTGTGACACAACCCACAAAGGCTTTGTCTCTATGTGGGATGGAATGGACAGACTTTTAAGGCAAGTCTGTCAAAACAATGTCGATTTTCCACAGAATCGCCTTTTAAATGTTTGATGATCCATGCATTTATCTTCTACCGCTTATCTGGGTCGCAGCGACAGCAGCGACTTCTCTCACACCGGCCACCTCTTCCAGCCAGTCCTGGGTCTTCCCTGGGGCCTTCTCCCAGTAGGACATGCCCCTAATACCTCGCCTACTGGGAGGTGTCCAGGAGGCATCAAGTCAGATGCCTGAACTGGCTCCTTTTAATGTGGAGGAGCAGCGGCTCTACTCAGAGTCCCTCTGAGCTCCTCACCGTATCTCAAGGGGAGCCTAGGCACCTTTTGGAGGAAAGTAATTTCCAATACTTGTATCTGCGACCTCATTCTTTCAGTCACTGCTCAGAGCGCATGATCGTAGGTGAGGGCAGGAACGTAGATGGACCAGTAAATCGACAGCTTCGCTTTTCTGCTTAGCTCTCGCTTTACCGCAACAGATCAGTACAGCATCCACATCACTGTGCTGGTTTCATGAATTTATTATGAGTGGAATATTTTTTGAGAACAGTAGATAATTTGTCATAAAAAAAATATGAAAATTGCCTGTGATTTGGGTCCTGGGAACGCATGTCTTAAAATTTAAGTCCAACACCTCAAAATATTTGACTTCAGGATGTTGAAAAAGTTGTTCATCTGTAGCTTTGGTTATTTAAAAAAAACAAACGGCTAATCAGTATTCACCTCATTCTTTAACATGACTCCATATGTCCTTTTTCTTAACTGCAGTGTTGAGTGAGAATCAGGATCCACAGTTCACAGGTCACCAGTTCGTCGCAGAGAGACAACTGTCACGTCCACATCTACAGTCAATTTAGTCACCAGTTAGCCTAACAAATAACTCGCACAAAGAGCCATCCAGTGATAGACACTGCAGATTTGTTCAGGCTATAAATGCAGTGGTGTGAGGCGTTAATTCACGTGTCACACTTATTCCTGTACCAGTAAGTCTACAAATTCTACATAATACTGGGTGTGTAGTAGGAAAACATTCACAAATACGTGCGCGTTGGTATGATAAATTCCAATTTCAATAATCTTTAAATCCTGCTGACTAACCTGCTTCTCATAAATGTGTGCAAGCTGCAGTAAGCGTGCGCGCATGTGTGTGGCCTGCTTAAACTGATGTGCAGACTGATGTTCCGGTTATACAGTCACGTCTTTGTTCCTTTTATTTCGTTCTCTAAAAATAAATCATGTGGAACATTTAGACGTGTTTGGCAAGGCCTCGTATCATGTACAACAAAAGTGACTGTTCCCCCCCATTACTCTCAAAGCAAGGCTTAATGTTGGTGATTATCATCCACACTATATGATGATCACTGTAAATTTGTGTTTGGGGGGCAATTGGAGTGTCAAAAGCAAGATATTTTAAGGTGGTTTGCATGCTGAATGCTTAAATACCCTCTTAAATCCTGGAATATTTACTTTTTATTCAGTTTCTTTGACAGACTGTGACCAAAAATGCTTCAATAGGGTGACTCACGTCTTTTTCACTTGGGTGTGTCACCCTGCAGCTCAGTCTTAACAAGCCAATAGACTGAATAAGTGTGGAAGAGCAAAGTCACCCTGGAGTATTACTTAAAAATGTGGAGTTTTTGGCCTTTTACTTCTAAATGGGACATAAGCAGCGAAGCAGCAGAGTCCCCTATATCTGCAGTGTTACCTGCTGTGCAGTCTAAGCAGGTTGCCCTGAATAAAACAATGTCCTCTTTTTCCTTCTGTCTCTCCTCCCTCAGTGGAAGCAGCGGGGGCAGCGGCAGCAGGGAGAACAGCGGCAGCAGCGGAATTGGCATTCCCATCGCCGTGCCTACACCCTCCATCCCCAACTCTGGACCAGGTGAGCTTGACAGTGATGGTGACTTAAACAGTAAAAGGTAACAATTGGCCAGTCGGTGTCCAAATTATGCTGATTTTCAGTGAGGCTTTTATTGGCTGTTGTTTTTTATTTTTAAGTGTTTTTTTTTTAATTTTTGTTTTTTTTACCTGGATTAGAAATGCAGGGAGAAATATTTGCTTTAATGAGTAAGAAATCTGTGTACACCCTCAGGAATGTTGTCACTTGAGTTTTGGTGTATTTTCCACCCAGTTAAAACAAGATAATGACACTACAGGACTGCTCTGTTTGGCAAGATGCACACCATAGACTTCAACTAAATCAAATCTAGATGTAGCTTCCAGGTCTGAAATGGTCACCAAAGGGCGACTGCTCTTTTTAACCCTTTAAGACCTACCATAGAACCAAGTCCGCCAGAGCTTATATTATATTTTTACATGCTGTGGAGCCATTTTTGGGAGCATTTCAAGTTGCTATACATCAATACAACCATTACAGCCTAAATTTTAATAATATGTATGCATTAAGTGCATAGTACCTACATAAATTGCAAAAAAGTGCAATAAACTACAAAAAAATTGAAAATCGTTTTTGTTTTTTTAACATATATTTCTAGTTAGAGAAATTTAAGAGGCTTAACCCTCAAAACTGTAAATACAAAAAAGTTGCACAAAATAGTTTCCCACCACAGGAAATTTATTTTGAGTGTCTTCTTAGTTTTATTTTTGAAATACACCAATTTCTATACACTGCAGGAAAAACGAAAATAAATATTAGAGTGCAAATTTGCAAAAAAGCAGCATATGCATCAAAATAAACTATTTCCAGCAGTGCAATATGAGTCCTAAGCATCCCAGAAACGACACAGAAAGTCATAAAGTCAAACATAACTTTTAAAAACACCAGTATAGGCTCATGAGGCCTTGATGGTAAAAAAACTACATTTCCGCGAAAATGACGTCACTTCCGGTTTCGGGCAGGTCATGGCAGACATGCGATAGTTCGCACTGATGGACGTAGGAAGTTTTACGAACAGCTGATCGGATCGGCAAAGCGTTTTTCTGGAATATTATGTTTTTGTTGCTGCAAGTGCTTTTTATGCAGTTTTTGCAAAGCTATATGTGGAAGGAAACTGTGACCTAGGACAAGCTGATGGCATAAGATGTAAGTACAACTCCTCCGGTTTCATATGCAAAAAAAATTATTGCGCTAGCTCACGTGGTTGCAGAGCTACCGGGATTTAAAAATAGTTACGCAAAACGGAGCGTGCCCGCTCTGACCGGTTTTAAAGGGTTAAAGATGAGTCCAGTTTCACAGAAGTCAATGAGAAGATGATCCTACAGCTCAGTTGATATTCGACCTCCGTAAACATCTAATGAGAATGTGTCCTCATACATTAGCTTTAGCTAATAGCTAATGCAACAGTGTTCATTTGTTTAAAGTCATTATCATTATTTAGAGTGAAATAGACAATAAAAAAACAGTATGCAAGGTGACAACCTTGGACTTCTTATTAAACATCTGGGACAGATCAATGTTGCTACTGATTGTCCATCTTTTAGGTACAGTCTGTGGTGTGTTCTTTGTGAATCAAACTTTAAACACATACATTTCTCAATCAATATATGGCTAAAAAAATACAATTTAAATAAGTATTTTTAAGCGTAAAATCTGAATATATGATGAAGTTTGATAAAGTGTAAATGTATGACGCTATTGGCAGATAGAGAGAGTGTGCATCACAAAGCCTGTGTTTACCAGACAGGGATTATGGAGCCCCATTGTGTTCTAAGCACAGCTGATTCTCTATCCTACTGTGTAAATAGGCCAAGCTGCGTGAGGCCTGACACTTTACAGTTAAACAGTGAAGCCCACGTAACACGACGAGCTGCTACACGTGGTGTCGCGCTGTACCGTGATCACGGCGGAGGTGGTGCTGCGTTTAAGTTTGGAGCATTGTAGGTTGACGTAGCAGCTGTTTTACCTCGGCGCCGGGATCAGGGCGGCAGCACAGGACTTTCCACAGCACTCCCTCTCTCTCTCTCTCTCTCTTTCTCTGTGATGTGCAAGCTGGTCGCCATGGAAACACTCGATTCATACCGCAAAGGAGTGTGTCCAAGTGCGCGAGAAGTCGGAGCGCTCCTCCGGGCCCGGAGGGTTCTTAAGTAAATTGATATGATGTTATGTAATCGAGGTGTAGGAGGCGGCGAGGACACGCTCTGCTCCTGCCTCACCGCTAAATGGTCACTAACGTGAGTCCTCCTTTCAGTCCCAACCATGCCTGCTCCCCCGGGAGCCCCTCCGCCTCCCCCACCCCCTCCTCCTCTACCTCCACCTGCTCCTCCCATGGCCGGGATGGCCCCTCCAGCGCCACCACCGCCACCTCCCATAGGTGAGATTCCTCGAAGCTCCAGAGCCGCTTGTTTGACCTCTGCTGACTGGATGGCGGATCATCACCTTGGAGATGGAGATGCACAAAATAAGGGTGCTGTGGGTGCCGATGTCAGTCTGTGCACACTGCAAGCAAAGGGTCCTCTTATCAAATCTTATCAAAAATCAAGAATAAAGCAACAGAAACAGCCGCATCATCTCTGAGAGATTTCTCTGTCATCCACTTAGGCTGAAGCGGTATTCACAAAATGAGGAAACATTATTAAGGAAATGGGGGAGAAAGTTGGCCATGACGAGCTTTCCCCAGCCAAGAAACTTGCTGAACTAAACACATCAGCCAAAGATTTCTGGGTTGTTCAGCTCTGTCGTTGCTTGCAGTGTGGACAGAGTTTCGTGCTTCTGTTAAGCACAGTGTGACATTTAACTTAATCCTTCACGGTGGTGGTTTTGGTGGTGGTGGTGCTCTTCTTCACTGAAGTGTAATCGGTTAATACAGAAGTCTCATGTCACCTAGGGCCTGGCTAAAGTTAATTAGTGCCTGTAATTTCTCTTAAATTGGTCCTTTACATTTTAATCTCAAGCTGTTGTGGATAATAAAATAAGTTTTTATTTCAAATCTGTACAGATGTACAGAAACGTGACTTTGAGACTTCTACTGCAGGTACAGTATGTGGCTCATTTGATTTATTTTTTTTTTTTTAATTTCCATAAACATGATTGTGGTTAAAGCTGCATCAGACAACACTTTCCTGAACTCAAGATCATTCACATTCATCATCTGGAATGTCCAGACTCTGGTTTCATAATTAACCCTTTTAATTGGTAATCGGCGTGGCTACGATTTGAGATGAGTTTGCATCTTTGAATCTCTCCATTTGATTGTCAGCCGTCTCTGTGCCGCATCGCTGCTACTTTCTATTTGCGTGTGCGTTAGCTGTGATCATAGTCTGTGATGAAACAGAAAAACTATTTTTGCAAAGTTGCAAAAAAAGATTGACACATCCCCAAACTCGGTCGTTACTGTAAATGTTCACCCATCAGCGGGCAAAGCTAAAGATAACTTGCTGATGCAGGGTGCGGTCTGTTTAGACAGATGTAGTATAAAAAGTAAAACGTTCCTATTGGGCCTAACTTTTAAAATTACAATTGCTGCACCAGCATTGTTAGACCGAGGGGTCAAACAACACATCACATCTAATACATTTAAAGCTAATTTGTCCCTCTAAACCTGATTTATTGGAAACCCTGTTATGTTTTTATGTAATTAGTTGCCTTTTATTGAACACTGTGCTCAATGCGTCTTTGCAACAGGTTTAGAGAGTGGGTAAGCTGAATTCAGAGATGCTAATGATTTTCACTGGTAGAAAGTAAAGCAGTGACTCAGTATGGAGACTGTTTGAGCCACAGCAAATGCCACATAATGATTTCAGGGTAATGGACTCCCCAAACCATTCAGCCAGCCTTTTGGGTGCTTCAGATACTCAGCAGTGCCTGATGTAGCTTTAATTTACACGGCCTCTGAATCACAGATTCGTGATGCTGGGATTGATTTAGAGTTCGAGCTCTGTAAAGCTTAAAGCATCCAGCTGTTTCATCGGTGTCCACCGGTAAGTGTCTAAGCCTGAGCAGCAGCCGCTCTTCGCTCATCGACTCCGGTAATCTTTGTGGCCGAGATGATCACTTGAATTGTGCACATTTTATCATCTGAACATCACAAGACTCTTTATTTTCCACTTATAATTATTCTGCTGGTGACACTGTAGCGAAGTTTATTTGTGGTTGTTTTCCTCTGAATCTTTACTTCCTCTGGTCCCACCCCTTCCTATCTCTCCCGAGAGGATGTATATTATCTAGAAATGTGAACAGGAAATGCTCGAGCAGAAGAAAGAAAGGCAGAAAAAAACGTAAACCCCTCCTCGCCCTCTCTATTTTTGTCGCCCACAGCCGCACACATTGCTCCAATCTTCAAATAATTCTTTGTTGTTGTTGTTTTTAAAGCTGTTGTTCACAGAGATGCTTCAGTTATTCTTTGATGGGCGGTGTAGTGATGCACGTAATCCTAAATGCTACCTGCAGTCTTTTAAACCGTGTCAAACATACGGCCCGCGGGCCTGAATCGGCTTTGTAAAGACTCCAATTCTGCATCCTTGACAACTTAAGAAAATGTGAATGAAGGACAAAGATTTTGAACAGTTTTTCCTGTTGATAAAGATCCCCCACACACCCACTGCCATCTATACTACACCAAAGTGAATCAATGAAAGCTTCATATTCTAAATCTATACTTACAGGACACCCTGACCAATGAACTGTGGGAACCTTTTGTTTGCTTCATACATTTATCATGCAGTTTCACTGGTCCAGCTCACTTCACATCAAAGCGTGGCATATAAAATGAGTTTGAAATCCCTGTTTTAATTGTTGCTTCAGCAAAAACCTGCAGGATCCATCTGTTCTGTTGCTGCGTTCTTATTCCTCAATCGATCCTTCCTTTCCTTCTTGTCTAAGAAAGCTACATTTAAGATAACTTGTTGATGAAACTCTTCATGAAGTGTCTGTTACTTTTATAACCAAATTACAATCTCTGTTGCTTCCCCAAGATCACCTGCTTCCTCTGACTTTTGTTGACTAACTTTAACATTTTTTTAATAGGCAGGGGGCTCTGATCAGAATTTAAAAGCTCATGTTATCTCACACGGTGTTGATGATTCATGTTTTGGTTGGTTTCCCCCTTCCCTCTCATTTCCAACCTTCTTCCCTCCTTTGCTACCGTGCTTGGCTTTCCTCTCTTTCCTCCCCGTCCTTGGGGTTTCTAGCTGTGGCCCCTGGACCTGGTCTGGGACCCGCTCCAATGTCCCAGTTTGGAACCATCTCGCGGCAGATTTCGCGGCACAACTCTTCCAACTCCTCTGTCTCTATGGTTTCGGCCACGGGCACCTACCGGCGGGCGCCGTCGGTCACTTCGCAGTTCTCCTTGCAGCAGCAGCAACAGCAGCAGCAGCAACAACAGCAGCAACAGCAGCAGCAGCAGCAACAGCAGCCTCATATTAATGGAGGCACTCCTGGCTATGGTCAGAACTCAAGTAAGGCCCGCTTGTCTCCAGCTCCCAACTGCTTTCTAGATCCAGAGCTGTCACTGAAGGACACACAACCTCACATTCTTCCCAAATCATGCACCCAAAGCGAACTAACCTTTGTAGCCACACACAAAATCTTTATATTTTATATTTGCAAGTAAATCAGTGCTTTCTGAAGGTCAGGCCGAGTTCTTCACAGAACTATTGGCGTTTGTTTTTAATCTGAAAGTGCAGGTTAAGGCTTTTTATCCAACTGTGGGGCGTCTTTAGTATTGATGCAGAATGCCTCATCCTTGGATTTGTACACAGATGCAATGCAGGCAATCAATATTAGCTAGCAGTGCAGAGTCAGTCTTTGGCATCTTGTAAAAACTTAGGCAAAGTTTACTGGCTGTGTATTGTACTGCAGTTTAGTTAGGTCAGCTGTTAACCTCACTTCAATTATGCCTATATTGCTAAGAGATCTCTTTGCACAGATTTATTAGGTGGGGTCTTGAAAATAAAGGCAAAGCACAGGCATCATTGATTTTTAAGTCTCTTTTTAAAGGGTAGACTTGCAGCTTGAGATAGCAGGAATAGTTAGGTGGCCTTTTCACGCTGTATGGATCCCATTTATACAGATCACAGTGCAAGCCAGATGACCTCCAGATGTGCAGATGTGCCCGTTCCGTTCCAAACACTTCATTCAGAGAGAATTTGCACCTCACATGTGGTCTTTCTTGCACATCTGCAGATTCCTGGTAGCTTTGTCATTGCCTGAAGCCTAAAAGTGATATTTTCTGAAACACTGGTTCTTGACTATTACTTATTCACAGCATTTAACCTAAAATTGATCATGTGATCTGAGGAAAACTAACATGAGAATCTAAAGTAGTCTTAACATTACTAAAACAGGTCTGAAGGGAGTTGCTTCACATGAGTTCAGAATGAGACATCTAAAGTAAATACTGCCCCCTTGTGGCTATTAGAAGTCCCCCGTTTTTTTTTTCGATTTAGAGGAAACTGTCTGATCGACAGAAATCAAACATAATCTGCTTTTTATCCTCTTGCTCTAATGATCCCCTGATACCATGTGAATCTCATCACAGTCGCAGATGTTGCTGAACTTTTCAGCTCATGTTTGCGTCTGATCTGTGATCTCTGTCAAATAGAAGAAAAAAAAAATTAATTTATTTAAACGATCAGTCTTCCAGTATAGTGCTTAACTGTGCTTTTGTTAGATGTGTACATGCTCCCAGTTCTTGCAGTGTGTCTGTGTTGACTGTTGTTTGCTTGGGGGTTGGGTTGGACCCTGAACTGTCTTTCTTGGTGACTGATGGGCTTTGTCTTTTTCTCCTTCTCTGATGCTCACTCTGTCGGCCTTCCTGCCTTTTTCTCCGCTGGCTTTCAGTGTCTATCGCTCCTCCTCCTCCCCCCATGCCCCAGCTGACTCCACAGATACCTCTGACTGGCTTTGTGGCCAGGATGCAGGAGAGCAGTAAGTGAAGAGGCTAAGACACACACACAGCACTTTCCTCGTTATCTGCGCCAACTGTTCCAACTCCCAAACACAGAGCATGCACTGTGTGTTCATCCTGTTTAATACGTCCTCTTCCAAAACTGAACTGATTCTTACTAGATTCCACTCATTATGTAAGCTTCTATTAGGCAACTTATAGTTTAGTTTCTTTGTTTCTGCAGCTACAAATCTACACTACTATAGAGGTATAATACAGAGTACTTGTAGCACTATAGAGTTACGCTAAAGTCATTGATGATGTTTAGGGTAAAACGTGCCAAAGGTCACCACTCTCTGCTGTCCCCTCTGATCCAAAACCTGCCATATGCTCATTTATTGAAAGGGAACTAATATATTAATGGTAAACTTCACTAGAATAGCTCTGGATAGTTTGCTGATACCACAAACTATTTATTTTATAGTGGCCTGTATTGAAACTCCTTAATTCACACTTTGTTAGCAAAGCATTTTAGACCTTTACTAGTCCCTAAGGACCCCAAAGCGCTTTACACATCCAGTCATCCACCCATTCACACACACATTCACACACTGGTGATGGCAAGTTACATTGTAACTGGGGCGCACTGACAGAGGCGAGGCTGCCGGACACTGGCGCCACCGGGCCCTCTAAGCTGCTGTTACTCTCAACTGCAGAACAACATTTTGTAAGTGTTAACAAGATTCTTAAACAAACCCTGGTAGCTATGTTGTGTTTGCAAAACGTCTGCACAGAAACTGTAGTAACTGTTTGGTCTGATTTGGTCTCACCAATATTAGACAGACGTGCCAGTGAGCTCAATTTGAAGTAACACACATACACACACACATCCACCTTGGCTTTTGGGTGCTGTTGGTCTCAAAAATGAAATTGTATATATTGTAAACCTCAGAGTCAGATGGATGAGGTGTGCCTGATTATACCCATGTAAGGAAATTCCATCTTTTTGACACCAAGCAGAGAATTTAGCAAACAGTGACCCCGTTGGCCGTGTTTAATGGCAGCATCCAACACTTTAACTGTATATTCTAGACAGTACGGCGTCATATTTTCAGTTTGTTATAGTGTCAGATGCAGTCACTATACGTTTTCATACCTTTTCTTGTCCCGGAGTGGATGCCGTCAGCTCTAACCTACTAAATGGCATGACTTGGAGTGTATTTTTCATTTTTTTAAGTGCTCATAAATAATATATATAGGTGTCCTTTTTTCTGCATATGCATGTGAAGCGATGTTCAAAGCTACAACGGGAGCACAAACTACATGAGCCACTTGAGAGGTTCACACACATACAGCATGTCATTTGTAAGAAGCCTTGCAGCCTGCTTGATTGTCAGACAAACTTCGCATGCCTTGATTTATTTCTTATGCATGATTCTCCCACCGCCGCCACCTCTATCACCAAGGACATCTTGTGACTCAAATCAAAACGAGTCTCACTTTTGATGTCCGTTCAATAGTTGCAGATACTCCTACTCCACCTCCCCCTCCTCCTCCGGATGACATGCCCATGTTTGACGACTCGCCGCCGCCTCCGCCGCCTCCTCCGGTGGATTACGAGGAGGAAGACGCCGCAGTCGTGCACTACAACGACCCCTACGCCGACGGAGACCCTCAGTGGGCTCCCAAGAGCTACATCGAGAAAGGTTTGCTTAACGTTTCTAATTATTTGCAGGCGAAGTCCTGCCGTTGGGAACAGAGTCCAAGAGCAAACCTTTTCCCTTCCTGTTCGCAGTGGTGGCCATCTACGACTACGCCAAGGACAAGGACGACGAGCTGACTTTCATGGAGGGCGCCATCATTTATGTCATCAAAAAGAACGACGACGGCTGGTTCGAAGGCGTGTGCAACGGCACCACCGGCCTCTTCCCCGGCAACTACGTGGAGTCCATCATGCACTACGCCGACTGAAGGGACCTTTCAGTTAAAGTACAGCATATTTATTCAGTCATATCACAATCCACTGAGAGACTGACGGCAGAAATCTGACTCCCGAGATGCATAACCACGTGATTCCCCCCCGCCGCCCTTTTTCTTTTGATATGACGGAATGTTTTTCCCTTACTGATTGCAAATAAAATGACAAAGGTATATCTATTTAGTTAATTTTGGTGTTATGGACAGGTGGGGAACATTTAAGGAACATGTAAAATAAACTTTTTTTTTTTTTTAATGAATTGGACTGCACATGCTCACACAGTTGAAGGATGTACGGTGAGATCTTGCCTGAACAAAACACTTTGTGAACAAGAGTTTTTAGGTTTCGATGGAACAAATAAAAATATAACGTAAGCACCTTCAGTGGAAGTGTTTGTACTGTTGGTTGTACATAATCCGAGCTGCAGCCACTCCGGGAGGGAAGGGGGGGGGGTTCTGTAATGTAAATTCAGTGAATGTCGATCAGATGATGCTTTTCATTAGTGGTGCCGCCCTCCTCCTCCTCAACTCTGTAAATGACAGATGGACTGTTGGTGATACGCAAATAAATACTGTAAATCTTATTTCAAAGGAAAGAAAATTTACTGCGGGAAAATCAGTCTCAGCGTCGAAGCATGCAAAATTTTTCAAGATCTAATGTAATTTTAAGTTTATTGCCATTATCCTTCCATTATGTTGTAAATGTATACACCTTTGCTTTCTTATTACACTGTTGAAATCACTTTTTTTTTTTTTTTATTTTAAAAACTGAAGTAAATGACAGGCTCGTCCCTTTTATCGCCTTCTTTTAAATTTCATGAATTTGGGTCCATCTAAAGCAAAGACATTCCATCCATTTTCAGCTTATTATGGAGCATTTTAGGATTCACTGTTAATTTTATGTGCAGAAAATGTGGAAGATCTTTCAGTGACTGGCAGGAATATCATTCCTGTGCATATGGGTGACAAATTAAATGAAAAACATGAACCCGTGACCCCCAACCTTAACGTGAAGGGACTGTTTAGGTCCTCAAACCTTGTCTTTTGTGCCCTGCTTCTGAACCTGTGCACTACAATTTTAGCAAAGTAAAGATGAGGACAACCACAGCACAGGGTTTTTTTTCTTACTAAGTGTTGAAACATTTCTAACCCTTTCTAGGTTACTAATAATCACGGGCACAGAGGGGGGTCACTGGATCATTTGTGTATGAAAACTGTGATTATGCCCTCTGGAGTCACCAGATCTCATCACCATCATGAAAACCGCAAATTGTTTTAACCTCTGTTGACCTGGCAAACACTTCCTGCAATTTGTCACCTGAGAGTGGAATCGCCCTGCCCCAAAACTGCCACGTGACAATTCAGATGTGATAACGTAGACCATTTAAGCAACTAGTACCTCCTCGGTCTTCTCAAAGCACCACTGGCCCCGTCTGGGTTCAAAGACCGCGCTGACTGCTAGGAACGTGTAATCCTCTGGGCTGCACGGGTGTATATAATACATTATCTCCAGTATAAATCAGCCAGTCCATACGTAGGTGTCTCTCAGGTATAAGAATCATCATCTTGTACTTTTTCATGCTGGTTCTGTCATCTAACATGACCTCCAAATGCAGTGTTAAACCGCTACCTGCTGTGGTCACCTTTCACCCACTTTCTTTTATTTCCAGCTCAGTTTCATCATAGATCTCTCTCTGCCCTTCATTTGTACATAATAAAATGTTGATTGAGAAATTTATGTACAGTGTTTTATAATAAACAAATCTATGTACAACATGCGCGTGTCATTACTTTTGACAAGGAACCAAAGCTTCGGCTTGAATGAAATAAAAAAAAAAAAATAAAAAAAATGAAGCAGTTGGTTTATTGAGCGCACAGTCATTGCAGATGTTAAGGCCGTGGTCGTTACAGGACACTTTGCATCACAGAAGTAACCATATAACACTTCAGAGTGGAAAAGAAAGACACGTGACTGATTGGCCTTTGAGGTGAGGACGGATCCAAGCGAGTACACAACGATGCACTTCCCTCTCCTTTGGAATTACACAGATGTTGCAACGCCTCGGTTGCAGCTCAGGACCAGCGGGTAACAAACTGTTCACTCACAGTATGCTAGTCTGAGCCACAGGAGGCTTTTGCAGTTACAGTACTGTAAGCAGTGAAGGGTTCAGCTGCAGTTTTCAGTTGTAATTATTCATTTACATATCATAAGTTTCCTGTAAGAAACTCAAACATCACAATTTGCCTAAATACCAAGTTTACTTGCGCTTCGTAAGGATGCACAAATTTGACGGGCTGGTTTGGGGCTTTCAATAAATCTGGTAACATTTGTGTTGCACCAACTTTGGCCTGTTAAATGTTCAAAGACCGTTTGACGAGGAGCTGAAATACTTTAAAATTCTTCTTTTTATGATGATTCTTGTCATCAACAACAAAATAAATATTGGCATTGGCGTCAGGTTTCAGTCAAACTAAAATTTTAAACATCAGAATGAGCCCAAAACATAAATCAGTGCATCCTTAATACCAAACCTCAAGTCAAGAGGAAAGCGCCACGATTCAGATCAGAGACCCCTGCTTGCCGTTTTGTTCTGTTAAGCCAGAGTTGGCACTCAGATCAGCACCAGAGGTCCATCCAAACCAAACTCCTGTTGCCTCCCTTGCTATTTTTGCCCAACCCTGCTGGTCTAAGGACTTAAGGGTGGCAGGTAAATTGCTTTTCTCCCCTGGAGTAGCTGCCTGAAGAGAAGCCCAGCAGAGGAGGATCATTTGTCTCTGGTTAGCACCATCTCTGTGAGCCTGATGAGGGCGTCTCTCTCTGGGGATGGCCTGAGCCTACTGATCTGCCTGATTGCTTCTTTGCAGTAGTGCCGGGCCAGGTAGTTGGTCTGCTGCACGCCATTGCTCTAAAACAGAAGGAGGAGCACTCACATTATTAAAGTTTTTAATCTATTAACCTATATCGGATTTTTAAGACTGACCAATACAGATATGTGGTAATTTAAAAAAAAAAAAATAATTTTCTAAATATTTTTAGCAGAGTCTCCCTAACATTTAGCATTTATTTATCTAAATGTGTCTGCTTGGATCAGCTCGTTCCAAACATGTTGTCAACAGAGAAGCTGCACAGCTCCCTCTGGTGGAGAAACTACATAACTTCAATGCACAGATTTTTTTATTTTTATGTATTTTTTTGCTTTTTAGGCGGGCCTTTTTTCCTTTAGTGATCGGTTAGCAGTGAAGAGGGGACACGAAGAAGAAGTCAGGCAGCAAAAGGCTGCAGGTTGGATGTGAACCCGGGCCGCTGCATTTCAGCCAGAGGGCATATGGGCATATGGGCACCTGCTCAACCAGTGAGCTGGCAACCGGCATCTGCCACTCATAACATGGTCGAAGGGCGGTTCTCCTATCCTTTACAAAAAAAAAAGTCATTTATCAACTGCTATAAATGCTGATACTATCAGCAAGTAGCTAATACTGGACGATAATATCAGCTTGCTGATAAGTCTGCTCCGGCTCTGCTATCAACAATAAAACACTAAAATCATTGACAACTGCTTTTTTTGTCACGCAGAGCTCAGCTTCGTTTACTAAACACCTACTTCTGGTTACAGTTTTGCAGCCTTTTGTGAATGATTAAATATTACAGCAGGCACTGCTCATAACCTGGTTATACCAACCCTATGGTTAAATACAGTGTGGCAGCATCATGCAATAAGGGAGAAATTCATAAAAGAATAAAGGAAGCGAGTTCACCTTAAAGCACAAGTAAGACCGGATTAAATTCTTGCTTCAGAAAATGTCCTTGACCAAGGCACTCCACAGCGTTTTTAATAATCAGGACCGATCCCTCTCTAAGGGACGCACTGGGACAAGTCTCTGTCTTTGAGTGATTCGGCCAAATCCCAGATCTAAAGCCCAAAGAACATCTGAGGAGAGACCCTGAAGATGACAGTTTAAGCACTTTCACATCTAATCTGACCAAGCTTTGGAGGATCTGCACAAATCCAGGTGCGATTTGTGCTCGCACAGTTTACACCACAGTGACAGTGCTGCTAAAAGTACCGAGTGAGTTCGACTACTTCTGTAAATGAGACTTTGGATTTTTAAATGCATTTCCAAAAATCTATAAAACCATCCTACCATCGTTAGTTTCAGAGTGCAGATTGTTAGACTTTGACCTACAGCGTCACTTCAGACTAGGTAAAGTTCTTAGCATCGCTTTTAGATCTCTCTCTGCTCTTTATTTGTACACAATAAAACGTTTATTGTAAAGTTTATGTACAGTGTTTTATTATAAACAAATCTATGTCAACATGCATGTGTCATGACTTTTAAGAAGCTAATTTCACATCATTTTATTTTTTAATATAAATGTTATTAAGAGAGCTCTTCTTTTGGTTGGACCTTTAAGGCTTTCACTTATGGCGTATTACGGCTCATACCTGAAGGACGTACTGCCAGGCTCGATCTACGTCTCCTTTGGAGGCGAAACGTCTCATGATCATTGCATGAAGCTCAGGAAACTGAAATGACAAACAGATAAAAACTAAAGACAGTTTGCAGTCCATCTCATTCAGCTAGTGGTGCACGGTTTGTCTGCATGTCCTGAGTAAGAGCGATGGTGGCGGTGTCTCACCTGCTGACAAGCAAACAGGACCGGACCAGTAGCCAAACCCAATTTCAAATCGGCCGCTGTGGGCTTCCCCAGCTGACTGGCTCCAGATGTGAAGTCCAAAACATCATCCACCAGCTACAGGACAAAACAAACCGCCTTATTACATAACTACTGTGCAAAAAATCATTACTGATATTTGCTCATCACTGAGGGCGACACTTTGCTTAACAGCCTGTACCTGAAATGCAATGCCAACATTCTTCCCATACTGGTACGCTATTTCATGCACTTCAGGATCAGAGTTTACCAGAATGGAAACCTTAAATGAAAGAGTGCAGACAGTCAACGAAAAAAACATTAAAAGTGCAGAAAACGAGGCTTTTCTCCATCTCTCTGCTATTTATGTGAAGACAGAACGTACATACTGCTTTACAACTGTTTGCAATAAGACTCGCTGTCTTCTTGAAGGTCTTCTCGAGGTAGTGTTTGAATCGCTCGTTCTCGTTCTCTTTGGAACCCAACTGCATGAATTCACCTGCAATCACAAGGCTATATGTAAATGCATTCTTCCGGCCAGTTCTTCTGCATGCTGGTTCTCGGCTCATCGTGACTTACCTCGCACCAGGTCCTCTATGACCTGAGATAAAACTTTCACCACTGTGATGTTACCGATACGAGCCAAGGCCATTGAGGCAGCCGAGAGGATGAAATCTCCGGCTAAGATAGCCTGGAAGAGAGGAGGCCGAATGATATACGAACGGGTGGTTCGGAAAAACATATCAGACCAAACGATTTTATCTCCTTTACCTTTTTTTCACCCCACACTTCATTAATTGTTCTCTTCCCTCTTCGCTTATCCGATCCATCTATGACATCATCATGCACCAGGCTGGCAGTGTGAATCATTTCAGAGATCATAGCGATGGCCCTCTGCCCTGGGAGCAAATCTCTACAGTGACAAACACAGACAGCAAACAGGAGGAAGTCAAATGCAATTATCTGAAACAAAAGAGTTTGTCATAACGGTGCAATCAGGACTCTGACCCGTGTGTCGCAGAGCAAAATACAACTGAGTTTAGGGTCGTTTACCCGGCTCTGTTGCTGTGGATGTTAAGGGCGCGAGCCATCAATACCACTATCATTGGTCGGATGGCCTTCCCCTTGCCATCGAAATAGTATTCACACAGAGATTTCAGCTCTACTTTGGACACAAACAGCTCCTGTAAAGGACAGTAAAAAAGCAAGCGTTTTATTTCCGCTATTTTTATTCCCTATTTTTAACAACCGCTGTGCAGAAAGAAATCTGCCAATCACCACAGGCCAGGAAACCGCCCACTCTGACCCAAAAAGCCTTCATTAATTTGTCACAGCCATTGCAAAAATATTTCAGACAGACTTCCTTTTAGTTTTTCTCTACGTTCTTTAGCAGCTTAAAACCCCTATTGTGAAAGAAGGGTGTGGCTTTGCTCTGTTGGCGGGTGAGAGGGGAGGCAGACTGGTTCAAGGAGAAATTCAGAGTACAGTTGAATGGGAAAGCTAACAGGCTTGGTGGTTAATAAGTAGTAAGAAGGTAAAAACCTGCCAGTATTAGTGAATGAATCCTGACTGCATTAAAGATAAAGTGTGTGCTTTGCAAACATCTGGATTTAACTACTGATTTGTTCAACTTTAAAATTGGGTTGAAAAACTAATAAATGTGAGCTGAAGCTGTTACTTTTCGAGAAGTGACCAGAGAAAGGGATGCAACACAAAACAGAATACAGCACAACAATCGCTTCAGCACAACTATTCTATTTGAAAGCTAAATTGGATTGATCTCTTTGAAGACTTACTTTTTTGATGTCGTCATATAAACTCGTCAAGTCTTTCTGGGCTAACGTGAAGGGGTCCTTGGGCTTTGTGTCACTGTGTGTCGCTCTGCAACAGCAAGACTGTAGTGTTGGAAGCAGCAACCGTGACTGGTGTCTGGAAAGAAAGATATGCAAATATTTATGCTGAAACTGAACGTGTGATTTGAAATGCACAAAAGATATATCTCCTAAAATATATTAATAAATAAAAATGTAAAAATCACTACTTAGCTGGACTACCTAACAACTCACCTGATTAGAAAGTTTCCTGCTTTCATGTTTATCTGTGCAGCTGTTGGTGGCTGAAATTGAAAATGAGATCATAACAAAGATGAGCTCAGGCATGTGCAGCACATCAGGTTTGCAGAGGCTCTAGCACCCTGGAGTTATTGTTATTAAACAATTTTAAACCTACACAGGATCAGTTATTTATGGACCCAGATTTTAAGCCCTGGGTGCATTCACTTAACATAGGAACAATAAAATAAATAATACGCTCACACTAACTGGGATTGATACAAGATAGAAACATTGTTTTCTGTTTAAAATGCACGTGTTACATTTCATATAACTGAAGTGTTGCACATGTGGGTCAATGCCGAATGAATGAATCAAATGCAACTGAGGCAGGCAGCTGGCCAAGTCAAAGACAGCTTACGTGCAAGCAGGAAGTCTCAACCTTTATGAGCTCAACAAGTCACCAATCATTTCATTTAAACACACAGATATAAAATTGTCTTTACTGACGAATGGAAATAACGTTTCACTGGCATGGGATATGACAGATAGTGGAATAAAGCAGAAGTGGGCATTGCCTCTAAACCACCACTCTGCAGTGTATGACCTTCCTGGTTTTGAAAAGTCCTCCATGCCGGCTCTCCAGCTTTTTATTAACCGCAAACTCACCCTGGTTTCCGGCGTGGGGATGCAGGAAGCCCGGCTCAACAGGGATGCAGAGGCGGAGGAAGACACAGGCCTGCCCTTCAAGTGCCACAAATTTTCTAATATATTCGTGGCCGTGCAGCCCGTAGTCAACCTCGGGCATTTCCTCCACCACGGCCCCGCCATGTTACCTTAGGTTAACAGCATGCATCGGAAGTTACATATCGCAACGTGAACCGGAAAAACAGTAAAGGAATATCCGGTGACGTCTCATAACGAGGAGCAGCAGAAGGCAGGAAATGATGGAGAGAGTAAATGCGCAATAATTTAGGTATACATACCTCAAGCTAGTGCTGGAAAATGTGTTTTCAAGCTCGTCTTCAGATAATATACGGGTGTCTGGGATGAGGCTAGTTGCTGGGTTGCTAACAGCTAAGCTAGCTCTCGCCTTTTCATGACACTTTATTATTATTTGGGGTGTAATATGTAATAATAAACTAACGTAAGAACTAAAATTACCCTATCGTTATTTACAGGTATACGGTAGAGCTGACAGACAAAGTTAAGGTTGTTTAGTTCATGTTTAACCCGTTATTTATGTAAGTTAATAGTTAAAAAAAAACCTTAAAAGTTGATTGGAGGAATTGTGTATGAAACGTAACGTGCAACTGATAATTTATTTACTCTGATTAAGGTTTAAAAGTCCTGAAATACAATTTTAAGATCCTTTTACATCACTCTAGTATTTCCATTTAATGCCAAACAAAAAATTATATTTTACTTAACACTTTAGTAGCCTATTAATAGCGACTAAATCTTTTTTTTTTACTATCATAAGTAAAAGATCAGCTGTTTGGCTTAGAATAAGCACTAAGGGGAAGTGTGGTTTACCCTTTTTTATTGCTTCCCTCAGATCTGCTATCTTTAATGCAGTACTTCTCAAACCCTGGGCTGTGGATGTGGATAACCAGGTGAAAAATATAAAACAAAATTAAGGTGAACTAGAATATAATATGATTTTTTTTTAAAGTTAATGATTGATAAAACTGTGGGGCGTTTGGTACGAACCTTCTTAAAGTGGGGCATGCCAGAGAGAAGTTGAAACCTGATTCGATAAGTCAGCTGCTCCATCTGTGAAAATGTGGAGCACCTGTACAGCACTAGTGTTTGCTCTGGTGGCAGCATCGAGCTTCACACCTGCGTATGTCCTGGAGTTGTGCCAAAATATAAGTCCTGAGTGTCACAGTGACCACAACACCGCATCAAACAGCCAATCGTCATCGCACACTGTGAAGTCCAAGTGGACCTTGAATGCTTCAAGCCTCATGCACGACCTCAACCAGTTCAGAGTCTCCTGCAAGAAGCTATTGGGTAAAACAGATTCTTGTCCTTACAGGTCAAAATATAGAGGAAGGCTCTAATGTTATCATACAATCCCCTCTGTCCTCTCTGCAGAGGCACTCCCAATCGACAAAGTTGATGGCAACTTTGTTCGCACTGTGAAGAACTGCATATTTTCCAAGTCCATTCCAACTCCACTGAAAGGTCCATTGAGGTTGACAGCAGCGTCTAAGGTGAGGATGCCATGTCACTATCAGCACTGTAATTTCACAATATAGTGAATTCATTTATGTCTAAAATTGTCTTAACAGGATGTCATCGAGGGGATCTTAGATTTAGATGCGTCAGTGACTCGGTCAGGTGATTTTCTGCATTATGCGAGTGGTGGCAGACTACTGCCGGGGTCTGTGCCACTTGCTCACAGATATGGAGGTCATCAGGTATAAATGATTTTTATACCTGATAACTTTTTAAAAGCTATAAAGCTTTTGCTTATTTGCTGAGTTGATCTTTTTGACACGCTTTACTTTCCTCGATAGTTTGGCTACTGGGCAGGCCAGCTGGGTGATGGTCGAGCTCATTTCCTTGGTCAGTATTCAAACAAGTAAGTTAATTTTTTAAAATTATGTTTTTATGTTTTAAGTAATTTTCTGCCACTTAAAGCCTTTACATATTTTCCTTCTCAATTTTCATAGAAAGGGGGAGGTATGGGAACTCCAGCTTAAAGGATCTGGAAAAACACCATATTCAAGGTTTGTATTTATTTGTACATATATTTGTGCAATAGCTATTACATTTATTATTTGTAGTAATATACAGGTGTGTTAGGAGATAGCTAAAGAGAAGGAAAGGCAGGAGCGTGGAGGTGAGAGTAGGGGCTTTAATTGTAGGGTCTATGATGTTTTGAAGGACGGCAGAGGAGGATGCTAGGCAGAGGGTGACATGGAGGCAGATGATCTGCTGTAATGACCCCTAAAAATGAATAAGTAGTACGCATGGTTATTAATAATAGTATGCATGGCTGTAGAATTTTGCAGTCATGCAATGCAACCAAAAAAGTATGACTTCACATCTGGCTGCAGGTCAGGAGACGGTCGTGCTGTAATCCGGTCTTCTGTCAGGGAGTTCCTGTGCAGTGAAGCGATGCATTTCCTGGGTGTTCCCACCAGCAGGGCTGCCAGGTGAGAATAAATGATTTTGAGAGCTATAAGTTTGGTATAAGATTACAAACTTAGCACAAAAAGTAAAGGAATGTGTTTGGTTGATGATAATTATTTGTTTTTACCATGATTCTATGTAGTAATAATAATTTGCTTAATCAGACATTTACAAGCAATCAAACATTCTTGGTACCTCTGATTCAGATTCAGTAGCAAAGACGGATGTTTGGCTTCCAAGTGCTTCTTTACCTGATTTGGCACTGTATTATCATTAATTAACTCCCAGCAAGTGATTGATTCGGGCTAAAGGCTGTTGACATCCCTGTTTAGCCGAAACCATAAAACTTGTAGCTTTTGCAGTAATTTTTCTGGCATTGGACTTTGTGTTTTTATCCACACAAGGCAATGATCAGTTTTACCTACTACAAATTTTACCCTAATAACTGTCAATCAGGACTTTTGATGTGCAGAAATGTGTTATCAATTTATATTTCATTCATTCACATAAAATTAGTTCAAGTCATACGAGCTTGACTCATATGACGAGAACATTTTTTTGGCATTTGCAAAAAAAGAGGCGTTTTTAAAGAAATTATAACCCAGAAATTGTGTGAATCGTGTGATTTTTGTCGCCATTTAATTGTTATGCGTTTTAGATTTATCCGCTAATTCTTTTTTTTTAGTCTGATTGTCAGTGAGGAGCCAGTGTTGAGGGATCAGTTCTACAATGGAAATGTGAAAGCAGAGAGAGGTACAGGATTTACCCATGACTGGAGCCTTTTATTTCAAACTGCATTACTTTTTAACAATCCAGCATCATTTTTGTTTTGTCTGCTGCCTTAATCTTTGTTCTGGTTCAGCTTTTCTTTATTCCCCACAGGAGCTGTTGTTCTGCGATTGGCCAAGTCATGGTTTCGGATTGGATCCTTAGAAATTTTGTCTCAAAGTGGAGAAATAAATCTTCTGAGGTAAGACTGCCTGGTCACATGACAAAGTTTACTTCATAGTTGTTTACATCTGGCTTTGTTCTGTGTCCTGTTGTGTTTGTAATGTTATTTTATCGTTATTTTCGTTTTAGAAAGCTGTTGAACTTTGTGATAGACGAACATTTTCCTTTTATAAATCCAGACAACCCAGAAAAATATTTGGTGAGTAATAAAAAAGCACAGCTGAATGTACCGCTTTTGTTTTAAGTAAATAAGCTATTGAGGTTTTCTTTGCAGGTGTTTTTTTCCACAGTTGTAAATGAAACGGCACATCTGATTGCCCAGTGGGTGTCAGTCGGTTTTGCACATGGTGAGAAACTGAACATTCGTATCACACAGTTTAAACCAACGCTACTTATAGCTGTCGCTGTTCTCACCACAGGTGTGTGCAACACAGACAACTTCAGTCTTCTTTCTATCACCATCGACTACGGACCCTTTGGCTTTATGGAGTCATATAACCCCAGTGTGTAGACTGTTTCATGTCGCTTTTACTCCAAAATAACTGAAATCCTCTTGCTGTCAGTTCTCAGACAAATATTTTTCTTTTTGTTGCAGATTTTATCCCCAACACATCTGATGATGAAGGCAGGTACAGCATTGGAGCTCAGGCAAATGTTGGCCTCTTCAATCTAGAGAAACTCTTGGTGGCTCTGATTCCTGTGCTTACACAGACACAACAGAAACAGTAAGAATACCACAACATCACTTTGTCTCAAGGGGGATTTACTAAATATAGGACTTGAACTCTTTTTGTCATTTCGACAAACTGGAACAGCTTTGCTGTTAGCTCGTTCTTACAGAAGCCTGTTTGTTTGTCTGAAAAACAAAAGCACAGAAACACGAGCAAAATAACTTCAGAGTCACACAAAGCCATGTGAAAAGAATAATACATCCCACAATTTATTTTCAGCATATTTTAATTCAAATATATCTTTAAAGATTTTCTTTGAGAAAGTGTGGAAATAAAGTAGTCATACAACGCAACAAAATTAAAGCAGCCACATGGAAAGTAAGTACACCCCTCACTTTAAATCTATCCCTCTTATGAAAACTGACCCCAGCAAAGCAAACAACCATTTAGTGTTTCTTGTCATCATACAAATATCTTCAAATCTTTTTAAGGTGTCAAAAAAAGTTCTGGATTATTCTTGTAAATGTATTTTTCCCTGTGAGACGAATCATCTATAGTTGTTTTTATATCCCTCGAAAATGAACTGGGGATGAAAGCAAAAACAACGGGAAGATCTGTGTGAAAAAGCAAACCATGCAGTTTTTAAAAGAAACTTTATTAAAAGGTTCAACTTAAAGAGACAGTTCAATCAAACAACAGAAATGAAGGTGTCAGCAAAACAGAGGTGCTGCAAAAAAAAAAGGGAATTTAACAAACAGACCAAAGAAAAACAATTCTGCTCAAAGAAGGCAACAACTATGCATTCATAGCCCCTAACAGAAAACACACCACAGAACAATCCTCTGCAGGATGGAGAACATAACTACTTACTGCTAGTGCAGAAACACGCATCACAAAACTACTGGAGCTGACCCACACTCTGAGGCTCAGGGGCTTCTCTCAAGCTTTTATACTGCAGTTGGAAACAGGACACATCCACCAACACACACACACACACACACACACACACACACACACACACACACACACACACTAGGCCTGCTAGGGCTGTAACAGTCATGAAGAGATTGCACAAATTCCATGGATAATAAGTCACGAGG
Organism: Simochromis diagramma; assembly: GCF_900408965.1. Classification (NCBI taxonomy): domain Eukaryota; kingdom Metazoa; phylum Chordata; class Actinopteri; order Cichliformes; family Cichlidae; genus Simochromis; species Simochromis diagramma. The sequence continues at coordinate 11,204,770 of NW_024387040.1, forward strand.
TGTATCAATTGCAGAACTACATACAAGAACTTTTGGAATGATGTTCTCTGGACAGACAATTCAAATGTTTTTAGGAGCTGTTCAGGAGTATAACTTAACTTGTGTTGACTGGAAATGTTCCAAAGAGTGGAGGAAGACAAAGTGATCTGAAAGTTTAAGCTGCAGTGGATCGTGAAAACCCTAAAAAACTAACACAAATGTGGTTCAAAAAGTATAAATAATGAGCTGCGTAATCAAAGACTGGATTTAAATCCTATTAAAATATTGCAGGTGAATTCAAACTAGGCAGTAGAGACAGTCAAGAGATGTTTAGAGGAGTGGTCAAGAATAGAGCCTGAGTGAAGCTATTCAATGATGCAACCTAAAACGCTAAAATTCTTATGCTAATGCTTTACTTACTTTTTTGCATAAATATTGTAATCTATTGAAAAAGCAAATAGGTAAAAAAAAAAAGAGGTAAAAGTTCAGTGGGATATACGTAGCTGCTTATTAAACCTTCAAGTTTATTAATGTGACTTCTTTTCTAATTTGAAGAAATTCATGAAGTCAAATTGTAAACTTGTCATCTTAACTTTTTGCAGGGCGAAAATTATTCTTAAAGGATATGCCAACATTTACCAAATGAGGTGAGCTTCATGTGAAATGTTATCTTACTTGTGTTCATGCTGCAGCAAAGCCAAGACTGCTTTTATTCATGTCTCCACTTCAGGGTTCACCAGATATTTAAGGCAAAACTGGGACTTCTTGGTGAAGATGAGGACGATAACGACCTCATTGCTTTCCTGCTTAAGGTGATTATACAGTTTGTTTCAGTCTTCTAAATCAGTTTAGTCTCACTCTCTGCACTGTAATTTCACTTTCCCTTTACAGATGATGGAGGACACGGAGTCTGACTTCACCATGACCTTCAGGGAGCTCAGCGAAGTTTCAGCCAAGCAGCTTCTTAACAAGAACTTCACGCAGGTGGAGCTAAAAGTGACAAAATGTTGTTGTTCCTTTCAATCTCTAGATTTTGTTGTGAAGCTGGCCGATCTGTTGAATCAGTTGTACCAATACTGAGCTTTCCTTGCACAGCATGCATTTCTTATAATTAGGCATGCAGGAAATGTAAAGGATTGTATTATTTCTAAATCAGATGTGGGCTCTTGATGACCTATCACATCACAAGCACTTTTCTGATTGGCTTAACAAGTACCTGTTCCGGCTCAGTAGGTAAGGAAGGTCACGAGAGGTCATTTTGAATTTACTTTTTTACATTTGTGTGACATCAGGATGTTTGTTGCTGTGAATTAATCTCTTTCCTCTGTTTCTGTTCAGACAGCAGGATGATAGCGATTTGGATCGTCAACACAGGATGAAAGGTAAATCAAACTGTAACTAAATCTTAATGTTGATTAAACGATGAGGGATATAAATATTTATATTCTTAGATGTTTGTTATGCAGTGGTGACAGAAACATCTGATTGGATTAAATGTTTTACAGATGTAAATCCGAGATATGTGCTGAGGAACTGGATGGCAGAGTCTGCAATAAGGAAAGCTGAGAGGAATGACTTTTCCGAGGTATGTGTCTGATAAAAGGACCTGTCACACAAAACAAATAAAACGACACCCAAAGTTGTTTATGATTTGTTTCTACTACAGTTTACTTTACCACTTTACCACTAGGTGGAGCTGCTGCACCACATCCTGTCTTCACCCTTTGTTACACAAGAGACTGCAGAGGAGGCGGGCTATGCAGCAAGACCTCCACAGTGGGCTGGGAGGTTAAAGGTCAGCTGTTCGTCATGAGTGACCTCCTAATAAAAAACTTGTAGCATATTTTGGTGTGATGTGTCATTTGTTGGGCAATATATTTGCTCCAAAAGGCAAAGAGATCCACAAACAAGCACCGACTGCAGGTGGTTACTGTAAAAGCCTGTCTGAGGGGAGGAAGCACAGCATTTAGCCATGTCCATGAGGTCTAGACTGTGCTGGCCCTGCGGCAGACTGACGACTTGTCCAGCAAAGCAACAACATATTTTAATAATACAGATCTTGATGGTGCAGCACAGCCAGGAGATTCAAAGGTTTATTTAGGTGGGTTGAAGAGTCAAATGAAAACAAACTATCTAACTTGTATATTTACTGGTAACACAATGACTGTGTTTTTACAGTATTTACAGCTATGTATGCAAATATATATACAATATGGAAGTATGATAACAGCATGACAAAGCAAACTGTAATAGTCTTTTTGAGCCCAACGTTTTCAAATGCTTTTCAAAACTGAACTTTTTTTCAAAGGTTAACTCGTTTTTGTCTTGGAAGCTGTTCAGAAAAAGGATGAATGACTAAAAGGGGAAATCTACAGAGAACTCCACTAGCTTCATCTTTGAGAAAAGGCTGATTAAGTTGTTGGCTGTGCAGGCATAGTTCATTCTGTATTTATAGTCCACAAGTTCTCTGTTCAGGCTACTGGTCTGCATGCTTCTTCCGCATAGCTAGCATCAGTTCTGACATGAAGTCTCCACCTCCTCCGCCTCCTTGCGTTGGTGCAGTCCTCTTTGGTGGAGCCGGAGGAACCTTCTTCAATGACCCAGAGGTCCTCACAGCTGGTCTTAGGGTGGCGACAGGAGCAGCAGGTGGTGGTGGAGGAGGTGGTGGTGGTGGTGGAGCCCCAGAAGCTACAAACACTGGGTCAGGTGGAGGTGGTGGCAAAGACACTGGATCTGGTGGTGGCGGGGGCAGAGAGTGGTCCACGCCACCAAAACTAGGAGGTGGTGGTGGCAGTGAATTAAAGCCAGTAGCTGGAGGAGGTGGTGGAAGAAAGTCTGGCGGAGCCTCTAAGTGGTCGTCAGTGGGTGGAGGTGGTGGTGGAGGAGGGAGATTGTCCATATCAAGTGGAGGTGGAGGGAAGTTGTTTGGTTGATTCCGCTTTGGGGGGGTGGGTTTTGAGGCAGTCTTGGCAGCCATGGGAGGAGGAGGAGGAGGGAGCACTGGGTCTGGGGGTGGTGGGGGGAGGACCTCGGCTAATGGTGGTGGTGGTGGTGGAGCTGGATTCTGATAAGTTAGAATAAAATTGAATGATATAAGATTGACAGGAAGGGAAAAGATTCTTAAACAAAAGAAGAGGAGAGGGCTTGTACTGGATAAATGGTGTTGATGGCATTATGGGAAATGTAGGAGCTAGCTTCAGTTTGTCCTATGCATGGTTTGTTTTTATAGACTAAACTATAAAAACAGTCACAATAACGGCTAACCAATGCTTCCCTTCTGATGAAGTGCTGTTTACCTGAGAAATAGGTCCTGGCTGCGGCTTGGTAGCATGACCGTTGGCCTGGTTTGGTGATTTAGCTGGAAGAGGAAGAGAAACACTCAAGTGAACTTTCAGTACAAGTGAAAAAGTGTGTGCTAATATCACTGCATCAGATCAATGAAACAATCAGTGAAGGAGAAATTGCATGTCATGCTACCTTTGACTGTGGGTGAGGGCGTTGATTGATTGGAGCTCGATGGAGTGCTGCGGTTCGTCCACACAGAGTTAGAAGCCTTTATCTCTGCTGTTTTAAAGTTTTCATACAGCGATGCCCCGTACTGGAAGAAAAAGAAAAAGACAACCCGATTTTGTATCTTTGCTTAAGGAAAAACTGTATTTTGTACAGTTTTTATATTTACCTTTGCAATCCGTATTCCGGTCACCCAAAGGTTCATGGTCCAAATATCATCACAGCAGAGGTACTTTATGTACTGAGACTCTTTCTGGATCTGAGGATGCTGCAGAGGCAAAGCCACATACGTTTATACGTTTTTGATCAGCCAATCAAAAACACCACATGGAAAAAACATTGGGCCACACCTTTTAATCTTTGATTCCTCGTGTTTTCAGTCCCATCACCACAGGTGTATAAAATCAAGCACCAAACCGTGCAATCTGCTTTACAAACATTTGTGAAGGATGTTTTTTTTTCTCTACTAAAGAGCTCACTGAATTTGAATGCTGAATTTGGATGTTCCAACAGGATGCCACCATTGCAACAAATTCGTTTCTGAAATATCTTCCATTCTCAATATTACACGATCAGCTGTAAGTTATGTTATTACAAACTGTAGTGTTTAGAAACTGTAGCAAGACCACATAATATTACAGAGCTCCTTTAGCATTAGCACAAAAACTGTGGACCAGAGGCTTTCATGGCTCCTGTAGATGTTATGTATATGTGGCAAGTGATCAGCCGGATTGCATCAATCCCACCTTCTAAATTAAACTCGCGATGTCCAAAGAAATGTTTTTTAACAACTTTAACAACTGAAATTAACAACCCATAGCCAATTAGGACTTATTTTACCATTAAATATAAGGTCTTTCATGTCATTCATTAAATTTCTTCTCTCCTGTATATTCCACCATTGGCTGTAAATGGGATTATTGCAAACTGCAAACAAGGAATATCAGCAGTTCAGCCACAAAGTGTCAAACCACATAAAGTTCACTGATTGCTGAGGCACATAGTTTGTACAAGTGGCCAAGGCTCTGGTGACTCAGTAAGTGCAGAGCTCCAGATCTCCTCTGACATTAACATCAGCACAAAAACTGCGCACCAGGAGCTTAACCAGGAGTCCAGTTCCTTTGTGTCCATTCTGGCAGATTGATCAGGATTTAAAATGATTGTAAGTTGAAACCCTGAACAGTTTTATGCACATGCAGGGTCTCATCTTCTCATAAAAGCATTAATAATTTATGAGTCTTCATGACTGTTGTCATGCTCAGATGTACAGATTTTAAAGAGTTCAAGAAATTAGCTTGAAGTTTCCATGATAATTTATGTCCTGAAATATATTTTAAAAACCCAACTGCACAAATCTGCTTCATTACAGGAACCCTATCTTAATTAAATATATTGACAGTCACTTATATTAAATGCACACTAAGCTAGTTTTGAGGCAACGACAGGCTAAACCTGCTACACTGTGACCTACTTGTTGCTATTGTTTACCTTCTCCTCGATATTACAGAGAGCCATAAGGGGGCAGCGTGGGTCTAGAAGCAGATAGTTTGGTGCAAGTCAAATAAATAATAAATATGTATATTCACTTCCTGTTTTGTGGGATATTTCTGTTTGCAGGTGTGAACAGAAACCAGTCCTCCGATGGATCATGTAATTCAATATTATTGCGACTAGTGAGAAGGCTGATGTTCGTTTTGCTTTTGTTGTTGCTTCCATGCAAGAAGATATCCACATATGCCAACTTTATGACCATAAACACTTACTGTAACATTAATTCCCCCAGTCTATTGTTTCCCTCCCTGAAGCCGAAGTTAAATTACCTTGTAATGACACAATATGAGTTATAGAAGCTTGGTTATTCATAATGGGGGTGGTATTAGAGATCACCTCCGGCTGCTCCTCTGAATATTTAACAGCAAATTGATGAGGCTAAATTGTTTTGTTGTCGTCCTTGAATTGCAGCAGTTTTTTGTCAGCTCATAAACGCCACCTCATCAATCTGTCAAAACGCTAATTTAACATTCTGGCAGCTAAGAACAGCTTCAGCTATTACTGTATTTACTTTGTAAGTTTAACTTTAAGGTAAGGAGGCCAGTTGAAACCTGGCTGGAGTTCTGAAAGGTAATTTTCTGTTTGCCCTTGCAGCAGCGCCTTATTCCCTTCAACCCAAGCCTCGAGTATTTTGTCTTTCACTTGAAGCTAATTCAGTTTCTTTGCTTCTCTAAGCTCTTTTTGCTCTGCTCCTCAACATCTAGTCTAATGGGATCTGCTGATTCTAGTGTTTCCCAGACAAGATAGGGGAAAAGAAAAAAGCAGACTTTCACATCCCTTTAACACTGACCAGCAAACCATCTAATTCTTGCTTTTGCGTCCGTCAGCATTTTTTTACCCTTAAATGATTACTGTAAGTACCTCAAACTACTGCCACTATTACACTTTAAAATCACTCTTAAATAGACAAAAAGTACTTTTGTGTAAATGATTACAAGAAGTAGGAAGTTTCTTAAAATTCTTGCCACTTTTGAGATTAAATAGGACAAAACGGTGCTGTTTCACTTCTTTAAATCTAAGTATTAATTGCTTTTGAAAATTTCCAGCCATGCAGGCAGCTGCAGGGCTTGCCACGCTCACCACTTTGGTTAGCATCTTTTAAATAGTGCAGCACTCAGTGTAGCACACAGTGTGAAGGAAGTCGCAGCTTCTGCGTTTATCTGGTCCACAATGAAAGGGCGTGTGGCGTGTGGCTTTGAAGCGAGCTGAATCGATATGCAGCCTTACCTTCAGCACAAAGCAGAAGTCAGTTGGAGCTTTGTATTTGCTCTTAAAGTCTTTGCCGTAGTAGACGTTTACGTTGTCGAACTGGACGAAGCAGACGAGGTCACGGGACGACTGAAAGGGAACAAAAGACGATTGTTCGGTTTGGGTTTTTTCTTTTTTGCCATTTACCTGTTTCTGTGCCAACTAAATTCAATATCTACCCTACAGATGCAGTAGCAGGGTATAATGTGATGCATAAATGGGTATTTGGGAGCAGGAGCTGCCAAAAGATCTGAGATATGTGGCAAGTACACTGCAGGTATCAGAGGGGGAGTAATAACCCCAGTTATATCCAGCGGTGCATAACACAAAAGTGGGGTTAATAAAGCTGAAAGACTCTTAACAGTCCCTTGGAAAGATGAAAAAACTTGATATTACACTTCATTAGGGTTTCAGTTGACATAGCAAAAATATCTCTGTATCTGTGGGATTTTCATCTTTCACCACTCCTGTTCAGCATGTCTGAGGCCGGCTGAATCAGAGCATTAGCAGTTGGACGTGTGTTTTCTCTCTTGCATTCTCCTTTTGACTCCTGACCTTGGTCTTCCCTTTGGGCACATAATAAATTCCCGAGGCCCTCAGCTGGAAGAGCCGCTGCTTCCAGGACTTCTTTCCGTCTTCTCTAAGATGCAGCACCCCCTCGAGATCAGGCACGATGATGGAAGTCCCGCAGAAGTTCTCCTGCAGAGATGAGGAGGGGATGAAAGGGTAAGTTACTAATAGGAAAAAGTCACCTTATGGATGATGTTACACCTATAGGTTGTATGTGAGTGTGTTTTACCTGTATTAATAACTCTTTGTCCTTATCTTTCATATCTCTGAGAGTTGTCTTATCCTTCTTCCACAGATAAAAGTTCTGCAGGAACAAAACAAAGTGCTTGAATTATTGCTTTAGGGACGGGCATGTTGGTTTATTGGTTAGGCCACCTCTTTGTAAAACAACTTAAACTGGACCTATTAGACTTATTTACAGCTCAGTTCTTTTCTTCTTGGAATCATATGAAGAAGGTTTGCATGAATAACGATTCAGAAAAAAGCTTATTTATCTCACTGGGCCTTGATGCAGCTTGTCGGTTCATCCTCTGTCTGAAACGAGCAGTTTTAGCTCCTCTACCTTCAAGGTTTTAAGGGTTAAGGAATTAAACTAAAGGATATCATTCTCTAAAAGAGCAGAAGAAGTCATATAACCTTTAAAAAACAAAAAACATCGGGGTCTCAATCCCTTTTGTCTCTGTATGAGTGAAATACTTTGGCGTCATATCATAGTCCGAGCCAGTATGTTTTCATTGTGAGGAAAAGCCCAGAGGGAAAATCTATTTGGTAGTTCGTGTCAAAAGCTCAAATAGTAAATGAATAAGGACATACTGTATGAAAGAGATCTGTCTTTTGTTGGAAGACATGATGGAATACTTTAAAAACGAGAAAATCTTCGCTGGTTTTCCAACCCAGCTGTTTGCCTCTGCCAACAGACCAAATCCATTAAATACTGTAAGATATTAAAGGGTCTCATTGTATCACAAACATGCCAAGATCTCCTTTTTTTTGCCTGAAGCTGTTTCGCTTGATATACTGCAGTGTGGACATAAACGTAAGAGGTCGTGCCGCACGGACGAAAAGACATTGCATAATTGAGAAGGTGAAAACAACCAGACGGCGCAGAGCTGAAACAACGTGCAGATAGATTTGCACAAATTCAGTCCAAGAATAAGGACCCACACCACATCTCACCCAATGGATGTGTGAGATCCCACACGAACGCTGCTTATTATCAGTGTTCATTTATAGAGGTTCATATAGTTTTATAAAAGAGAAACTATTGAAGTAGACCAACCTGTGGGTTTTTGAAAACCTCATATTTCTCTGGTCTCTCTTGGAAGAGTACTTTGTTCTCGCTGTCCCTTGTCCACGCTGAGAGTGGGTCCACAAGGTTCTCGTGGTCTTCAAACGCCCGTTCTGCCAAAAGAAAAGAATAGATGTATAACTTATTAGTCTGGCACATTCATAGTGAAATATTGCTGGAGAAGAGTCATTTTGATGTACTGTTTTTTTTAATGAGATGACAGATTCTTCACATAGTTTAGCTTTTGAAATTCCACCATGCAAAGTCACGCCAGGGGAATGAAGAGGCTTGAACTGGAGAATATTAAGGTACCAAAGGGCCAGAGCGACTTTAAGCCAGACCTGAGTGAGTCTCTCAAGCGTATGACACACATATTGCTATTTATAGTCTCTATTCTGATATGTTATTTGTCTACTTCCTAAAAAACTGTAGTTCAATATCTTGTTACACATAAGTCCACAGTATCAAGTATCAAGCTAAAGTAAAGAAAAAGAAACCTTCTAATTAAGTGTTTAAAAGCCGTGATTTTAATGCTGGAGCTTATCCATGTGGTGCTTCATCTTACTTAATTTTAGCTTTATTTAATATATCACTAAAATTTATACCTGCTGTCACTGGACAACAGTGGAAATAAAGAATATTATTACCCTGTGAAATGTCAAGAAAGGCTCACATCTAAAAGGATGTGATTAGATGACTGATGAGGACAAAAGTCCATTATTTTTAAAAAATTGTATTGTGACATTAGTATTTTTTCGCTTTGAACCTTCATCGGGGTCTGTTTTAAATTCAACAGAAGGAAACAAGTAGTTTTCTTTTTGTTTCTAACACAGTCATCATTTGCAAAGCCAAAGCAGCCTGAGGTTCAAAGAGCAACACGTTTCTTTTCCTGCTCTGAAAAATTAAAAAACAAAACAAAAACAGCTTCTGTATTTTATTTTTTGCTAATATATTTAGCTATACATGCATAGCAGCCTCTGCAAGTTCCTCCTTGGTCTTCCCCATGCTTTTAGGAACTGTAGAGTAACCTCCCACTTTTGCATTTTAAAACTAAAATGACAGAAAGCAGTCCAAGGTCTTCAGAGCCGGAGGTGAAAAGCACGCTGAAGGAATTTATTTTTTATTCCCTTGTTCTCAGATGCTGGTCCTTTCATGCAACATGTGGTGGTTCTGAATGTCAGATATTATTAGCACATTTAAGTAAAGCACAATTTTTTTCTATCTCTGCAGTAAATCCAGCTGATCTCTCTTCAATCAGCCATGAGATATAGTTTGGCTCAGCCACTTTGGAAGATTAAACTGTCTCCAGTTTACTTTCTCGGTGCACTATTGTTCAAACCAGAAAGCACGCCAGACTTTATCTTTGTGCCATGAAGCAAGTCAAAACAAATGCTTCGCCGCAGTAGATCACTCCATCGCGAAATCTTTAAATCAGCTGCACTTGCTTCAAAGTCAGTCGCACAACTTTATAATTGTCTATTTCAAATGAGCTGAATTAACGGAGGCCCCAATAAAATCCAACCTTCAGCATTTGCTGGCAGGACTTTAAATGGTACTAAACCTCCAAAACACATTAAGAGCTTTTTCCTTCTCCTCCTCCTTCTCCTCCTTTTTCCTCCTTTGCCCACCCACATGCCTGGTGCTGTAGATCTCCATCATATACTGGCCCTTTGAATGTAGTTTAGCCCTGGTCTCAAATTATGGGTTACCAGCTGAGGCAGAGGTAGGCATTAAATAAATTGCTGCCAGGGTTCCAGACTAGTTTGACTATTACAATCATTAAATGGATGGTGTGACTTTGCTTGCTGGAGTGAGTTATTAGGAGTAAAAGTCCCTTTGAACTGCATTAACCACATGGTGCTTTTCAGTAGTGTGCATGGCGAGCACATGGGTGAATGTATGACAGCGGAGATTTTCTGGAAAGCTGGTGTTGCTCGTTGAGCTCTGTGGGTGTTTATTGGGCATGATTTGCTTTGACGTTTTGCTGAAGAAGATTAAAGGTCAGCTGCAGTGTTAGTAATGTTCAAGGGTTTAAAAATGAATTAACTGTTTCCATTTTGGAGCTGTTTTTCTGTGCAGTTAGCCAAAGGTGACACAAAATCCAAAAAACTCTTGTGCTTGTGAGTCAAATGGCGCACACAGAGGAATTCTTGCATGGCTGGCACACTATAGATAGCAGTCTGTGTGTCAGACGACTAATTTAAGCCAAGAACTATGATTTGGTTAGTGCTGACCAAAGGGAAAAACGCACGTCGGCTCTTATTTTTTGCACCAGCAGCACAGATATGTCATCTTTATCATGAGGTGCAAATAGAAGTGGGAATATAAATCAAAATGAAGGAAGAGGAATTTAACTTGAAATTGAGATTAAAAACATTACTAAACCCTGCAGTTCCTCTAATGGCCACTTGAGGCTTGCTTTAAAAGAAGAAGACACACATAAATCCCCCTCCCTGTACACATAAAAAACTTTCTAGTTGATTCAGGGTGTCTGGAATATCTTTCCGAAGCCATGTCTCTCTCATTATCATGATGTAGTGTGCTGACAGCCAAAAAGCTAATGCTGAAGCTCAGAATGGAGAGGCTAAATCCAGTAGCTGATGTAATATGCCCAAATTTACAGTTGAAATACATGCCTTGTATAAAAATCGAACAAACAACAACAAAAACTCTGTATTGTACTGTATTAACTGTACAAAGGCTTGACGTTTGCATTGTTTGCTTCAAATAAGAGGTTGGTGATAACATTAGCATAGCTGCTATCCACATGCTAGGTATCATTTCATCTAATTTGTTACTTTAAGAGCATTTGTGTATAATTATTTGAGAAATAATATGGCTTATTGTGAATTTAATTTCCTCCATTCAAGAATTGTTTTTCAGAGTTGTTGAGAGTGATATTTTAGTACTTTATTACTTTCTCTATATGACACTTATAACTAAATTGCAGGTTCAGTCAAGCTAGTTAGCTTTAGCTGATACCTTTAGCACTCCACCTTAACTTGTAAATGTCATGATTGGTAGTTTAGCTCACTGGGTTTCCACATTTGTCTAATCTTCCCTGTTTTATCTAACAAAGGCAAAAATGTCCGAAAAATTATTTAAAAATTATTGTGAAAAAGACAATCTAGTCTAAACCAATAGGTGATGTCACAGTGGTTTTGTCCATCTTTTATGTACAGTATGATATATATATGAGAGTGCTTTGTTGATTTATTCCATCCGTACCAAGAGTAAAGTCTTAGTTGAAGATTTTATTTTTATTTTACATCTATTATACCCTTTAACAGACACATTCTTTGAAAGGAAAACGTTTTTAAAACAAGTGTTATGAAAAAAAACCTAATGATATATATCCCAATCTGATAAAGTTTATTATTCTGTACCATTGTCCTCTCATGTTGTCAGAAACGTGTATTTATCCTCTGTTGAAAACAGTCATTAACAATTTATGATTTTTCTGTTTCTGAGTAATATTTTCTACACACCACAGTCCCCAGCAAAATAATATATTATTAAAGTTATATAATTATGATGAATGTCTAAAGATGTAAACTGCAGTGGATTAACATGTTCTTATTCTTCATCTTCAAATTTAAAATAAGAAATTGAATAATTCAACGCTTAGCCATTAATTTTGTGCGTCACAACAGCATATAAAATTTCTTTAAAGCAAAATAATAACGACTCATATTTTATTGCTCACAAAAGTTAATGGTTTTACCACCAGTGTTTGATTAAAACTGCTTCAGGATGAAATAAAACAAATCTCTGTGCATGATATAGAAAAATGTCTATTTAAAAACACCAATTATCTCTGTTAAAATCTGATAAAGTGGTAAGAAAACACAAAAAGCAGATGGTACCGCCAATGGAGGTGCAGCCCAGCAGCCGAAGTAAATATAGCACAGACAGCTCAGACGGAGGACTGAGATCATAAGGCTTCTATTTCCGCATGACAGGGAGGATGACTGACAGTGTCCGATACAGCAAATTAAACCCACCTGTCTACACTCCTCGTGTGAGTGTAAGCAAGAGAGCGACAGAGAATATAAATATAAAGGAGAGGAGGAGGGCAAGAAAGAGATGGATGGGAGTAAGATCAGTGTTTCATTGTGAGCTCGGTGCAGTTTGGCTGCCACCGTGCCAATAAAAACACAGTCCATCATCTCGACCAGGATGAAATATCCCACCGTGTACAGTGAGTGTATATTTTTGTGTGTGAGTGTGTTTGAGACAGTTTGACAGTTCATATAAAAACACACTGAAGTCTGGCGTTGTTAACACAGTAATATACCACCACTGTGTTTTTCTGGTTTTGTTGATATATTTGCTGCTCAGCTATTGCTTATTGCCGCGGCGTTTCTGCACTAAATTACCCAGATGTCACTTGTCGGTGAAGCGGTGTCAGCACAACTTTGACATCTTTCTCTGTATTTTCTGCCAATGTCATTTAGGTAGTTACTCATTCGTGCGATCAAGTTCTTTGATTTATTCCAAACTGCTCCTCGAATCGCAAACGTCTTTTTCTTTGCACTGAAAGATTTCTTATTTCCCCCTGAAAACACTTAACCTGTCTGCGGGTTTTTAAAACGGCAAATATCTTATGAAATAACTACATATTGAATCATAGTGCAATGGTGCCTTAAAATCATTTTCCATAAAGGTTCCATCAATACTGCGGCTGCATTTCCCATCAGACTCACTGCAGCATTTTTAAAGGTACATATAGTATATATTTCTACTAACGGACACTGTGTCACTTACCACAGCTGTGCTGATGACACACAGCTTTATACAGTACCGTCTCCTAGAAATATGTGACCAAGCTATTCTGCATATAATGCCTGTAACTTCTGTTCAGTTCAACTTAGACTTACCATTAATTAACAGTGACTGAGATTTGAACTTCAGACTCCTTACAGGGTTCCTCCCTTTCTGACGCTTGTAATAACCAAAATTTACAAAACTGACATAACTTTTCAGTCATCATGAATAAAAATCAGTGACTTGGCCCATAAACTCATTCAGAGAAGATTTTAAAGGTCAAGACAAAGAGTCATCTATAGAGTTTTTTGGTGTGACATTATGCTCACATTGATCAAGAACTGTCTCCTGTATTGACCATGATACAACCACCAGTCCGTTACCCCTGACCAGTTAGCGAGTGGCTGTTGGAGGTTGCTGGCTGATAAAATTGGTCACTAAAAACCTCCTCATGATTGCTGTAGTTGCCATGGTTGTCCATAGTTTGCATGTAAGACACTGACTTGTCGAGCAGTAGTAAAATAAAAATTCAAAAAAAGTGTAACAGAAACCAGAAATGGAGAATCACCTTCAAGATAAAAGCTAAACTGTCAACACATTTCAAATTGCATGACGGTTTCTGTTTCTGGTTCACTAATGCTCAGCGGTTACTTAGCAAGTGTTTCCATGGTGTCTTGATACAACCACAGCAATTTGTTACTGACCAAACCAGTCACGAGCATTTTTTGTCAAACGGTCAGGGAATATGTATCTTTTTCTAGCAACCGATGGTTGTCAGATAATTTCAGACCGGTCATCAGACTAAGTCATTTGACCCTAAAAGAAGTTAACACCATCAACATATCACTGTATAGCATCTACTCTATGGTAGCTTACATGCTATATTATGGTAACTCACCAAGCTGCAGTTCTGGGTTGGTCTCACATATGCTCCAGTTCACATTGCAGTCACAATGAGACTTCTCAAACATGTTGTCCAGAACTTCCCTGACATTCTGTCGCTCATCGACCATCAGCGTCTTGGAGCTGCCATCATTCATTAGTACCTTCACCACCAACTGTCAAACAGAAAAACACAGCTTTTTAAAAATGTTTTTTTTTTTTTTTTTTACCACACAAGCACAAAAAATATCATTCCAGTATATAAAAGTGATGTTTTCTGGTGTTCTTGCACAACTTTAGATTTTAAAAATTCTATTTTTATGGCAAACTGGATTAGCTTACCTTAGCTTGCCAAAGCAAAAGAGTTAAAGCTCATTTTTACTGTATACTTCTTGTAATCTTTGGACAAACAAGCACATTCTTCGTCTTGTGTACAGAACTGCATTCACAGTATTCATAGAAAGCCATTTACAGTATAGATTAGCATTAACTAGATTTAGCCTGCATCTTTTAATCTAACTCCCAGCAAGAAACAGAGCAAAAGGTTTAAGTTTAAGGTTTTCAACATGTTGGACAGCAGCAGGTGTAAGACATTAAATCCAGCCTTTATGCACATGCAGCTTGTTTGTTTGCCAGTTTAATTACAGGATATGCACAGTAAATGGATGTTTCTGTCTCCTAACGTTAGCTTTACTGGAAGACTTCGAGCATCAGCACTTCTGTCTTCTGATTCGAGCTTTGCTGTAATTTCTTCTTTATTGTCTTTTTGCAGTCTTAGCACCTCACTCAGAGTGTTGGATGAGATTAATTTTGCCCCAGAGCAAAGCATTTTTCCCCCTGCAGGCTCATGTGGTTTCACAATTCCTCTCATCTGGTAAGAAATCCTGCTTTGGAAAAGCTGAGGAGTTTCACAGCACTAAGGTCAGCCAGTTGCTGGCTTTTTGTCATAAAAATGGGGGTTTCAGAGATGTTATCACAAGAGGATTTAGAGCTTCAGGTCACAAGTCACTCAGTTTCACCCTCCCTTGAAAAACAGTCGGGTTTTGACATGTGGTTGAATGAACTATCGCTGGAAATTTAATTTTCCTCCTAGCACTTCCTCTCCCCAAGATGCTATCTTATAAAAAATATCCCCAAACATGCTAAGAAACCAGTGGGCTTATCTGAAACTTGTGGTCCTCTGACCACTTTCTGCTGAAATCCCTGGAAGTGCACCTGGCACTTCTGTATCTCTTCTATGAACCCAGAGACACACATCCATATGAAAGTGGCCTGTGTTTCCTCAGCTTCCACACGCACACATGGCTTTTTAGAAAAAGTTCCTTTTTAGTTTTCACTTCTAAGAATTTGTAACTACCATCTTAACAGGGAACTAGGTCACTGCGAAGAGCCAAATCACGAGTAAAAGAGTAAAACTTGGCAGTCGTATCAGTCACAGTCATCTATGATAAAAGAATGGCATGCCATCTGCGTGAAACTAGTTTGGTTTTGTGTAAAAATTGCTGCTCTGGAAGTGTAGCTTTGCATGCAAGAACACATGTCTGAGCTTTTGAATGCTGCTTTGAAGATGAGAAAGTGTCCACATATCACCCCCAAACAGGAAACCACGCTGTCTTGCGGGATGTTGGCTGGATGAAAGTAACCATCCATTACTGTGATTGATGGCTCTTCCAAAAGAGAAAAAAGGAAAGGAAACCCATGCTATGTTTGACCATTAACTCTTTTACAGTAATGTTCAGGTAGCTGTAATTCTATACGTCTCTACTCTTGCCAGTGGACGTCAGCTCAGAGGGCAAAACAAGAAGTCGGTGTTTGCTTGTCTTACCTTTTTAACTTTAGCTTCCTTTAGTTTCTCAAGAGCGAGTTTGATTTTGTCTGCCTTCATCTGCGCCTCGATCTCCTCCTGAATAAGATGTGCACAGGGATGAGATGGTACATGGTCGTCAACCATTTTTTTCTTAGAAAAGTACAATGTAAGCACCAAAAAGAAAATTAACAAACTTCACAATCATAAAGAAAATGTGTTAATTCACTTTTTAACAGACTGACGACCTATTTAGGGTGTACCCTGCTATAATCTGGTATTTGTTCGACAATATACAATTATTATCTTTCAAGGAAAACTGTTTTTAATTTAAAATAAAGGTTGCCAAAAATTCCTTTCTTATCATATAAAGTCATGAGTCACAACAAAAAATATTGCAGTTTTGTAACAAAAAAAAAAAAAAAGAAAAAGAAAAAAGGAAAGCATGAGACATCTCTGTGAGTCATTTTAAAATTTTTAACGGGGCTAATGATGAGGAGGGGGATATTGTACATCAAAGGTGTAAAACACAAAGTTCCCAGCAGACAACTCCTACTTAATTGCATTATGTAGTATTACTCCATATAATGACACTCTATGGGGTGTTCTGAGGTTAACAACATGTGTAGGTTAATGAGATTACTGCAGTTCACTTGAACTAGGAGCAACCTCGGTGACGCACTCTCAAGGTGTGATTCAATGTGAAAATGACCCACTAGATCATTTATGAATACTGTTATGACTTATAGCTCATTTTACTGTAAGGCAGAACGTAACATCTGTGCGAATAAGAGCATGTAAAGTATATCTTCACCTTTAAATGAAGCAAAGCTCAACACTAGTACACCAGTACCACCACTGGAAGCTCAGAAAATGGAGCTTTCTATTATTATCTACTGCTGTAAAACTGTTTACTTTAACAAAACCACAATCTCTTCCAAACACTAGTCAAGTGTTTGGGGGCTGAGCCTATCATCCCACCTAGGTCCTACTTTCAAGTGGAACCACTCCTATGTGTAGCCTCAGGTGTGTTTACATGTGTGGATTCAGGCCTTAGAAACAATACACAACGTGATTGTTTGGTTAGAGACCTTTGTGACTCATTAGTGACCGACTCAAAGTCTTTTTCCATAGAACCAGTTCCAGTCAGCTCTATAGCTCTCATCATTATACATCATTTAGGAGGTTTATGTTGCATAAAGCTGTATACAGATCCAATGATTAGGGTTAACTTTTTCTGGCTGCTGTTTGTAGCTTCATATTTCACTGTGCAAAGACAGTCGTATCTGTGTCAAAAAGAAAGTAATGACACGTACTTCTAGTTTGCAGAAAGGGTCCCAAGGGCGAGTCAGAAGATCAAACTCTAGCAAGTCTATCTCTGTGATGTAGCACTTCAACATTTTTCAAGAGGTGTAATGTCTTGTTTTCACTTCATCCCCTCCTGTGTGGGTGTTGAAATCTCCATGCAAGACTTCCATCTCGGACATTAAATCCTACCTGCTAGATCTCAATTAACTTGGGTTACTGTTTTCTCCAGATGCAATCACCCGTGAAAATCCTGACTGCAACTTTAATGAACTCGTCCACGTCTACCTTACAGTGACGCACTCGCTGCCTCAGCACAGCTGGTGTTTTTACCTCAGACAGATGAGGTAACAACCTCTGCTAAAGCAATAAGCTCCCGTCTACCCCCCCCCCCCCCCCCACACACACCTCCAAAACTGTCACATCTTACCTCCCTTACTCCAAGCCCAACCTTTGCTATCGATCCCGTTACACTTTTCTCATTGCCGTATGTGTTTGATCTGTTCCAGACAGACCCTCGGCTGTTTCGCCTCACACGTCTCTGTAACTGTAACAGATGCCTCCATCCAGGAACGACTTTGCTATGATCTCACCGTTAAGAGCAATACCACTCTTCCAGGTTTCACAAAAACATACAAAACTCATCTTAAATTTATGTGCTGGAAACTGGTGATGTTTTTGTTGTAAAACTGTCTTGTCACGCATGGCTTATAAAGCATTTACTCATGGTAAACCAAGACATGCGCAAATAAAAGAAAGATTGTGACGTTGTTGATTCGTTCTACCAGGAGCTCAACAAACGGTTCTTCCTTCTGACCTGTGGCACTGCCCTCGAAACTAGCTCTCTCAAGCCTTGATTAATGCTCTGGTTTAAACTTGCAGAATTGCTGCATGTGGGCTCACTCACCGTTGTGGGCTTTGCACCAGAAGGAGGTGGAGGTGCTAAAGAGGAGGCAGCAGAAGGGACAGGAGTGCTAACATTGCTGCTTCTGCTTCCTGCAGATGACGGTGAAATGTGCGATGGGGCAGGTTCGATGCTCAGGCCCTTGGGCGGTGGTGGGAAGTCTGGTTGAGACGCTGACGGTGCCTTCAAGCATTCTATCTCTGTTGCCAATTTCTCTTCCGTTGCATTGAGGTCAGCCATCAAATCGGCCATGAGTGCGTCCAAGTCATTGCCCTCCAGTTCATGAAGGGACTCTGGTGAAGCAGAAACATTTTGTCAGGAAGTAACTCAATAGAGAATATTGTTGGATAGAATTTCCCTTTGTTCCTTTTTCAAAGTAATTTGCCTTTTTTCCCTAATTATGAAGAACTTTCATTTTTTGAACAAGTTCCCCTTTCAGTTATGTTTTATTAAACAAAGTCAATGAAAGGAGTTCTTTCATTTTATTCCTCATTCATGTTCCCAATATTGCTTCACTGAGGAATCAAGTTTCAGAATTCAGTAGAGGAAGCAACAGTTTCGTCTGCATGCAAATTTTAGTTTTGCTTTTTGTAACTGTCCTGTATTTAGATTCCTCAAAGCATTATTAAGTTAACACATTTATAAAGAAAAGTAACTGTATGTTATAGACCAGTCAAAAATAATTTGCCTTTGCTGATTTGGAGCGAGTGCAACCTGGATTACTTTGTTTTGGCTTAAAGTTACTGCTATGAAAAGAGTCCAGCTCTGAGGCCATTCTCACTTAACTAATGTGTGTGACTGTGGCTTTTCAAGGTAAGGGTTGCAGCTCTGGAGAACTGCTCATCACAGGAAACCAAAGACAATAAATAAATCTTACTATAATAACTGTATTGTTAGTAATTGAGTGTTGAGCTCTGTATGACCATTTATTATTTATGTATCTCCCCCTAATAACTAGGCCAGTCTGCATAAACATCATCCCACACAGAGCAATTATAGCATCTAGTCTGATGTTGCGTTTACAATTACAATTGCATTAACGGTCGCTAAAGTTTGCATTCGAGACAGAATTTTGTTCGACTCACTGCTAACTACAGATACATAGAATTTGAGAAATATTTTTTGAAAAATAATGGCATGTACTTATTCAACTATCTCTGTGGGATCATGTGAGGATCAAACTGATAACATCTCAAAATTTCTTTGACCAGCCCCCTTTTTTTCCAAGTATTTTTTACACCTCTGCCTAAGGATTAAAACATTTCAGGAGGCCCCTGACCCCTTATCTTATCTTATCTAATCTTTTCTTGTCTTATCTTAATATAGAAATACGTTAAGGTTAGATTAAAAATTTTGCACATTGTTTTGATGGTTAAATTTGTAGCCAAATACATATGTGTGTTGATGGTGAGATTGAACCCTACACACAGAGTGGAGCAGGCAACTTTTAGCAACCCTTTAGCGCAAATGTGAAAGCACCTTATTAAATCTACCTCTCACTCTGCGCTGCACGTACTCTGGTCCCCAGTAATACATTTGCTAAGTTTAAAGTGGATGGCATTAACAGTTTGCACTCGTGCATTTGGGCACAGCCTTACTGAGCTGCAAGAGCGCATGTAGATTATAGTCTTTTATAAAACATAGCCATTTGTTGTGATTGATAGTTTATTTATATCAAGGACATTTTCCATTTGCAAAGTCCTTCAAGGCAGGCATTTGTTATAAAGTGCTGCACAGCCTATCAACTCACTCTAACAAGATTTAATGGCATTTACAATGAACGAAGAAAAAGGGAAAGTTAAATGCTAACACCAGCTGATATTGTGACCTTGTTCTAACATTATTGCAGCTTTTTTTTTTTTTTTTTAGCTTATTAAAGCCAGAGGCAAACAGTGAGTAATTAGACTTTAATCTGTGCCCTCAGTTGCCAGGAAGTGCACCTTTTTTATTTTTTATTTTGTGTATTTCCATGCTAGTTCTTGTTAATTTGAGCAAGCACACGACACATCCCACCCTTGCACAACTCGGGTGTTGACACTGCACAAAAGCTCAACGCCCAGCTCTTTGTAGTGTTTCCACACATAATGTCAAAATGTGAAGTCACCATTCAGGTCAGTGAAGCCGATGGAGTAGTTGACTTCCTTCTGTGTGCCGGAGAGAGCTTCAGGGGGCACCGTTTCCTCTCCAAGACTCTGAGACAAAGAATGAAGAAAGCAGTGTGGTTGTAAGAACGCAAATACAATTTCTGCACAGCCAAAATACTTCCCCACCCCCCACCGCAGAGGAGCACACTTTCATGTTTGAGCGCTCTGAAACCAAACTGTTCTAAAACATTATGTCAGAGGACAGAGTTGTATTTTTTTTCTTTTGGGGGGCAAGAGTGAGAGTGTACCCACTGCATGAACAATATGACACCCCATCTTGGAAGAACTGAGATGGAAAACATTAAAGTGATCAATGGGGTTTTTTACTAAGAGGGAGAAAAAAAAGGCGTAATCTTTACTCGGTTGGGTTTTGCCATTTAACCCACCCTTCCAGAAAAGGGTGGTATTTATGGTTCTTACATGACCACAAAGTGTGTTTCGTCCCAGTCACGAGCGTCTCAGTTAAGGATGGTGGGTTTTTGTTACTTTGTCATCTTCTCTGAAGAAGAAAAGTATCTCTAAGTCCTTAGGCGAGATAATTAATCACGGGCAGCTTGAACAAAAAAATGTATTTTTGTCTATGTGCTGCATGAACATTGAGATTTATGCCTTTCATTAACAGAAAATGTGGTAGTGGCACAAGCTCCTCTGCTACTTTATATTGGTATCATATTAAATCCTGTCATGTTTAATACATTCTATACAATATAATTTAAATATATTTAAATTTAAATGGAGAAAAAGAGATGAAAACGTGACACCCGCTTATTTCAGATATTGGAAACTGGAGGAAAAAAGAAGCAGAAAAATGTATCTTCAGGGTGCGCCTGGGTACGCGTCATCCACTCATTCTTTCCTCTTTCAGTTCTTGGTTTTGTCTTTGTTTTATTTTGTTGTCACAGCTACAACTTGTCTAGCTGGCAATCGTGGCTCAAGAGTTGGGCGTTCATCTTGTAATCGGAAGGTTGCCGGTTCGAGCCCCGGCTCTGACAGTCTCGGTCGTTGTGTCCTTGGGCAAGACACTTCACCCGTTGCCTACTGGTGGTGGTCAGAGGGCCCGGTGGTGCCAGTGTCCAGCAGCCTCGCCTCTGTCAGTGCGCCCCAGGGTGGCTGTGGCTACAATGTAGCTTGCCATCACCAGTGTGTGAATGTGTGTGTGAATGGGTGGATGACAGGTTGTATAAAGCTCTTTGGGGTCCTTAGGACCAAGTAAAGCGCTATACAAATACAGACCATTTACCATTTGTAAATTGCTATACACACCAGAACGGACAGGAGCTATCACATTATTCATCCACTGAAAATTACCTACATATTCAGTGTTTGTGTTTTGAAAAGATGGCTCTAAGGGTATTTTGTGCTATAAAGCAACAAGAATAGAATAAGTATATATAACAATATATAGGCAAGCAATGGCTGGTAAGT
Organism: Simochromis diagramma; assembly: GCF_900408965.1. NCBI lineage: Eukaryota > Metazoa > Chordata > Actinopteri > Cichliformes > Cichlidae > Simochromis > Simochromis diagramma. Next base: position 11,226,147 of record NW_024387040.1, read on the forward strand.
TACCTGGGTGAGGAGGTCCATCTCCCCCAGCATGGCGCTGAACATGGCGTCAATGTCGTCCATCTGGTGAAAGAATCAATAGAATAATCAGATATAGAAATTATCATTATTTCCAATGTGAAAAAATATAATATTTATAATATGTATTAATGAGCTGCACTGAATAATGAAGATGAAACAGACGGTATGTCCATTTGCATGGTTAAAGGCAAGTGCAGGCAGTGAGTGCTGATACAGTGCTGCTACTTTGCTGTGAAGTATTTGCAGATGTAATACGTTTCCCCAGGTTACGCTATATTGCGAAACATGTCCAACCCAGACTTGAAGGAACAAAGTGTGTATGCATAACTGCAGTCAGTCATTATTTGCCATAACATGTTGTCTCTTGTTGGAGCAAGTGAGTGAAACAGCGAGTAAATATTATGTTGCCTTTTCTGTCATATTCAGAGTTGACTTTTTTATGCTGTGTCCTTTAGTAATCTGGATTTTGAAATCATGCTTCGTGTTGTATGATGAGTGTTTGTTTGAATCATTATACGAAGAAGAAGAAAAAACTGCATGCAACATTATGATGCCTAAGGAAAGTGGAAGAGCATAAAGTATGCAAGCTTCCACAATGTGCTTAGCTCGAAATTGCTCTTAACTGCTGATCAAGTTTCAAAATGGACTCATACATCAGGCTGGTACAGATTTATATAGATCCCCCATTGTGGATGGATGAAGCGAAATGTCAGGATAATGAAGGTTATGTTTTTCATTTTAAGCAGAGTAACAGCCCGAGGAGCCACCGTGGTCACTGCGCCTTTTTTGAAAACCACTCCGAAAGCCTCGCTTGAGATTTACATTCGTAATTATGCACAGTAGGCCGTCTCCCCTGCACGTATTATTTGAAGCCTCTTTTCTCAAAGCAAATGTTATGATGGTCTGGAATGTGCAGTCAAAACAGAGTCCCTGTTTTCATATGCTGGTACGTGAGTGGTACTACAGAAACACTGAAGGTGTCAGTGGGAGTTCATCCAGTTAAAGTGGTGCTAATGGTAGCTTACTTTATATTGCTTACATGTGGGCTCTCCTAATTCTTCTGCTTCTAGTATAGCATGTTTCTGATAATGACCACTGTACTGCAAATGAAGTGCAGCCGATAAATCAATGAATTATAGAACCATCTTTTCTAATCTAATAACTTTATGACTTTATCAGTCTCTCATTGATAAAGATGCAACTTTGGCCCACTCTTCTTTACATCAATGCTTCAGTTCTTTGAGTTTGAAGACACTCATTTATGCACCGCTCTCTTAAGATCTCGCATTTCCATCGACTTGAGGTCTGGACTTTGACTGGGTTTTTGCAACACCTTGATTCTTTTCTTTTGCAGCCATTCTGTTGTAGATTTGGTGCTGTGCTCTGGATCTTTGTCCTATTTCGAGGCAAAATTCGAGCCAAGCTTCATGTGTCAGACAGATGGCCTCACACACTCGATCATATTTCTGTATACAGAGTGGTTTGTTCAGATGCAAATTTTCTAAACTAAACAGTGCTGCCATGCTGTTTTTAAATAGAACAGGCTTTCTCCTGGAAACCCATGCAAACAAGTCTTCTGCTAACTTATGCTAACTGACATGCTAACTGAGGTAGAGTTTGAGGTGTAGCTCTTTTTGGAGTTTCTCTGAGTATTGCATGATCTGACCTCAGGGTGATGGTTTCCTGGGAAGATTATTCAAACGATCCCCTTGCGAATAATCTTTCTCACTGTAGATTGATGGACTTCAGAGTGTGTGGAAACGGCCTTGTAACCTTTCACAGACTAAAGGACAATTAAACAACTGCTTCTTTAAGACCGTTGATGTCTTTTTTCCCTTGGCATTGCATTAACACAAACCTGAAGAGTTCAGATCTGCTTTTGTAGACGTGCTCACACTTGCTCATGATCAGTTAATCAAATGCATTTGGTTAGCAGCACCTGGCTGCTACTTCTTAAGAGGATAGTGGTGGTGGCCTACTTTTCACATGTTGCAAATATATTATTACTAAAGGCTTGTTAACATAAGGTATGAGTGGGTAACTGCTGAAGCTGTCACTACTAAATTAATTCATTAGAGGAGTTTCATGACCAGTAAACCATCCGGATTCACTGGTTCCACCTTCTCACCTTCTACTGACCTGAATGCTACAAAATAACAAGTAAACATTTGCTTGTGCCTGGTTGTATTACCAGAAAGACTGCATTAAAATTAATCACCGATTTCCATGACTTTTACTACGTATCTACTGAAGAGATTGAAGGGAAAGATATAAATATTCTTGTTTAACATGCAGACTATGCAGTTATTAATGAATTAGAATGAGTCTGAATCTTTAGTACATTTAGCACCATCATCAGGTCAAAAGATCTCACTGGTCAGAACTTGTACATTTGTGAAACAATATAAAAGAAGAATATGACACTCAGCTGCAGTTAATGCTTTCAGCCAGATCTTATCCTTCTGTCATTCTGAGATAGAGTGACGATGACAAACACATCCAGCTTATCTAAACATCTCAATGTGAGTCAATGTGAAAAAAACAGCTCCACTTTGCATAATGTTTTATACAGATTATTCAATATTGTAATATGACATCACAACAATGTCAGCATGGCGCAGCACAGTTACTGAGTAACACCTGATTCACTGTTAATATGTTCAAAGTAAAAGCAATAAAATAAGTGCGACCTTTTTTTAAAAAACAACACTTTTTTAATCAAGACATTTTACCAGCTAACCCGAGTGTTGCTGGCTTACTAATTTTGACGGACTGTGATTAAACTGCATGAATATAAGCTTCGGTTTGCCTCAGGTCAGTTATAAATTGCTGGGGTTAGTCTCAAGTTTGGTGTGGTTAAACTGATTAAGAAACCGATGCGCTGTACTCACTGTGTCTAAGCCACACCTCATATTGCAAGAATGCTTAGCATCAAAGAGCTTCCCTATTATTGTGTTTTTTCAGCCTCTGTATGAGTCTTTAGAGGGTGACTAAGCATGACAACGTGTATGAGTCTGTTATGTAATGCATTTTCTTCTTATTTCTGACTGGTTTTGTGAATTAAGCACTAATTAAAAGCGTTTCACAGGGTGTGCAAGAGGAAGGGTGGGGGTAGCTGCAACCTTTTGTTAAATCAGCCCTAATCTAATTGGTTTAACTCATGCAGTGAGATTCTCTGCACAGATGTTTGCATTGCTATCCTCTAGTCTTTATTTTTTCTCTGCTGCGTGGTAGCGTCCATTAGAGAGGAAAATATTGGGCGATGCTGCAGAGTTTAACTCCCTGCTTTCACTCGTCACAGAGTCTGGAATGTGTTTAATGACATTTAGATCCAACACGAAAAAAATAAATTGCTGGAATTTAATTAAAAGACACAGGGGTACATCTCTCATTGACACTGTGTAGGAGACAAGAGTGACTGATTGTGTTCCAGGAAAGAGTTTATACAGGATCAATACTGTTTCAAACATCTAACAGATGCTGCGTGTTGGAAGCTCACGAGAAACTGTTAATCTTCTGGTGTCATATATCAAATCACACGGTTCATAAACTGAAACGCCTCTGCGCACTGATAGAATTTGTTTGCGCACCATAATTTCCATGTGACGTACATATGTGGGGCTGCTATAGCACGTGAGTGCAATCCTCCACCTTTTACACAAACGGTTTACCCCCAGGAGGAAGTGGTAACTGGTAAACTTCCTGGAACTTGAAATGTTGAAATGGTATCGGAAATGGTGACACAAGCAGCTGCCTGCAAATTTCATGGTACTGCTTCCTCAGTTCTCATTATGTCACTTTTTTTCACCTATACGTGGTCGGCGTGAGACGTTTCGAGTAAAAGAACGCACCATCTCTGAACGTCTGGTGCTACTTTTTGTTAGTAGTTTTGAAGTCACTGGAAGAGAAGTTTAGTCAGTCAATCAGATTTTGCTGAGAGGCTGTGTTTTGACACCAAATGCATGAAATGAACCGCTCCCAGATTAGCGAGGAGAAGTGAGAAGCAGCAGGAACAGACCATGAAAACAAGACTGCTTCCGCTGGTGAAAACAAATCGACCCAATTTTAACACACTCCCTCCTCAGTGTCTTAGACGTGTGCATTAGTGGAGTGATATCTCAGACACAATGTGAAGAATGGACTTTTTCTGTGCTATTTGTAGGTGTGATCCTGCAGCTGATACACAGATAAAGGTGTTAACCTCAGAGTCATTGCAGCACCACTAGTGTGATTATGGGTGGACTAATTAGTTTTACTCAAATGTGACTTTAAGGAGGGGGGATTCTGAAGCTTGAAGGTATCCTAGATTTGGTCAAAGATGACCAAATCCACCTTTGAAATTTTACTTTTTTTTTTTGAGAGAAACTAATGAATATAATGTACTCTAACTTTTCAAGCTTTAGGGGATGAGTTTGGTGTACTTTGGCAGAGCTTACCTAGTTACAGTAGCTGTTTGTGAATTTGAAAACAAGCAATTTGTCAAACACAATGTTAACAGGTTGTGAAATATACCCAACTTCAGCATCTACTTTACTATAAATGGAAACATAATGAATAAAGTTAGTGTTGCATTATATTAAATGAGGGTTTAAAACATAACATTTTGCAACCAGAGGAGTCGCCCCCTGGTGGCTACTAGAACAAATGCGTTTTAGATCTGGAAGCTACACTGATTATTTCTACAATCTGTGGAGTTGTATAAATTGGCTGTTCACAGAAAACACAATAAATCCTACATTTGACCAAATAGTCAATAATACCTCACAAGGAAACGACCATGATTAAAGCACCGTTTAAAATCAGACTTTTAAAGGATTCTTAAAGAAATCTGGCCAAAGATTTTATCATCAGTAACCGGAAAAAATTGCAAACTTAAAAGCTGAAGACCAGAACAGCTAAACTATTCAAAGTCACCCCAGTGTCCCTTTTATGAATGAGTAATAGCTCTACAAAGAAACCAAACTAATAACACCAGGAATTTTTCCTCTGCAAGCTCTGTAGCTTTATGTGCCTTTCAATATATCAATTTACCGCAACAGAGTTCATGTTTGTGAACTTCTAGTCACATTTTCACACTTTCGATTCACAAAACTGTGCCACTGTCTCTTCACACTTTTCACTATTTTATTGTCAGACAAAAGGCATTCGTGACCTAAATGTTATTGTTGGACGTCAAATGAGCGCATTGTGAAAAGCGGCAACTGTACTGTTGTACTTTTTATAATAAAAAACAGCAAATCTAAAAGCACCTCGTAGCTTATAGCCTCTAGAACACCCCCTCCCCCCTTCCCTCCCCCGATAATCTCAAATACATGTCTCAGCCTTTTACATGCCACACATATGTAGCTCCAGGGTAGAAAATCAAAAGCAGACATCAACTCCAGTGTTTACCATAACATACAGAAACTCTCCCTCGTATGATCGGATCATATTTCTGTGCTAGGCTTTTAAGCAGATGTGTTTACAAGACTTGATGTGCTCTTTTTGCAAAGTAGGCAAATTAGAGGTTGAGCAGCAGGCACAAACCACTGAAGAGTATGAAAATGAATCAGAACCCTAATGTTTGCTGAAGCAGGTTTCAAATCAGACTCAAACCTACTACAATCAGTACCCTTAATAAAATTTCTTGCTTAACATCTCTTAGAAAAAGCAAACACCCCCTTGACCAAAAGCCTTTTAATCCATCGCTCTGAAAGCAATGCGTTCAGTTATACTCATAACAAATTCACTTCATATTTTTGTGACATGATTTAAAACCAAAAATGCCACAAGCCAAATATACAAAATGTTCCCGTTATCAACAACAAACTGACAGCACTATTAACTTTAATATAAGAGGCCGGCCCTATTAGTTTCATGTGGTTATTGAGTCATGCAGCACTATGAGACGATAGCGGGGTCCACCCAGTTGGAAAGATATGAACTTACATTCTTTTCACCAAATTAAAACATGGTAAAAAAAAATCTTCTAAAAAGAGTTTTCTTTAATTTCTCGTACTATTAAATTTAAAACCTTTTGAGAGTTTTTATCAGAGTTTGTAACTCACAAAGTTAAGTCTGTAACTCACAAAGTTTGACAGGATGTCTAAGATTCTCATCTACAACATATCTGTACATAACGTCCTCAAGCTAAATTATTCTGCTGTAGCTGAATATACAAATATTACAAACAAATCTCTCATTTGTTTTTTTATTTTGTTCTTTTCCAGCACAACAGCCACCACAATCCTCACTTGTAACGTGCTCAAACATCAACGAACAATGTTCTCGCTCTGCGTTCAGAGGAAAGCAGCTTCGGTTGTTACCGTTATATCCAAAGGCACAACATCCAAGTTAACAGAGATGAAACTCACCTTTTTAAAATGTGTTAATCCTTTGCTTCGCCACTAAGTTTCAAGATAACAGCTTCATGGACATCAGCTCCACTTCGAAAAACTATTCTCTAATTAAGCTCGACACCAAAAATTAAAGTCATATGCAGGCAGATTTTGGGTGTGCGAGCAGATTGAAGATTGCATTTGTCTGACTGTTGGCTTCTTCCTGCTTAACGCGGAAGTTCAGGTCTAGACCTGTCATTGCATTCCTGCTACAGAGTTCAGCACTTTCACAACACTCTTGTCTGGGCAGCGTTGATCCATCCTCTCCTTAACAGTGCTCCTTATCTGCACTGTACTGTAACTGTGCCAACGGGGACAGAGAGGGAGAAATCATAAATGTGTTGTGGCTTCTCACAAAGACTTCGAGGGTGACTGACAGCCACTCGAGCAGATTGGGACGTTTTTTTTTTTTATTGAAAGAAAAAAGAAATGCCTCAGTTGGATCGAGAGAAAGGCTGAATCAGCGGGAGGAATGTGACGGGTCTTGGTTAATAATTCTCCTCGCTGAAACTGATTTACAGCAAGTCTGTAGACAGGAGTGGCACGCTGTAGTGGTGAAAGACACTTCAGCTGGGCTTTACTTGTCTAAATTCTTGTTAGAAAATACAGTCGCCTAAATGAAGTGCATTATTTGCTGTACAACCTCTAACATATCTCCTAAATGTAAGCAGAGTGCTCTAGAATATATTAATTAACATGAAATCTTAGCTTTTATTGTTAAAATCAGGAAGAATTGTCTTAGGGTAATGGTGTGGTGCAACAAAGTCGGTTATCTTTAGGAGGAACCAAGGAGAGTTAAACTGTCAAACTATGAATAGCCTCTGGCTCTGTTATCTGACCGTGCAGACACAGATAGCTGTATTTATTTGCATTTCTCCTTGAGTCATCTTGGGAGGCCAAAAACAAGATTTCTGGTCTCTTTTTTTATCCTCTTTCCACCTTAAAAAGAATTCACATACAATATAAAAAAAAGAATTCGAAATTATGCCTAACAGAACAGATTATCTTGATTTTTACTAATATTAACACTTCTATGTCCCATTTCCCCTCAAGACCAGCCTGAGCCATGACAGCAAAGACAAACCACTGTGGCAAAATCCCGTCATCATATGGTAAATCTGAGCACCACGAGGGGGAAACCAAATAACCTTGAATGCTTCCAAGAGTCTTTCATGACTCGTGATGTATTAAACAAACACCCTGGGTACAAGCATGTGTCCCAACCACCCTCATTTCCTCATTCTCTCAGGGTTTGACAAACAGATGGACACCAAAGGCAGCCTCCCATTAGCTCTAAACATCTCCCAAACACAAGCACGCCAGTGCCTCTGAGAACATTTCTCAAATAAATACACTGATTAACAGTTGTGGAGCTCGGCAGCAGAGAGCGAGGGGATTTTTTTGTCTGCTCCGCTGTGCGTTTGCGCTCTCCTCTGAGACTGAGGGTGGTCCAGGAGAGCTGATTCTGATAATGGTTTTTGCCAGCATATGTTGCAGCTCATACATCACAGCACCGAGCCAAGAAGCTGAACGAGATTGTTATTTTTTAGTTATTTAATCAAACTGTGCGCTTAAAGGGGGATCTGCAGTGTCGAGCCTTGAGTTCTACTGCACAAAGAAAAGTCTGTCGGCTTGAAAGTTGCAGAACTGCATATGGTAAGGTGTGAGGTGTGGAGCATTCTTTTTAGCCATTAGTCTGCATTCTGAGCGCTCCAACACACCTCAAGATGCATTTCTTGTGCCTGGGCACTAAAAGGAAATGGGGTAATAATGACAAAACCAGTGGGCACCTTGCAAAACGATATGTAGTGCTGCAGAGGAGAAACTGTCACTGAGCTGATGTGAAAAGTGATGCGTGCAGGAGTCTTTTAGTGCCCTCTGTTTGTTCTTTGCTGTACTGTACATGCCAAACATGACTGAAATCAGTGGGAGGTGTGAACCTACCAACCTGCGGTTATTTTCCCCACTCCCTCTTTGTGGTGCAATGATCAACACCGCAAGTTTGCACCGGGATAACGAGCAACTGCTAGCTGGATGTTTTTGAATGCAAGAACATACAAATGGATTCCTGATACAGCCCTCCTTATTCTGCTTGGCTGAATTTATTTGCCATCTGAGCCCAATAAATGAGTACAATGAGGTTTGCTTTTGTTAACATGGGCTAGGATGACTGCTGTGACTGGCAGAGTCGAAAACGTGAGCAAAAAATGCCCAAAAGTGTGACACGGAAAGACAAAATTAAAAGAGAAAAAGGCATGATTATGTTATAATAAAATCATAAGGTACATTTTTACCAGCATTAAACTGTTTAATTGTACAGTGTGACTTCTTTAATCAAATTTACACTGCTGTGTGTTATAGAATACAAGCTTTACAGTAAATTACTGCCATTTGATTGGCCGTCATAAGCAATTAATTAAGTAACCTTTCGTCTTTACTTTGAAGATGAAAAGTTGCACTCTGGACGCAGCTACTTGTCTTTCTTGAGTTCTGCTTCGCCTCAGCTCCTCTCTTCTTTGCACCAGATGGGTACAGGAACTCTTTTTGATTGAACATTTTTAACAGCCACCCAGAATAGAAACGGTGGCTGGATGTGATTAATCGCTACAGGAGCCTCGTTCACAGTGGCCCCTTTCCTTTGCTAAACCCTAACTCTGCTGTCAGTCACACAAACACTCTAAACCACATCCACACAAACATGTCCACAACAATCGAAGTCTAAAGACAAAATAACACCTCAGAAACCCTGAAACAATAATCACAAAACGTATAAATGAGTGATGTAAACTAAAACATGTACATTTCTAAGAGTCTGTGCCCACGATGCTGTAAAATGTCCAGCATTTTGCTTTAAATATTCTGAAATTTTGGCTAAATCTTGAGTTATTCAGTTAAATATGATCATACAACTTTTGCATCTATTCATTTGGCTCCTGGACCTTTGAATAAGACAGTAATATCAGAACTGCTTAACTAATAACATCCATGCAGACGTCATCCTCAGATAACCTTATGTGCTTGTGCAGAAGCACTAAAAACAAAAAAAGGAGAGAAATTGGGAGCGAGTCCAAAAACCAGATGTGTTTTCACATTCCTGACTTCTGCCATAGGTCTCTTCACAAAAGTTTGACCTCTGCTCGCTTTGTCTATAAAAAGGGTTGACAAGGCCAGCGCTAAAGCACGAAGGACGCTGGGTTGAGGAACCAGCAGCTGTCTCAACATTCAGGGTGTGCTAAACAAAAAGTACTGTATGTTTTTGCAACTCAGAGGGCCACAGGGTCAAAGAAAAGTCAACAGTGAGCAAAGTCAAAAGTGAAGAGATGAGATATAATTAAAATGCATGTCATTTTTTCCCCCTTTCGTTTATTTGTTTCAGGTTGAAATTAAGGATGTTTCAGTTTCAGGCATCAAAAATGTTATTTTATTCTTGTTCTTTCAAAACCTTTTAGTTCAGAGGGGAACTCAAGGGAGAGGAGAGGGTGAAGGGTTAATTTGGAGCTGGGGAAACCTGATGCTAATTAAGTCTCAGGAATGCCACATACACTGACATTATAGTGCAGAAGCCCTCAGAGTGGGTCAGGCATGGAGAGAGCCGGCAGTAATGCGTGAGTCCAGTGTTTTTACTCCTTTGTGACGGTCGGGAAAAGCCAGCCTCACCAAACCCTGGAGCTGAAGGTAATGTGCACAGATGAGCTGCCAAGTCTGTAAAGTTTGTTTCAGTTGTGTGAGAGGTGGGTTTAATCGAAAAGGAGATCAGTGATGGCTTGAGTTATCACCTTTGAGATTTTTTCCTCCAGGTTTTCCATTTGGGACTCTTACCTCGCGTTTCCTTCTTTTGCAGGCAGAGTAAGCCCACATATTAGATGCGAAAATGCTTTTACTGACATCTCTGCTGTTGCTGCAACTCTCCTGGGTATCGCTGCACAACGCCGCGCAAGCTGTAGCGGAGATTTGCCGGGGGACGCACTGCTATGGCGGAGACACCGGCGATCCAAGACCGTGCACCGGGGCGCACTGTCCGGGGAGCCGATCTTCCAGACCCCCGCGGCAGTTTAACCCGTCAACGCAGGGGAAAACGGCTCATGTAGCCGCCGGCCAACACCGCGTGTACCCGAGCTCTCCAAGAGCGGCATCGGAGACTTTTCCAGGCGCCCAGCTGCTACTGCGCGGGCGGCACAGCGACGGCAGCACTCGGAGGAGTGCGCCTGAAGTTTTACCTGCAGGATGCACCGATGCGGAGTGCGCTGTTCATGTGAGACAATTTCAACCCAGCAATGACACCAGAGACTGTAAAGGGATCGAGTGCAGACTGCCGCTGAGGATACGGCCAAAAGCTCGAGCAGTGGCTTGTGTGGGAGAAGGATGTCTGGCCGGTTCAGAGGAGAGCGTGCCTCCTGTACATCTGTCGGACAGAGCCGCGCAGTTTCTGGGGGATTTTCCGGAGTTTGGATATCCATCGTCGGAACTTGGCGCAGCGCCTTTAGGTGTCCAGCTTACATGTGATATCAAGCCAGGTCTGCTATGTTCATCAACATTATTATATATATATTATTTATTTATTTATTTATTTATTTATCATTATATTATAAGTTCCTGCATGCCAGGAACAAAAAAAAAAAATGCAGACATGCACATTGTGACTCTTGACAATTTCCTTAAAAGTGATATGCCTTTACTAAAAGGTGGGTGTATATAAATAACTCAAATGCATGCTGCCCTTTACCGACTTACAATCTCTCACTAATGATCAACACAAGAGTGTTCTGGAGACAAATGACAACTTTGTTGACCTTCAGCTTCCCCCCACAAAAAAGAAAGAAAGAAAAAAAAAGATACCTGCAGGGCAAAGAGTAGCTGGACTGGAAAAATGTCTCAGAGTCAATTGCCCAGAAAATTTTGAATGCTTTGATGTGGCTCCATACAGGAAACTTTTAGTAGGCTACACTTGGCCGTGGCTGGCTATGCAGCTGGAGTCACAGGCTGTTCACACTTACTGTCAGCACTGTTTGGAGAAGTCACACCTCAGTACAAGGCTTAACGACATCTAATCAATTTCTTCTCCCTGTTTTTTTCCCCCCTTCACTGTGCATTTATTTCATGACAGGGGAGAATGAAGTTCCTTCAGAAGATGCCCTCATCTTGCACCTCCAGCTGTCCAAGGGGCAGGAGAAGCTTGTGGAGGCCCTGAGAGCCCAGCAGATTATCATCCGCGATCTGCAGCAGAAGCTTGCTGACCAACAGGAGGCCCTGCTGTCACAGCAGCGTGAAATCCTGGAGCAGCAGCAGCGAATGTATGAGCAAATGGATGTGGTGAAGGCCCAGTACGGTCTCCTCTCAGACACCTTCAAACAGGTTTCCTTCCAGGGCCTGAAGGGCGAGCTGCAGAGCTACTTCGAGAGCCAGCTGGCTGGACTGCAAAGCCAAGCCCGCAGCCACCTGCAGAAATCCTACGCCGTCCACAAAGTGGACATCAACTCTAAGGTGATGGATGTGGTCGGGGAGGCTCACTTTCCTCAGCCTCTCCTGGGATGTCCTTCACCCTGTGGATCAGAGGAGTACTGTGACTTTCAAAAGGACCCAGCTCGGTGTGAAAAGTGCACCATGTGTCCACCAGGTTTCTTCCTCATCTCACAGTGCTCTCCAACTGCGGACAGAATGTGCCAGGTATGCCGTCATCTGATGTGTCAAAACAAACTGAGAGCAAAACAGGAAAAAAAAAGGAAACAAACAAAAAAAAAGTGTGAAGCGGTTTTAGCTGATAGTTGAGGTTTCACGTGGTGGTTTCCAGTTAGTGGTTCCCAAGCATATGCCAGCATATGCCAAAATCTAAACATAGCTGATGTGGAAGTGAGAATGTTTATACCTTTGAGCTTAGATGGCTCATCTTATCTATTTCCTGATCAAGCATAAATGCTTTAAAGAATGTGTCAGTTAAACCCAGTTATTGATGTACAGGATACACTCATGGTGATACTTTTAATTTGCATGACTTGCAGGACAGAGACGAATGCCTTGAATTACCAAATATTTGTGGAGAGCGAGTGAAGTGCCTTAATACTCCAGGTGAGTTCGCAGTGCTTATTTTGCTGATAATTAATGAATCCTTATTCCTTATTTTCACTCTGATATAGAAAAACTTCCAACCAGTTTATCTAAAACGTTATTTGCGCTGAGAAAACAGCCATACTTTACTGAGCTATGTGTCTATGCAGCTGTCAGAGCCTGTTTGGACCTTTTTATTTTGCAGGGGGATTCAGGTGTCTGGGCATTTCTGAGAGAGACGCAATAATGGGCTTGTGCGGTCATGAATATTTCTACAACCAGGAGCTGCAGGAGTGCCAGGCCTGCTCTGACTGTGACGGAGAGCCTGTCACTGTTCCCTGTACAGCAGTCAGTGACACCATCTGTGGCCAGCTTTCGGAGACCCGGCTCTCTGAGTCTTGGATGGCGAATGTGGCAGTTCCCCCCGCCAGATCATCTGGCACCCACATCTTTCCTGGGCTTCAGCTAAACATACGAAGCAAAGAAAAAAGCGATTTGCTGTCCAACCAGGTGGGCCAGTTGACCTTCCAGCAGCACGGGCTGGTGTGGTTGGATCATAACTTTGCAATAAAGCACAGTTGCAGGAACTTCCTCCAGTTGGGGATGAGGCTAAATGGGAGCCAGGAAGAGGAGGGTAAGGACCTCAGCGGTGTTCGCATCGAACAACCGGATGGGAAGTATTTCCAGGGGGTCAGCGTCAGTACCGGGGTGGAGGTGGAGCCTAACCACAGCTTCACACTGCTGTTGAGGAGTCCAAATCAACATTGCAATCAGAGCAAAGATCTTCACGTGTATGATGCTGCAGGGCCCTCTTTGAGTCTGCTCTGGTTGTCTCATGATACTGGTGCTGTAGCTATGACAGCTCAGATGTCCCTGCTGATGCACTACCAGACCAGCTACCGCCCAACTTTCCGCATAACCTCAGTTTCAGACCCCTACATGATCAGCCTGACTCATGACAACCGTGGGGTGCGCTTCACCGAGCGCGGAGTGGTCAAGTTTGTCCTTCAGCAAGCACTTTACTCCATGGGGCACACCTGCGTTCGAGAGGGTTTCTCCTTGATTGCCTATATAAACCGCAACGGAACCGGCCAAGAGGTGATGCAGGCTTTTAAGACTGGCGTTAATTACAGGGACACTTCCATTACACTCTCAGGTGCTGTGAGCGTGGACAGTGGAGACATGCTCAACTTTGAGATCACATCCCCGTCTCAGTGCAACGTCCGCTATTTTGGGGACAGCACTGGAATCAGTATTTTGAGTCTTATCTGGATTCCTTCAGCAGTGTCGTCAGCCTTTACGGCTACTGTGTCCAGGACCGGTCTTCCCTTTGGAGCGGTGAGGAATAAACCTCTATTGTTCCAGCAGATCAGCCCAGATACACCACAGGTCCACTTGGCCCGCTCTGGGGAGCCAAACAGCCGGAAGAACTTTATATTCCGTGAGAAAGGAACAGTGAACATAGCTCTCAACCTCAAGCTGATCCACTCTTGTAATATAGTAAAACTCACTCTGCAGCGGGTAGGGGGTCAGGGCAAGCAGGCTGGTCCTGTGGCTCAGCAGGTGTCAGGATCTATGCCTGAAGGAAGCGAGTGGGCCAGTGTAGGGCTGAGAGCCTCATTTCAAGTCCAGAATGGCACGGCTCTGTACGTCACGCTGGACTGCATCCGTGGACGAATTAACCAGATAGCACACGAGGGCGGCACTAACATTTCAATTCTCTGGGTGGCAGTGTGATCCAAGAAGGGGCTGAGCTTTTCTCATCATCATTTTGTGGAAAAAGACAGTTTTGCACATGTTGAAGGACAAATACGGGCTAATAAAATGTAGTCTTCTTTTCCACATATCCTGTCACATTATCTTTAATGTATATTTCTGCACCTGTATAGACGTTTATGATTATTTTTTTTGTAGGGTGTAACACTTAGATGCTAAAAGTACTGCTTTTTGCTTGAAGTACTTCGGCTGGTTGAGCAGTGACCAATTCTACATCAAATGTCTGAATGTGTGAGTGTGTGTTTGTCTGTATGTGTAAATGGTGTGGATACTTGGAAATGGTGCTTATGTATGTCTGTGCGTATGTACACACACATTGGCATGTCTACTTTTGCGTATGAATCATTTAATATGTATATATTAATACTTAACATCCATATTGTATTAAACCTTTTTGTATTGAATTATGAGGTTGTTAAAGCAGTATTTTAACATTTGGGGAAATGCAGTGAACCATTTTCTGGATGGCAGTTTCATGAGTGGACCAGTGCAAACCTAGTGGTTAGTTAGCTTAGCACAAAAACCTCAAACAGGGGAAACAGCTGACCTGGTATTAGCCAACAGTATGGAAATGTATTAGCATCTCTAATACACAGCAGCATTTAACCAAAGGAACATCCCCTGCTTCATCCATCTGTGTCTACAGCAACCTGCAGGACCACCTCCAAGGGGACACCCCTGCAGCAGTTAAATATCTGTGACTCTCCATCAGTTTTTAGAACCGACAAAGCCACTTAAATGAAAGTTAAAATGTCTTCTTTCATCAGAAAGAAGTCCTGTTGCCTTTATTTCAAGCGCTTTAGTCATTCTAACCGTGTGAACCTTTGCATCCTCAGAGACACAGAAACTGTAACACCTTTAACCTATCAAATGTGTTAAGTCACAGCATTGCATTGTGGGGCACCCACACTTTGGCAGTTCTGTGGGCTAGCACAGAAAACCTGGAAGCATATAAATACGCTTCAGTTCCAAATAAAATGCAGGTTGTGGAGGTGTTATTTGCTTTGATTGGTAACTTCTTGGCTTGTGGAACTCACTAGTCAAAATCACTTGGCAAATGCTCAGAGTTAGGAAATAACCCCTCATAAAGCAGCTAAATTACACATTAGCTTTTGCTGAGTTGCCACGTTAAGATGGATGTAGTCGTCTTGATGTCATCAACTGAACTTTTTAACTCTTGTTTAATAGGCTTTTTTGTAGGGTCTTGGCACCGTTGTGTTGGAGAAGTCCGGTTCAGTCACTTCTAGCTAGCAGAGATAAACAGCTAATAGCTCCAGCTGCCTGTGTTGGCATTCACATGTAGCAATTCAGTCAGCATTACACAGACATCATGAAGAGGCACCAACTTAGGATGTTATTAGTCTGTTTAAAGGACATCAAAGAAAACCAGTTTTTGCATGAGGCTGTGAACATCTCTACTGTGAATAAGTGTTTTAAGTGGGGAGTTGAAGCTAGCCTCGAGGCTAACTTGAGGATCTGGAGTTTCTGGCACTTCTACAGTAGCTTAATTTTCTCAGCCCTTTTTGGCTCTGCTTTTTTGTTGTAATGATTAAACAAACACAATTTAACTTGTAAATTGTTGAGCTTTGACAATACTGGCAGGCTGTTTTTTTTTAACTACTGCACAAAACCAAGCCAGCTGTTTCTTTCTGTTTCAGTCTCTGTGTGTAGCTAAACTAAGCTAATTTCATAGATAACACACCGATATGAGAATGCTATCATTGTTCTCATTTAACTTCCTTTCAAAATATGGTAATTTGCTGAAATATATAAAAAATAGTCTCGCCAAATCTATTGTAGTACCATTTAAAAGAGCAGGGATTTAAAAAAAATGTTGTTTTTGGTATTTATTTTACGAAACAGGACCTTTGTATTTTGCTGTGGAATGCATATGAATTGTTAGATATGATAAAACAGTAAAAATATGTATAGTATGGAGTAAAGCACTGAGTAGACATGTAGTGATAGTGTCTACTTGTACACATATAGTTTTGCGTAGTATTATGGAATATGCAAACATCTTCCTTTGTTATTCTTTTGCCTAAACGCTGTTCCTCTGTAAAGAGCTGCCCATGCATATCCCTCCTAATTGCCTCTGTGTGTGTTCTGTCCTCTGAACAATTAGGCATAATTAAGTGTTTCAGAGAGCTGGCAGCAAAGGCGCCGCTGAAATTCTTCACCTTTTTTCTCACTTCTTTGCACGCGGTGATATTTTTGAGGTGCTTTTAGACTCCCTGCAAGTTTCTTGTGGAACGTCAGTGTATTTACAGTATTCTGGTTCAACACCAAATAAAATATACATATATTTTGCCATAAAAGGAATTTCTTTTTTCTTTTGAAAAAAAAAATGTTACTTTGTTGGTTTTATTCCAAAAATATTGACTTGTGGATGAAAAACAGTTTTGCTGCTAATCCTCACCAGACGAGAAAGGTATTTTACAGAGTTTTTGGATCATTGTAGTATATGTGAATGCGTAATGTGCCTCTAATGGATTCCTGTGTAGCCACATCATTGGACCTCTAATGTGACCTTTATTCTATCAACCCGAGAGTGATTTTATATTTTGGAACCACGTATCATGACAATCAACATTTCACAGTGAACAGCTATCAATTTCCATTAAATTGGCAGGTAAAAGTTTGACCTTCCAACAGTGTTCACTCAGCTCAACCTCAAACATACTGAAACTATTTTTAAAGCAGCCTTATTCTGCAGCAAAGGTGCCAAAACACCTGGAAAATCATACACTGTATTTTCCTCACAATTGGTCTTAATCAGCTTCATATTATTCTTCCATCTATTACTACCTATGGAAGGCCAGTTCTTTGACTTAAATTTAACAAATAGCCTATGAGTCAAAGAAGGGAGAGAGCAAGAAACGGGGGTGAGGGTGAGGGGGAGTCTGCATGCGAGAAACAATCAAATGTTTCTGTCGGCTGCCTGAATTGGAAACAGGTGTTTGGGCGCAGCACTGCTCCAGATGTTTGACGCTGTAGATCAAATGAGACTCTTAGCACATGAAGAGTTTCAGAGACATCAGAGAGAGAAACAGGGACAGAGAAACAGAACAGGAAAGGGAAAACACAAAGCTATTTGTGGATATTAAAAAACCCAAACTTTAAAGTTCTTCCACTTCTATATTAGCAATGAATTTAAAAAAAAAGTACGAAGTGATGAAACTCTTGTTCCCTATATTGCTTCTTTTTGTTCCTCATAGATTTGTGTTTTTGTGGTTTTGTTTTCACTGTAGCGCTAACAAATTCCCCTTCAATCAACTTCCAGGAGTCGACTGATAAAAAGCTCTAAAAAACCCACTTTATGGTACCTTTCTGGACCAAATGGAAGGCAGAGAAATGTAGCGATTAGCTGGGGAAGCTGCTAAATCAAATAAAGAGGCAGATTTTTCCCCCTTGAATGGATAGGAGCTAAAAAACTAAGACTATAGGCTTACATTCATCAAGAGTCCAGATTGTGGGAGATGGCACGGTGATTGTTGTGAGACTTAATGCCCAAAGGTGATCCATCACAGTAGCACTTAAATATGAAGTTTAGCCAACAGTTTAGGAACTACCTGCACCACAGTCTATGCGTAGCAGGCATTTTTTCCTTTATTAGAGGAATTATGTTACTTGGATGTCAATTCTGTGAACATTAATACAATATTACCATATTGCTTGGCTTAACCCTGCTTAACCCTCAGTAAGGCTGAATCTAAAAAACAAAATAATATATCAGCTGTAATTAAGACAGATCAAGACACACAAAAAAGATGAGGTCAATATCAAATCGTGTTTTTTTTTTCTTTTTTGTGTAATTGGTGGCAGTAGAACGAGGTTAATAATGAATAAAGTAATCACATTGTAAGTACTAGGGGCTAAACTGCCTGCCTGCGTAGGTCTGTGACTACGCAGAGTGAACGATTTTGGGTATGGCTCATCTCCAGCCAACCAAGCCTTCTGCTCAACCATCTCCGACTTGCACAAAAATTTTACGGTAGACAATTTGAACATTTACAATGAGTGCTGTGAAATTTACTGAAATTTATCGATTATTACCGATAAAAGCCTAGAATTTTCACTGGTATTTTTTACCATCAAAATGAACCAGGATCTATAATTTGGGAGAAATGCATCAAACATTGTCAAGTATT
The DNA here is from genome assembly GCF_900408965.1 of Simochromis diagramma. Lineage (NCBI taxonomy): Eukaryota > Metazoa > Chordata > Actinopteri > Cichliformes > Cichlidae > Simochromis > Simochromis diagramma. Next base: position 11,244,514 of record NW_024387040.1, read on the forward strand.
GGCTTGTTAAAATATGGAAAAAACACCCAGCGCTCCTGCTAAGTTCCATATTTGAACACACATTGCAAAAACTTCATGTTGCAAAAAGACAGCTGATCACAGTTTTTTAATAGCATCTAGTTACATTTTACAACAAAAAACCCAAAAATAATCTTAACATAAAATTGTGGCAAAATAAAGAAAAAATTAAATTCGCGTTCAATTTGAAGTATTTTTTCTAGTGTGTGCTTAAATATGGGGCTTTGCGGGAGTGATGGACTAGACAAAATGAAGGCATTTTTAAAATGTTTTTGCATTTGACGGGCTGTTCCACACATTTTTTTGTCACTGCCCCTGGTTACAGCAAACTGCTGTAACATGTAGATGAAGATCTGCAAAGCTGTGTGCAGGCTCTGCATATGACCAACAAACAATATGATATTTATACATAACAACCAAATGCTAGTCTTAATGAGCAAGTATTAGCAATTGAGGGTCTTATTTAGCATTTACAGGGATCGGGACTGAGTAAACACCAAAGACCAGTATATAAAAATACCAGAGAGAAACAAGCAAGATTCTTTGAAGAAGAGCAGGATTGGAATATGATGTTGCATCTGGAAAAATCGAAGGGAGAAGAAGCAGAGGCAGAAGAAAACAAACCATTATTGACCGAATGAAAGACTAAATGAAAAAAAACCACCAAACTGTTTAGAGAATCTTGGAGTAACACAATCGCCATTTGGCACAGCACTTAAGAAGAAGAAGAAGCGGGTAGAAAAACAGTAAAACCACTGACAGGTAAATAACTCTGATAAAGTGTTACAAAGTACTGTTCTGCTCGGAAACCTTCGGTCCTGGCATTCATGTGGATGTTTGCTCATGATTTGGGTTGCCATCCAACCAAACATTGGTGCAGAACAAGCACACCAACCAAGGCAATGGCATTTTGACAGCAGTGGTCTCCCCAAGCAGGACAAGTACGCCCCTCCACACCACAAAAACTGTTTAGGAATGACAGGAGACACACTTCAAAGAGCCCCAACTTCTCAAGTCCCAATTTAAAACCCCCAGAGTTCTCCCATTCATGCCCCAACTGTTTTGTCAGAACTGTTTTAGCAGCACAAGAAGGACCTATTTGCTATTAGGCAGGCAGTTTAGCTGGTTTTGATCTTGCAGCTGACTTGTGTTCGGAGATGTGACGTAATTCTAGGCAAAGCAATTGTTCATCTGTTAAACGCTGCACTACGTTCAGAACTTTTCACTCCTGGAAACTCTGATGCAGATGCAATAAATATGAACAAAAATTGTAACATTACAGCCTGAACAATCAGTTGAGAAGCAGGATGGTATAAAGCTGCAGGAAACTGAAAAGGAAGTCTGGTTAATCTACCAAAAGAATAAAAAATGGTAAAATTCATAAATGTTGTCATTCCAACAACATAAAAGGTGCTATGCCTTTTAATGGGCTGCAGACTTGCATGCCAGTATTTTTGTGGCTAAACAGAGAGACATCATTTATCACCACGATGCATCTGTTGTGAGTTTATTTGCTTTCCAAGGGTTTTTGTGTTTGTGGTTCGCTCAGTCGATGACATGCGAGCTACTTTGACAAAAATCACTGATTATTCCAAAAGCAGCAGTGTTGCAGCAACCAAACCATCCGGCAAAGTCTAATATTACCCCTTCTCGTGTTTAGAAAGTGTTTAGCTTAATATTCTAAATGTGAATCAGCATCATTTGTTTATGTTTGGAGCAAAAATACAACATGGTGTCAGTTCAATAGACACATCAGTCACAGTGATTTGTAGTCGAGGTGAACACCCTCCTAACCGAAACCTGGCCCCAGTCTGCTCCAATGTTGACTTAAAAAGGACAAAGCCGGAGACAGGCTTGCTTTAATCAGAAGCGGATGTCACTGTATGAGCCAAGGTCTCTCGTCTACGGGGAAATGTTTAGACCATGTGGTCACGTTAGACACTGTAAACCTCCACAAAGTGCGTTACACTAGTGCACTATGGTGAATTTATGGGGTGTGAAGAAAATTTGTATTGGTGTTGTTGATGTTTTACATCCAGATTTTTCATTTCTTTTGAGAATTAATCAAAGCAAATAGTCAAAATGGGGAAATTAAAGCCGCTGCAAAGCCTGAAATGTCTTCATTGTAAAGTTTTTACCAGACACTTGAGTTATGGCCATTAAAATCACTTTCTTATTATACAGCACACCGGCCAGATGACTGTAGCTCACTTTGCTTTTTCCTATAGATCTTTCCATGATGTAAATCTTTAAGTTTTTCTGTTTTTTAAACTTTGTGCACTGACTAGTTGGATGGCTCTCAGTGGATACAATCCTTTAGACAGGAAACTGAGAGCCATCGTATAGGGCTACATCTTTCAGCTACGGTGACATCCCAGATAATATCCCCTCTGAGAGGTTTTTAAATTGCTATTTGGGGTTGTGAAGCATATGTTTTAATGTACACATTGGCTCCTTTTACTTCAAAATTGTATGGGACAACTTATTTTAATAAATGGAAAAAGTCATAGTGACTTGTTGGTGAGAGACGCTTAGCCAGTGAGCATAATAAGAAAAAAGAATCAAGACATATGCATTATGGCACCACTGCTTTGAGAGACAGGTGGATGCTGACTAGTTTGGTAGATGTCTGTCAGGTATCAAACCAGCTAAGTTGGATTGTCTAAAATCAATGAAGTTTCAATCAAATTATGACTTTAACTCTGCTTATGCTGTTCTGTGACATAGTTTAGTCTAAGATAAAGCCCACTGTGTAACTGCCATGCACTCAAGGACAGATCTGCTGCATCTATATCTTGACTGGTTGTCTCTCAGTCTTCATTTCATCACGAATTCTCCATCATCCTCCTCTTTTATGCATCCAGTCATCTGTTGCAGTTTCCTCCCCTCCTTCGTCCATCTGTGCTGGTGTTTCTCACCTCATTAGAGAGGTTACTGATGCATGAGGGAATGAGCTGGCAGGTCAGTAGCCACAGTGAGATTCATATTGAACAGCTTGTGAAAAGTTTGCAGTCTCACAAAAAAGGAAAAAGTTCACCACCGAGCTCCTTTAAATTGAATTTTTTCTTTAAATGTCACTGGATAGATTTTGTTCTATCAAGAAAAAAAAAAAACACTTAAAAAGAAAATAGCTATTCTGCAGAAAAATTACGAAACTTGTTTCTATTGGATATTGTCGCTAGACGAAAACTATACTGGCACTGAAAATAATCAGGCCGGACATTCTCTATCTCCCTTTTCCAGACTTGGCAAAGGCTGTGCATAGTTCCCTCCAGTGTCTGGTAAATTCCCAGATCACTAGGAATGCAGCATTTAATTTTCTTGTTCTTTAGCTGACCTTAATCATTTCTGCGTCAAGGGCAACTGAAACTCCAGAGCCATGGGGATCAGTCAGCCTTGCTGTGGAAGTGAATGTGTGTGTGTGGGGGGAGTATACACATGTATATGTAAAAGGGAGTGAGGCCTGTCTTGCTGTCTTCATGAAGAGGCCATTTAATGCGCTGATGATGAATAATAGGTTGACTGAATGAGCGTGCGAGCCCCTCTGGTGTATATTTAAACGGCGGAGAGATGCTCCCTCACTCGTATCAACTCCCCGGTGGTCGGTGAGGTTAATTGCTTTCTCCGGCAGGAGCTTACAGATTCACTATCTCACAAAATGCATCCATACAAATGACTCTGCGCATACCACAATAAGTTAAGCAGAGTGAGTGCTGTGTGTGTGTAAGGTTGGTATGCTCTGCAGCAGAACATCATGTATGCTTAGGTAGCAGACACGGTGCACAGTGAGGTCATAGAAGCTAATGAGGACAACTGACTCTGACTAATGAAGTTGGCTTAACAGACTCGCAGAAAACAAGACAGAAGTGATGCTGTATTCAGAGTATACTATACTCACATGCATATGAACTTGAGTGACATCCCATACTTAATGCATAAGGTTGGCCTACCCTTTGCAGCTATAACACCTTCAACTCTTCTGGGAAGTCTTTCCACAATTTTGTTGGAATTTTTGACCATTCTTCCAGAGAGCCTTTGTGAGGTCAGACACTGATGTTGGACGAGAAAGCTTGGCTCACAGTCTAATTCATCCCAAAGGTGTTATAACGCATTGAGGTCAGGGCTCTGTGCAGGCCAGTCAAGTTCTTCCACACCAAACTCACTCATCCATGTCTTTATGGACCTTGCTTTGTGCACTGGTGCGCAGACATGTTGGAACAGAAAGGGGTGAACCCCAAACTGTTCTCACAAACGTGGGGCAATAAAACTGTCCAAAATGTCATGGTTACTTTCACTGGAACTAAAAGATCAAGCCCATCTCCTGAAAAACAACCCTGCACCATATTCACCTTGCCACCAAAATTTACACTTGGCACAATGTAGTAAGACAAGTATTGCCAAACCTAGATTCGTCCATTGGCTGATTGCCTGACTGAGAAGTGTGATTCATCACTCCAGAGAACAACCCACCACTAATCTAGAGTCCACTGGCAGTGTGCTTTGCACCACTGCATCTAATGCTTTGCATCGCGCTTGATGATGCAAGGCTTGAATGCAGCTGCTCAGCCATAGAAATCCATTCTATGAAGCTCTCTACACACTGTTCTTGAGGTAATGTGAAGGCCACGTGAAGTTTGGCGGTCTGTAGTGACTGACTCTGCAGAGTTGTGGCTGAGCTGCTGTCATTCTTGACTGTGGAATATTTAGTAGCAAGGAAATTTCCCAAATGGTCTTGTTGTACAGACGGCATCCTATCACGGTACCGTGACGGAATTTGCTGAGCTCCTGAAAGCGATTTTTTTTTACACACCTGTGGCCATGGATGTGATTGGAACACCTTTGGATGGGGGAGTGAATACATTTGGCAATACAGTGTAAGGAGATAGCGCCTATAATTAAATATGGCAAGTTGGAGAGGTTTGTAACTGCTAAACAGTCAGTTGTTTTCACACGAAATGCAGCTTAAATGAATCCTTGATGTCTTGTTCCATCTTTTCTTTGGTGTCTCTCTGCACAGTCATCTGGCCTCGTAGCTGATGTGTGTATAATATAAGGGATTACATGATTAGTCATGCTGTAAACAAGTGTTTGCCAAGATTCTCTGAACCACATCATGTCAAGGTGAAACATGAAACTGAGCACCACTGAAATGTCGAATTCCAGTCCTGAGTAGGAAATCGATAAATGAAAACAGGTTGATGGGTTAAAGCAAAATGTTAAAGTCAGCCATGAAACTATAAAAAAGAACACAATTCTTTTTGGTTTCATCAGACTGTGTTTTTTCTATTAAGTTGTGTTCACAGATTTCTGTAGTGAATTTAGTAGAAAAATACCCCAGGCTGAATTGTACAGAGGCTGAAACTAATGCAGTGAGGAATAAAAACAACACTGATGTGTCATCACGTTAAAAAGTCAGTACGACAAACATTTACACTTTCACACATTTATATTTTCACATACACCAGTAACATTTTAGGTCTATAAAAAGAGCAGACTGAAGGAGGAACTGATAGGGAAACCCTGAGGGAACTAAACACACTCTGAATAAACTCTAAACAGGAAGTGAAGCTCCATAAAGACCAAGAATTCAAAACTAACCCTACTTAATTGATGCGTGAGTTCAAATAAACAAGAAAACTAAATGTTGTTTAGTCAAGCCATGATTAAACAAACATAAAAATTCAACAATCTGACTTCCAGCACAAGAATAACAGCACAACATAAACATAAATAACACAAATACAGCAAATAAAACAAAACCAGAGGACCATAAAAAACCTTTAAATACCAGCCAAGCAGTGTCACAGAAAAATAACAGGAAGCAAACAAACGTCCATAAGGCTGCGATAAACACATGCAAACTCCACCCCGCCTAAATAATAATAATAATGGATTGGATTTATATAGCGCTTTTCAAGGCACCCAAAGCGCTTTACAATGCCATTATTCATTCACTCTCACATTCAAACAAAAACATAAAGCTCAGTAACTTCTTGCAATTAGTAGACACAATAAACATTATGCTAAACAGGTTGCAACCACAAGTCTGGCAATGTCAAAACAACAGCAACAAACACAGTGCAGAAGTGCTTTTACGCTCACATAAAGTGCATTACCAGTACCTGGATGGTGTGCTGCTCAGTGGATCCAACAACTATCCAGTTTTCAATCAATAGGCAGAGGATACTTTCACAGTGCCAGTAGTGACGCTAATGCTAGCTGCCTAAATAATAGCATCAGACTTTTTCGTATTATTATTATTATTTGACATTAAAGCTACATTTGTTTGAGCATAAATGTACAATGAAGTTGTAATGATGTTATAAATATGAAGGATTGTCATTTTCTTTATGAAAACAAGTAATATTTTATGTTGCTAAAGCTAATCTTGGCAACCAGTTGATTGGCACAGCATTAGCAGCTGATGTTAGCATACCCAGAAAAATTGCATAACTTGCAGGATCTGACCAATTCTAACCTTGTAAAATTGACTTACTAAGCAATTAAATAGATTTTTAATGGGGGGGAATTGTGAACTCGATTAAAAAGAAAAGGTCAAAAACTACCTAACTAATTCAGCCTCCCCTCCAAACTTATCTCCTGCTCACCTGTACTGTCTTTAGCTCATGTTTGTCTTCAATGAACTGGCTGTTGTCTCGTTGATAAGGGACCTAAGATACTATTTTAATCTACTCCTGGCTTTCAGAGTTGGCTGGTCATCTGACAAGTAAAGCTACATGTTGAGAAACAAATGCATGCTTTGTTTTTTTTGTTGTTGCTGTCAACAAAACCCTCTTTCATAAGCTGAGAAGGCTTTCATCCGAGCAAATCCAAACACTGGGTATTACCTTACAGATTCCAGGTTAACATAGAGGCAGAGGGAGAATTTAAGCAACTTAGACTGCATAATGAGTGCCACCAACTTCAGCAGACATCAACATCTGGCTTGGCTTAGTCATTGTACACACACGCTTGTACACGCACACACTCGATTTGTTTTCAGGAAAGACTTCAGTCGTTTAAAAGAGAGTCTGAGAACCCTTTTGCCCTTTTTTTTTTTTTGCCTTTTCTGTCAAAATGCTTTGGTAAACCTCTCTCGAGCCAGCTACCCTGATTTTACCATCTGCTGGTTCGCTCATAAATCACCGGCAAGTTTCAGAAAGGAGTAATGTCGCCATCTTAAACTTTATGACATGTTTGCTACATTTCTCCTAACTGCAGCCTGTGTGTTTGGAACAAGCAGCTTGTCTCCTCTTTGTGTAACAGCATGTAGGATTATACAGTGTCGGGACTTTACAAGGCCTGTGACACGGTCAAGGCTACTGCAAACACTGAGCAGATCATCCAGGTGATAAACTGCTCATGTGGGAACATCTCTGATCACTCAGCGGAAGGAAGCTTGCAGAGTAAATCCTTGAGAATTGCCAGACCTGGTCAGGTAATCGTTGCGCTTTGAGGTAACTTTTAATCTGTAAAAGCAGCGATGAAAATGTTTCGACTCTGGGGAAGAATGAACTGCCCGTCTGGAAGATAGCAGTGGCAGAGAATCTACAGAGGCAGCACATCAGAGTTGATTGAAATTAATTTGGAAGTCTCATGACACAAGAATTTAAAATGTGATGGCGAGAATACACATAGGTAATTCCTTGATGATAATTAATGGAGAATGAGCTGACAAGCCACTTTGTCTCTGTGGAAGATTTAAAACTCCCACCGTGTAAGGGAGGCTAGCTCTCATAATGACTTTTCAGATAGTGAGGAGATAGAGATTAGATTTCATTTGAACTTTTAATGTTTTACTTGAAAGTAGTTATTATAACATTATATTTTATTAGTTTAGTTTTAATTAGATTTTTAAGAATCTGTTGAATTTATAAACTTTATAACTTCAGGGTTGAAAAAGTGCTCTACTCTTCATTAGCTCATAAAGGCTCAGCTGTGATACCTCCCTCCTACTGACAAATCTCATTTAGGGCACAGTGCTTCAGAAATGAGTCAGAAAATGAATTTACATTTTATAGTTTGGATTTCCTTGACACAATGTCATTGGGCTTTTTGAAAAGTTAGATACTAGAAGTTGTTAATACGACCTAATACAATGCTTTTCTTCTTCTACATGAAATCCCAGAAAGTTGATTTTGTTCATCTGGACAAACTTTTAACTTCCCTACCTGGATGATTGAGCATGCATCAGTATCTTCATGAAATGTTTAGTAAATACTATCCTTGTTGCATGCCCTGGTGAAAGTTGCGACGAAGCCACTAAATAAGTCTCAACCATTGTTGATGACATTCAGTGTCTTAATACCAAAGGCGGGAGTTTAGTGGTGGTGATATTGGCATTGTGGTGTTGTTGGTTTGTAGCATAAAATTTGTGTTTTATTCAAATTGATTGCATTCAAAATCACAAAAACTGCATAAATCTGTGGTGATTCTTATTGAACAAAAGCAAGAGCAACATAAAGATTTATTTTTCACATTGGAATTGAGGTTTCTCATAGATGTCATGCTCACATTGTCCACCATTTTGGATGCGATGAAACCAACTGTTGAGAGGGAGAAATCTGTGTTCTGATTGGCAGTGGTTGTTGGAGGTTGCTGGGCCTTGGGGGATGAAATTGGTTGCACAGCCTCCTAATAATTGCTTTGGTTGCTAGCAGATTCTTGGTAACCTGTAGTTATTCATCTTTGTCTGAAAATACTTGCTAACAACTAGCCTCGTGGTAGTAAAACTTGTAAACAGTTCACGGTGCCCCAGCGCTGTAGCTAACATGTTTCACAGGGCACAACTTTTAATTTGATGGCAAACAGTTTTCATTTGTGGTTTGTGTTGCACTTTTTGCTGTTTCACTTGAGCTCGGAGAGTAACTGGACAACTTTGTGCGCACGTTTGTCACTTCTATTTAAACTATGACTGCAACAATGTGCGACCAAACGAGTCTCAAGGAGCTTTTTGCCAACTGGTTAGGGAATATACATTTTTCTTAGCAGACCAGCTGTTGCTAGGGAAGACTGTGCATTGGGGATAACTGATAGAGGAATTACTGAAATGCTATAACTGGGTGGTCTGAAGGGTCTGTCTCTGGGACTTTAGCAATAATTTGGTCAGCAATCACTTGGAACCTAAGTGGATGGGCAGGGATGCCCTACAGAATAGAGGCTCGCCATGAAATACAAATCACTGAAGATGGACAGAAGAATACATTTTGGTTATAAAGTGATTCTAACTGAAATGCTGAGGACTCCTAATCTGATAATTAAATCAAATCAAATCACTTTTTTTTTTTATTGTCACATCACATGTGCAGGCACACTGGCACAGCACATGCGAGTGAAATTCTTGTGTGCGAGCCCCACAGGCAACAGAGATGTGCCAAACACAACAACACAAACGAGCAAAATACAAGAATGGCCGACCTGAAACTAATAAATATATGTACAATATATAATAGTGTATGCATTTCTGGATGTGTATACTAAATATTTTCCTACGTGTGTGTGTGTGTGTGTGTGTGTGTGTACACATTTTTACAAATTAAATAGTAAAAAAAAAACAAAACAAAACAAAACAAAAAACAATAATAATAATAATAATAATAATAATAATAAAATATATAAAATATACAGAGTTGAATATGTGCAAAACAAGTGGCATTTATATACAGTGTGGAGTGCATAATGTTAAAGTTCCAGTAGTGAAGCTGAGGTGTCTATGACGTGTTCAGCAGTCTGATGGCCTGATGGAAGAAGCTGTCTCTCAGTCTGCTGGTACGGGACCAGAGGTAACCAGAGGTAACCAGAGGTAATTAAGAGGTAACAGATAATATAGAATGAGAGAGATGTGTACATGTAACGCATATCTTCAGCTATAACTGAACCGGGACCACTTCAGTCTTGTGGCATGGGCTATAACCATCTGGCTACTAGAGCTCTCCAACAAATTTTCCAGATCTGATAAGACATAAAGGCAGGATTTCTCCTGTTGGAACAAGAATATCAAAAGCTAATGTCTGGATTTCCAAAAGCTTTTCTGAGGAAAATGTGTGTCTAATAACACCTTTGGCCTCGGGCTCTTTTCTGAATCTAATGTTTTCAAGAAGTAAGTTAAGTAAGGAAGCTCTGTTCTCTCACAAACCCTCTGGTTGTATGTGCTATCCTCGATGCTATGTTTGTCAGTTCTGTTCGGCCATGGTGTCAAAATCCATCCATTCAGAGTCACAGCAGGGGTCGGAGCCTTTCCCAGCTCTCACTAGGCCAGAGGAGAGGACCATCCCGGACAGCCAATCAGTCCCTTTTTTCAAGCACTTCAAATTCACTGTAACGTTTGCTTCACCAACCAATGGCAACCAGACTGACGACTCCAGTTGCTATCTATTACCTTCAGCTTCACCCCTGCTATATGAAACTGCTACTCAGTGAAGTCTGTCCAAAACATATTTGTAAAAAAATGTACATTTTGAATCCCCGTGTGTTTGCAATCACTAGACAAGCTGTTATTTTCCAAATGATCACTTTTTTTAGAACTTTAATGAACTTTTGATTTCCTACACAAAACATCAAATTCACTGCACACATGTAAATGACATCTTAAAAACTATTAAAACAATATTTATTTGACTTCTGGCCACAGTAACAAATGAAGTTACTGTGTACGTGCTCAGAAGAGGAACCCGTTTCACTTCGAGAACTTCTGCTACACTTAAATTAGAACTTAAAAAAAAAAACACATAGAAGTCGAACATTTCCATTAGTGCAATCATGAAAACAAACAGCATGTTGTTTTTGTTATATTATATGCTCTTAATGATAATTATTGCACCCCCTGAGGCTATTTTTTTTTTGAACAGAATTAATCTGGATACATCTCCTGCATTTGGCTACTATAAGCAAACAAGAGAGAACCACTAAACATTAAGAAATACAACCCAGATGTGCTAATAATGATTTTGCTGTGGTATAGGAAACACAATAACACGGTCGCCAGCTTAAACTATGAACAGCGTAGTTATACAGGAAGAAGATTCGACACAACTGATTATCTGTTAAAATCAGGTCCACAGAAGGTTCAAGAGTGAGATACTGATCAAGTCTGAAACTACAATGATGCAAAATATAATCTCTCTTACTCATCTACATCTTGGGGAATAATCAGGTGTTGGAGTCAGATCAGTGGCTGCGCTGAACTGTCTTGACCCGCTGTGTGGAAACAGTTAACTAACTGAATGATTCCAGTTTTTATTTGTAATGTTAAAACCATCCATTTCCTCTGAGTGCTGTCAGCGGAGCCAGCTGATAGTGAGCTCCCCAGATGTTTTGTTTAAATCATGCATCTCTGTCTTATCGGGCCTTTAAATCGCTCGAATAAACAAAGTGTGATTCTGTGTCTGGTTGTGAGGTGAAAATTGGTCAGAGAGAGACATCAGTCAATACAATTTATCATATTTTTTAAAAAAAACTTCTGTGACGCAAAGCATCTGGTAATCCTTCGCATTACTCGGGATGTCTTTTTAAATCTTTTCTTCTTTTCTTTGGACTCAAAAGGAAGCTGTAATCAGAAATGAATGAGCACAAATGTAAAAATAACAACTCGTGGGGACAACACAGGAAAAATAATTTTTATTTGCCAAAAAAAAAAAAAAGAATTTCCATCCACATTTGCTGGACACGCCTGCTTTGGTGGCAGAAACAAACTCCCTGTGGCTTCCTTGTGATGGAAATCGTGAGGCGGCAGTGCCACCTAGAGGGACGAGAGCAACCTGCCAGTGAAGATACTCAGAAATACTTTTTTTTTTTTTTTTTGCTTATTCAAAACTTACCAAGCCAATTTTCATGGACCACAGTAGCGATGTGGAGCACATGTAGTGCAAAATAGAGCAATGGCCTTGGAGAGAGATCTGCTGTTGTAGATTGAAACTGTGACAGTGCTGCTTTGCATTGTCATTAGAGGGTGTTCATATTTGCACTATAGTTTTTGGTGTTTAAATGTATTAGATAAGATCATTTTTATTATGCACATTTGATTATTAAAAGGGATTTTAATCTGCTCTAACTGCTTGTTAATGTATTTATACATGTGGAGATACATGTAATACTCGAGTTCTAAATTCCTCTTTTCCCTCTTGTGTATGTTTTAGAGTTAATTATCGGAATGTATTATAAATTTAATGAGAATGCTGCCTTGTGGATTCATCTGATGTCTGAAAACTGAGTCCATGCACTGCATTTTGACTTTATAACTCAAGAGGCAATAAAAACCATGACTGTAAAGGTCTGAAAGAGATTACATAAATGCCAACAGTCCTCCACTCACACTGCAGATCCATTTTTACTTTGTAGTGCTGTAAAAGTGCCGCTTATTATGTCCCACTTAACCATTCAAGGACTTTCTCCCCAGTTTATGTAACACGTTAAATGTTTTCTGTTCATGTAACACTGTGCTTTGGCCAATATGAGTCCGAAATAAACTTTTATCAAGCATAAGGTGGTGAGTGAAAAGGTAGCTCTGAAAACTCTAGGTCTGGATCAGAAATTTCTAATTTTGCAAACGTCATGCTATGTTGGTATTGTTCCTGCAGTATCATGATAATGGTACACAGAGTTGCAACTGACCAGTTGCATTGTTGTGATGTCATAGCTTTGCGCTGCATGGAAAAAACAAAAGATATGCCTTTGTTCATGGTAATCATTTTGATTATTTTCTTTATCAATGTATCTAATGAAATAAATAGATTATCAAGTTAGGTTTGCTGTCAGCCAGATTTACTTTACTCATGTCAGTTTGCTAAGGATAGGTTTTAATAGCGTTAAATTCTTTTTCATTTAAATTCTTTGCTAATGCTAACTGACTGCTAAGTCTAAGGAGCTTGGAAAGAAAAGCGTCTGGACTTTCTCTGAGTTGCTTGGAGATGTTTCACCTCTCATCCGAGAAACTTTTTCAGTTCTAAGGTCAAATTTTGCCTCCTCGACGGGACAAGACTTGGCTGTCCATCTGCATCTAAAGGACAAAGGTCACTCTTTTGAGGACACCAGTGTTCACATTTTGGACAGAGAAGACAGATGGCTTGAAAGAGGAGTGAAAGAAGCCATCTGTGTCCACTGTGAACGACCATCTTTGAACAGAGGCGGTGGTTTACGACACCAACTGTCTGTCATCTATAATCCAGTTTTGAGATCCCTTCCCAGATGCCTGAATGCCCACTAGGGCTGAACGATATATCGCATTTGCGATAATATCGCGACATGATCAAGTGCAATTTTCTAACCGCAAAGGCTGCGATTATACTCTGGACATGTCCAAATTCATGGGCTGCATCCTCCTGAGGCCGCATTTGTAGACCGATTACGTCACAGCGACGCGCCGAAGGCTGTCCAAATTCATAGACTCCTCCGAATGTAGCCGACAAATGCGTCCTCCTTTTCCCCGAATTTGAAGGATGGGTCGTGGCCTACCATATCCCAGAATTCATAGCGCGGCCCAGCCAAACTCCAGTTTCCAGCAATGGCGGCTGCTACTAAGTTTTAAAATTACTCATACTAATCTTTCTGGGTCACAAAATAAACTTTTAACATATTTTCAGGTGAGAAAGTAGTTGTGTAAACATCAAATATCTGCTCGGTTTATCAAGATATCCCATATTTGCAAAAGTGCTTCGACGTTTTCAGAGGCGTCTGCTACCCACCAGCTCGACAGCTAGCCGGGAGCTCGAGGGTTACTGATGCGGCCGAGAACGGCACAACTCCCGGCACATCATTTTCAGATCACCGCGGAGTTTCGCTGCTCAGGTTAAACGTAATATATAAGTCACTTAGACAACCTAAAAATGTTATTGTTGGGCTTTTTTCAGTGTTTTGTTTGTTCGTGAGTAAATCGGTTTGGCTGAGATTAAAGTTATTAGATTAGATAAAATAAAACTTTATTAATCCCCCGGGTGGGTTCCTCCTTGGTTTTCACACAGCTGACTAAACGTCAAACAGAAAACTTATTAAACAGAAGTATGAGAAAGTCGAGAATTTACACCAGTGTCTGGTTATATTTTAGATAGCAAGGAGCAGACGGCCGAGTTTATTAAACTCCACCGAGACAGCGGTGACGCTAATCTGAAGGCTAGACCGTCCAATTTCACGCCTTTAAATTTTAAAGGCGTGTTTGTGTGTGTGTTTATACAATTGCTATTATGTTTGCACTTTATGTGTAATGTTACTGACTGCAGAGATCAGTAAGATGTGTGTATTTTTTATTTATTAGTTTTATTTATTTAATATTATTTTTTAATTGAATGACTGTCTAGTAGTTCACAGATGTCGAAAAACTGAGTGTGGTAAAGCCACTGATTTTTTTTATGTATATTTCTGCAATCTGCACATTGTACTGACTTTCATTTTAATGTTTACACCAGGGTTCCTTGTCAGCACTTTATGCTCAGATGTTTGTAAGCTAAAAATAAACTATTGTGTATGTTCAAATATACTGTTGTGATTGAAGAAGTTAAATAAAAATGTCAGTCATCAATTCATGCATCACCTCATGTCATCATAACAGAGGTCTGTCTTCCAGGAAAGAACAGTTTAAAATTAATGTAATATAGTATTGGCCATACTATATGATGTATTGCTTGTCTTTGTTTAATAATACAGAAGACAAAGACCTTAAAAAATAATCGCATATCGCATCGCAATTGCAATATTGGGGCAAAAAATCGCAATTAGATTATTTTCCATAATCGTTCAGCCCTAATGCCCACTCACATCCTGGGCCATCTGACCTCAGGAAATCACATGATAGGGTAGGGCTAGGTTTCACAATGAGCTCACCTGAAACCTTGTCTGATTGTGACCTACACCCATTTTCACACCTTGGCTCGTGAGGGACACTCCCACAGGGCTTAAATCTGGGCCTCTCCACCATTTGACCTTAGAACTGAAGAAGCTTCTCAGATGAGAGGTGAACCGTCTTCAAGCAAAGAAGTCCAGATGCTTTTCTTTCCAAGCTCCTTAAACTACGAACCTTCACAGACTGTCCAGAGAAAGTCATTGGTTACTTGTAATGCTGATCCTGGACGATCATCATTATGATGATTTAGGAACAACACTAGCACGGGATCATAATAGTCCAAGGTTGCATCAATGTGTTCATATTCTCATCTTATTACCAAGAAATCGAGACTCATCAGAGCAGACGATGGTTTTTAGCTGACCAGAGGAACCCAGTGTGGTCTTCTGCTGCTATACGGCATTTTCACCCAGAGAAGTTCAGATGATGGCATATTTGCTGAAATCTGGGGAAATCCCAGTAGATCAGCAGTTTCTGAAATACACCAACTGTGTGACATTCAGAGTTGCTGCCACAGAGTGTTGCTAATGAAGTGGCCCTGAGTGTATACTGTAAAATTTTACAGCTTTTTGTCTGAAAGCAGGTTTAGATATTTTAGCCATTTGGCTCCATTCACTAGTGTTTGAGGACTCATTAGTGCTGCAGGCTACAATGAGTATACTCATAAAACTGTAGGTTTGAGTAAAAATAACAGAGACTCACACTTTTTAGTTTGTTTTGGCAATATTTATTTCTATTTTCCCAAGAGCAACATATAGTTCAGGACAAATGAACGTTTGATAAAGCCAGCACAGCAGTTTGCAGAATGTATGATTCAAAATTGCACCATATTCAGTGAAATGATCTGCACTCTGAATACTGGGAGTTTTAACTGTTCTTATAAACAATATTTCTCATAAGCAAGAAACTAGGGTCTATTTTTTCCTTATATATTTGTTAAAGTCTAAGTTAAATTTATTTCGCATACATCCCACAGAGTCAAGGGCCTTTGTGAAACAAACATCAGAAACGGTGACACTGTGGGCACCATGACACAAGCCAACACACCGTCTCAGACACGCGAACAGAACGACAGCGGGCAGCTGAGAAACGTCAGAGGAAAGCGCGAGGATACGTTGTCACTGCTACCAGAGGGCGAAGCGGAAGAGAAAGAGAGAAAAAGGTCGTATAGGCGCAGAGCAGAGAGGAGCTTTCAGAAAGACATGCTGAGGGACTACACATATAGATATAATACGCTACGTTCAGAGCTGCGACAGTCTTCAAGCAGAAAGACAGAGGATAGAGAAAGTCAGATCAAGCGCGGAGAGGAGTACAATGCTAGGCGAGGTTAGCATGCTGGCGGCACAAAGAAACTTTACAGGAAGCTCAAGACACAGAGATCACATGTAAAGGCTAGAGCGACAGCACTAATCTACAAGCTAAGCTATACATCGGACACTAAAGCTAATTACAGGAGCTACACAAACTGTATATATGTATATATATAGAGATAGATAGATATAAATAGATATATAGGAGACTGTATATCAAACAAGCTGGATAGGCAAGGCATCGCATGCATGTCGTGCAAAGGAAGCAAGTCTAGCAGCAGCAGCAAGAGAAACAAAGTGTCTGGCTTTCCGAGACTACCAAAGTGAGATTTTATTGTCGCTGTAATAAATCAGATGCTGTCTGTGTCACAGTGTGGAAGCCAATTTTGGTTTGGGGCGAAACAGAAAGTAAAAATTTGAAACTTTAGGCAACTCTCCGTTGAGATGTAAAACATTTAAAGGAGAAGCTTTACAATATCTACAAACTGAGAAAAAATTAAATCCTTTCATTTCTGGCAGACCCTCGATTCAGTGCACATTCAGACCAAAGAGCTTAAATTACATATCTTGAGCAGTAGAATTTTTTTTAAACATCAACTTATGGACAACCATCGGACATTGCACGTTATTTGATCATGTGTATACTCTAAAGTGCACAACCTCCCATTTGGAGGAAAACTAGACAATACTGAAAAATTCATACTAAGGCAACACACTTACAAACACACTAAGGTACACAGTTGGCACATACCGTCAAGTATCACTTGTGCACGAAAAACACGGGGCTTCAGAGTCAAAATGGCTTTGCATATTCATTGAAAATCCAAACACCCGAGTCTCTGAGTAAGACTTGGAAGTATTTCAAAGTAAAATCTATCAGTTTCTTTAAAGCCAGTCCCTGAAACACATCTTTGAAATAGCTAGAAGTCACAAATCAAGTATCGAACATACATACATACATACACACAAGGAAAAAAGCCTTTTGGACAAACCGGATGAAAATACAGGTAATCTATATTGGAGATAGAGAAAATATGAAGAACTTTACCTCACAAATAGTCTCTGGTTAAATGTCTTATATACACGTATGTATACACAAAGATATGTACTTAGGACATCTTGAAATACTATTTACAGTCTATGATCAAAAGTGATTGTTCACTGACCGACCATGTTGAGCTATAATTGTGCTTTTCTAACTTGTTCTAATGAAAATGCTACAGAACCTCTGCCTGACAAATCAGGGTTCACATTCCAACTAACCCGCCTATGATAAGCCTGCTTTTACTCCAGGTTTCTTTTTTTGTCCTTGTTTTTTGCAAACTACCATGGGTTTGGTCTGGAAACTTGATTATCATTTACTATTGATCCTTTTGATATTATGCAGGATACATATATGCGTATGTATATATATATATAGATATATATATTGGACCCATACTCAAATATTGCTTGTGAATGCAGAAAGACAAAATCTCAGTTGCAATGCAAAGGGATGCGGCTCCTCCCAACAGTGATTTAGTGCAAGTAATGTCAGGTATACAGTAGCTGCAAATCTGGTTAAGATCCTATATCCCAACAATACCCCATTATTGCCCAATTCTTGGTTTCTTAAGATCCACAACCTTTCAGTAAGTGCTCATTCAAAAGCATGACTACAAAAAGAAAATATTTTCTTTCATATTTAAAGTTATAATCCTTAAGATTTCTGTCCTGGTTTGTTTGGCAGGCTAGCGGCAATTCGGTGCCACACAGCTTTGGGAGCAGTGCCCAGAGATGGTACTGGAATTAAAGAACCTGATGGGGCGAAAAAAGGGGATATGACTTAAACTGCCACCTGGGCAATGCACCATGTACCCTGTAACATCCAAGTTCCAGTAGGTTCACTGCAACCAGCACTAAAAAGCAATTCATTTGTAACATTTTAAATAAAACAAAATATATAGGAATTTTTTGCCAAACGTTGACATAGACTCTCTGTACAAGGAATATCCACAAAGTTAGATAACAGATCCATTCATAGTGAATCTTTAGTACTGCAAATTCCCTGTATATAAATGGCAGTGGGCATGCAGTGAAGCCAGGGCTATGATGCCCTTTGGGGCACCTTGGTAGCACTTTGCCTAAATGATCAATTGGACATACTTCCCATATACTGTTGTGCAAAAGAAACAAGGCAAGGACTAAATTTCAACATGCTTCCTTGTATGTCTTCCCCTTTTCAAGTCTCAAAGATGTGAGTTAATGATGCAGGCTGGCAGGAAGTTGTTCGTTCGGATGGAGTTGGTAATCCTACGTATTTGGGGTATACCTCTACTGAGCAATGAATTTAATTTGGGAGCTGTATTGGAACATCAGGGTTGTGATCAAATAGTCAAACAATTACCTAATTTGTCCTCCTTTAAAATGAAAATGTCAAGCGGTCAAGAAGAATTCTAAGAGAATTTGAAGTAATTTACATTAGACTCATTATGTTGTTTGGACTAAACTAATGTTCCCAACACAGCCTACATAAAGCAAACTGTAGACCCTTGGACATGTCTGGTCATGTGCACAGTTGGTATCCTTTCCAAGAAGAGAAAAAAAGTCTACTCAACTACTACCTTGGTGTGCTACTCAGTGCAAGGAAATGAATACATGTATGTAATGGCCCCTGGAAGCAGCAGATTGGCTTTCAGCAGTTAGTCTGTCAAATATGCAATGAAAAAACAAGGTTGTTAGGTGAAATGCTTTGGAAAACAACTGGTACTACTACCACACATAGCAACAGTAACAGGACACAAATACAGTTGATGACTACTGCAGAAAATCTGAAATCTATTCAATGCAGTTCAATACACTGGAAACTTAAGGATTATAGCTCAAGTGCCGATCTTCATTCTAACATATGGAGCAAAGCTAATTATACAGCAAGGATGGAAATGGATCCCATTTCGATGTATTCATGTAGCAAGTCAACAATGTCCAGCGACATGGGTTTTACAAGCCTTTATCGCCTAAACACATTAGAAAGAGAGTAAAAAAGTCTTAATAATCAATAAGCAGAGCAGCATCATGAGCTGCAGGTTGAACTGTCAAAGGCAGAGGTGATGGGTGGTGAACTGGCTTGATTGTAAATGCTTTGAACTGCTCTGTTTTCACGTTTCCATCATGCAGTCTGCTCTGGCTGGGTTATGTCTTTAACATGTGCTGGCACTGCGTAACAACACCAGGTAAGAGAAGGAGTTCTGCCCTGCTTTGAGTATAATGTGCAGATGTAAAGGCAGTTGATTAAGCTGAGGTAAGGTGAAGTGCTATTTTTGTTTTAAACGAGAAGTTTAAAATGCTTTAAAGTTACAATAGAACACAACCACGTTTGGCACTTAACAACGGACTCGGCAAATGAGAAATGATTGAGAAATAAACTCTTTCTCATCGACTTATTGCACAAGCATTTCATATCACAAAAATTACATATAAAGTTACGTCACTTACACTACTCTGGGATCTACTACACTACAGGAGAAGCAGACAGAAGCACTTTTACATAGCTTTGGACCAAGTCAGCCCACGGCAAAGCTACAATACGTAATATATGGATATATCTGCAGATCTTTTTTCTCAAATATACTCTTAAATATGAGACTTTGGAGGAAAGATTGAGAGAAAAGAAAATAAGTTTACCAGTACATTCACGACAAACAATTCATCCGTCAAGGGGAAAAGTACAAGAGGATTTGCAGAGATGTGTCTTATAGATCCTGGCCAAGTCGTTCAATCTCCTCAATAAGAAAGTCGATGTCCTCAAAGGTAGCAGCAGGATTTGAGATCACCATGCGAAAGAAGTTGACCTTGTCCCCTTGTGGCTGGTAGCTCACCATAGTTGTCCCGTACTCCATCATTCTGGCTTTTATGACGGGAGCCACCTGACAACATGCAACAAATACAGCATGAATTGCTGTTCCTTCAGGAAGAGAAAATAAAATATGTGAAAGATACACAGAAGGTCAGGGCAGAGACAAAATGGGCCATTGGGCGCAAATGAAAAAGTCTCCCAACCGTACCTCACAAACATGGTGAGCTATACAGCTAGATGCTTTGCAAGGTTAACCATGTTAACAAAGAATAGGTAAGCAGGTAAGCATCCTGTGAATTCACAGCGTTACGTGTCTTACCTCCTGCGTGCTCTAAGCAAGAAACACCCAGACCAGCACACAGTATTTTCAATAAATAGAGCGGGCCTGAAGCGGACTGTCCTCGATTTAGTGTTAAATGTGAGAAAGGATATCCTCAGACTATATCCTGACCTTGTGTTTGTTTTGAGTTTGTTTATGGTCATTTTGTGTCCTTCTTCTATTTACGTCAACTCATACTCATTTTGTGCAGATTACTACAGCAGGTTATTAATTTTCTAACGAGGCTGAAGGGGAAATAAAACTAAATGCAAAACACATGAGACAAACAACCACAAAACAAAAACAGGAAATATATTCAAATAAGGACAAACAGAACTCGAGTGAACTTAACAGAAGAGATGGGACGAGATGAGGAGATGAAGGGGAATACCAACGGGGCAAATAAAGCTGCAATAATGCATACAGTAAACAGAACTCAAATATAATAACACCTAAAGGCTAAAAGTGCTCAAGAGCAAAACAAAACCTAAACAAAACTAAAAAAAAGAAACACAAAACTATTAAAGAACAAGAATTCAGCAAACCCTGGGACGACTGTAGGATCTTGACATTTTCTCATAAATTTTGTGTCTGCATTTAATAAAATCACTGTTTACTTGCATTTTTAAATTTTTAAAATAAAAATGTAGGAAAATAATATTTTATTCTCAGTACTTTAAATGATTTGATTGCAGAACTACTTTTTTTCACAGATAATATCCCATTTTATTAGCATTTAGTTCGTGTTTTTACATTTTACATGGTTGTTAACTGTCGTCTAACTCAAATTGCAGGAACAGTTTGGGAGAGTATTGCCTGACTACTTCTCTTTCTGTGTAATCGGATCTAAATGGGTGCTTGTTTGTTTATACAAGTCAAAGTTCTTCCCAGGTTCATCAGACCTACAGACCATGTAGGTCATTTACCCCCCATCGATCTGACAGCTAAATGTAACAGCAGCTGGGTGCACAGCCCCATGACTACTGCTCCTGCCACGCTGAGAGGTTATCTCTAAGAGCGAAGCCAGGGGTGATGCTCATTTATTTTGTACTCAGCAGAGTCACGATGCTGGTGTAGATTCTTTGCAGTGATGAGCGGCGACAGATTCAATTTCATGTCTGAAACTCTCAGTGCTCGTTTTGACCGACGCTCGGCCTGTTAGACGGCTCACTGAGAGAAAACTCCTCAGCGTCTGTGTCTCTGGAATATCATTTTTAGGGCTTGGTTGGTTAGAGGATTTGTATAAAAAGGTTTCGTCGTGACCAACTTCAGGATATGCAGATGAGATCCAGCAAGTTCAAGTGACAGTTTGAGTGCAGCTTTAGCTTAAGGGCTTAAGTTAACCGTGGCTCATATGACCCAGAATAATCGTGCAAGAATTTTAATAAGTCTGTGGGTATTACCAAAACAGGCTTTAACACTCAGCTAACTTCTCGAGGAAGTTGGCTTCAGTTTCAGATTACTGCCTGCTAGATTAGTTAGTTGTTTCCATACAGCTCTCATCACATAATCAGTCATTTCTTTCCTAATGTCTTGCAGGTGTCTCACTGCAGTTGGCGTGCTTGCTGCAAAATAATTTACTGTGTGCTGATTTCCCTCAAATCAATCTTTTAACAGTTCCTCCCATTCTCCTCATCCATTAGAGGATGTCATTAAGACACGTGGAAACTGATGAGGGCTCCTTCAGTTCTCAGCTCTTCCTCAAAGTGCTAATCTGGCAGCATTACATCACCCCTCAGGCTCAGAGTCAGAGTGTGGAAAAGCTGTCCAGTCAGTCTGTCTACTCGGTGAAGCATGACCATGGTGTTTTTTCAAGTAATTTTTCAAAGAAAACAAAGGGAAACATCTGCATTTGCAGAGCAATGATGAAGCTGGTAACGATTTCTAGTCAACGGGAAGAGAGAGAAGTGGTCTTTGTATGGCAGACATGAACGCCATCTGTTTGTCCTGATTGTCAATTATGAGGCCCCTGCTGCTGTGGTATCCTCTGAATGGCCAGCACATTAGCCAGCTGAAAAGCCTCACTTCTTTTTAACCCGTACTCTGTGTCCTGTTTAAGACTGCTGCCATTTTTTTCTCCTCATGTGCAGGGCAAAGTATTATTTTAATCCTGAGTATAAGCTGCCCCTAATTAGACAGATGTGTGATAGTCGAGCTGGATATGAATGACGGGGCTCGTGAAAGTTGTGTTGGCGAGATACTACAGTGAGACTTCTTATCTGAGAGTACCCACCTTGTGCAGGTGTTTCTTTCTCTCCTCTTTGTCCTCCATGTAGCGGATGCCAGGCGGCAGGTACCAGAAGCAGACGTTGGTGTGCTGAGGCTGAGGGGACACACAGACGACAAGATATCAGAGGAATAAACTGAGGAAAAACAAACAGCGACTGAGTGCAGTTGTATAAAAAAAATAATTTAAAAAAATGCTGATTTATCTTGGCGTTCACGAGAGTAATGATTACTCAGAAGCCCATTAAATTTTAGAGCAGGTCTTGGTGTGCACATCTTTAAAACTTCAAAAGGACCCTGGTGCAGAATATGTTCTACTTTTTTATTTAATGGCAAATTATGAATTTAATTATATATGGCAAAGTAAAAAAAATATAGTAGGCAGGGCCAGACAGCAGAGGTGATATAATTTAGCACTAACCAATTCTGAAAATTAAGGATTCAACATGGATGAGGCGGCTATGTCCATCTTTTATATACAGTCTGTGTGCGTATTGCATATACCTACACCTTTATACACGCAGTTTAAACATGGTATACAGCCGTTTTGTAGAATTCAAAGCTATTCATGCCTAAAATCCTGCAGAAATCTTATGACATTAAAATGCTTGTATCCTAAGCCAAACTGATTTTGAATGAAAATGCTGATTTGCATCCCTGAGCAACAATCCAATATGAGTTCACAGCATCGGACAGGTAGCGTGCCTTCTGTCACTAGATGTCTGAAAGCTCCTCACAGTGCTATTTTCTGGCACCCGAATCCCTGCAAGAACTCCCCGCCTGCCTGTCTGCATAAGAGCGGAAGGGCATTCATTACCAACAGCTGACTAACCATGCACACCAGCCTCATTTATACAGCTGGGCTGGTTTGGCTGTAGTATATTCAACATCAGATTGATGTAATGGCTCAATGGAAGGCACAGACAAGTGAGCACCTGGGCCATTGCCCAGAGGACTTGGCTTTTTCTCATCCCCCTCTGGGTTATGATGCTCATAGCCTTTTTGGGGCTCAGCAGGAAAACAATAAGGCTTGAAACATTAAAGAGCTTTCATAATAAATTACCCCATGTGTCCAAGCACCCCTTTCATAAGAGAGTTTTCTTCATACCCACATATGTTTGTGTTGTACTTCAGTTTAGTGCAGGATATTTCAGACACCACGCTATTCATATGCATATGAGCAATTATGGGCCGTTGTGCTATTCATTAAACATAATAGCAGCACATTACACTGGCATCTGGAGGTAAAAATGGCATTCATCCAACTCAAAGCCAGAACACTCTGCATGGAAATCAAGTCAGCAATAATGACACTGAGGAAAAAGGAGCGACATGGGCTAATGTCAGCTACTTTTCCATGATTGTGTGACTGCAGATGAATTATCCTTTAGAGAGAGTGAAAGATGAATGTGAACATACTTTGCCATCAAAGACCATCTCGTATCCTTCCCTGTCTTTAATCTTGTTGTAGAGGTACTCGGACAGCTCCAGACACTTGTCAATCTGAGCCTCGAACCCAATGGTGCCCTGTCAAAGAAAAGATGTTTATCTGTAATTGCTCAAACTCCACAGCAGTATATAAATTTATTATATAGTATAGAGAACATTTGGCTTTGGGCTTCATCAGGGTCAATCTAAAACGTGTTACATATGCAGCCAAATGCATTTTAGCCAATGAGGGACCAACAAGGATAGGTTGAATATTTGACCATGTGATTTAAATCTGGTCATCTGGTCCCTGGAAATGGGGCGTGTCCAGCAGAAAACCTGTGTGGCATCTTATTTGGTCCATAAAACTTAAAAGTGGTGTTTTCCCCCCACCTGATGTCACATATCCACGACACAAGACACTTTCAAACAATAAATAAATACTGAATTAATATATATTAGTATATAGATTAAAGTATAAAAGCAATTTTAAAATGACAACAAACAAATAAAAGACATTTAGAAGTTGCTGTATGATCTCAGAGTTTGTCCTCTTCTCCGAAATTAAACTCAGTTTCCGTCATTTAATTTATTTGACGTCCATAATTCAAAATTTCAGGTTTTTATTTTTAGTTTTGACTTAATAACTCACAAAGTTTTTCTCTGAGTTTTGACACATTTTCTTAGAAGGGTGAATGACTGAAATTTTGAGAAGCTTTCATATACAATCTATGCATAAGCAATTAAAAAAAAAATAAATGCATTAATATAATATAGCAGAGCCAAAACGAAGATGAAAAGTGAAACAAGTGGAAGCAGCTTAATTAACTGAAAAAAGAGAGAAAGCATTTGCAACAGTCTGACAACAGCTGGATTAGCTTAATGACAGCCAGCATCAGCTGATGGTTCATCTGATACTCTTCTAACCATTAGTCTGACAAATCTTGCACAAGATGCACTTTTTAAGACAGTTTAACATCCTTAAATCTGCAAGCTGCTTTGCAACACATCTGGATCCACAGCTCTTCCTTTTCTAGCTGTGTCTGAATGAATAGTACGGCTGTTGTTACTGATTTCTGCTCTGTAGCAGCATGCCATCACTTTATCAATCAAAGGTGAGGTCTTGCTGCTGCTCTCCCTGCCTCTAGCTTTCCATGTAACAATGCAGAAGGCCAAGGAGGTCCCAGAACAGACCCATGCTGCCAAATATATACATTTTTGCAGACGGTACAACAATCGTCATTGATTATAGTGTTCTAGCATATTATTATTATTTATACCCTATTAATAGCTGCTTACAATCATCAAACTTTATATTTATATTTATATTACCTTAGCTCTCCACATGAGCCACAGCTTGAAGATGTCCACATGACGTCCACACTGCAGCGCCTTGTCTCCGGTGTCGTAAGAAAGATCGTAGTGTTTGTCCTGCTGGAATAGGTAGCAGGCGTGCATCTGGTTGCAGTTCTGCATAAGACCCTGTGAAGTGAGAGCCAGAGCATTTACAGAATCACCTCAATAAACAAAAGCAGGAACACGCAGCATGGGGCTGAGAATTTGAGGCCTACCTCCTCTCTGACCAGCAGGGCAGAACACTGCAGAGGGACGGACATCATTTTGTGTGGATTCCATGTGACTGAATTGGCCCTGCAGTTTAAAAAAAACAAAACAAAAAGAACCAACCATCATTCAACGTTATATCAAATGCTCATTAGCTTGTAATATTTGCCCATTTGGGGCCAAACCGCATAAAACAGTTACTTGCCTCTCAACTCCGTCCAGCTTCCACCTGTGTCTCCTGGACATGAGCAGACTTCCTCCCCATGCTCCCTGAAACACGAAGAGATGAAAGACATTAGCATCCACATTTAATAAACCATCCATGTATAAAACTGATGGTGAAATCCTGACGCGTCTTAAGAAAAATGAACTGTCTCAGTCTTTCCACAATACAAAGAAGTACTGCTGTAGTAAATAAAAAAACCTCAGCACTGCTCCTTGTGGTTAAACTTTCGAAAATTAAGTCTGAGCACAAAATGACAGACATCATACTGGCAGCTCATTACCCGAACTTTGTGCCATAAGTTTAAAAAAAAGAATTGCTGTTTTAATTAATACAAAATGTTTTTTTTTACTGTAAAAATTATTTCTATCCGATTTCCTGTCATTTAATGGTTTGTGTACTACTGACTTCATCCACTCACACAGTAAATACTCCAACATGTATGCCAAGCTCCTCTGCATTTTTCCTATTTTGCAAAGCCATCTACAATGCCTGATTAGACACCTGGGTGGGCCAATTTTGCCCCCCTGGCCACATGTTTAACACTCCAGCACTAAAGCCTTTGATTTCTGTAGAAGTTCTGCCAACTAGCCCAACCTCATTTAATATTTAAGCTTTAAAAACACAACAGGGACTATTTTTGTGACACACACACACACACACACAGTAGTAGTATTAGTACACTTTAATATCACTGTTTTGTCTATGAATATATACACTGCATCTGTTCAAGTGCTTCCTAATGAATATATCTAATCAGCCAATCACATGGCAACATCTGAGTGATGTGGTCATGGACACTGACATGGTCAAGACGACCTGCTGAAGCTCAAACT
The DNA here is from genome assembly GCF_900408965.1 of Simochromis diagramma. Taxonomy (NCBI): domain Eukaryota; kingdom Metazoa; phylum Chordata; class Actinopteri; order Cichliformes; family Cichlidae; genus Simochromis; species Simochromis diagramma. Next base: position 11,271,102 of record NW_024387040.1, read on the forward strand.
GAGCATCAAAATGGGGAAGAAAGGTGATTTAACTGATGTGGGATGGTTGTTGGAGTCAGACTGAATAATTCAGAAACTGCTGTTTTATCAGGATTTTCTTACACAACCATTTCTAAGGTTTAAAGAGAATGGCCGGAAAAAGCAAAAGTATCCGGTGTCAGAGGTCTTAACGGAATGGCCACACTGCAGATACGAAGGCAAGAGTAACTCTAATAATTATTCGTTATAACCAAAGTATGAAGCAGAGCAGCTCTGAATGCACAACTTTGACTTTTTGTCACCAGATCTCAATCTAATAGGGACCTCTGGGATGGAGTGAAATGGGAAATTAGCAGCATGGATGTCGAGACAACAAATCTGCAGCAACTGTGCAATGGTGTGATGTCAAAAGGGACCAACACCCCTGAGGAGCGTGTCCAGCACCTCGCTAAATCTATGTTTGGAAGAATTAAGGCAGACCTGAGGGCAAAAAGGGGGCCAAAGGTGTACCACATAAAGTGCATTAATAAGTGAGTATATGTCTTTCTGGGAGCTGTAGCTAGAAAATTTAGCAGATAAACCAATGAAAATGATTAACAATCACAATGTGTGTGTGTGCGTGCGTGCTTTTTTTTACCCATCTCAGCTAGTTGAGGGATGACAGACAAGGCCATTTATTGCTCTTAATAGAGGTGTCCCCCTGTCAGGACTAAATCACTTTCATTAAGAGATAGAGTTCCTTCAGTGAGACGGCCCATGATGGTAAAGTCAGGGGAGGAGATGATTTACAGCCTCTGTTCCAGTTTTTCTAATCTCCAGTGTTAGATAGGAAATGGCGCGCTCTCTATCTGGGTCAACCGCAAGCAGTTAGAGGCGAGACAGACATAATAGATTTGTCAAACTCAGAGGTGAGCTCTTTGCTTCTGTGTATGCCTCCATTAAAATCCCTCTTGTGCACAAACACTCCAAAAATCCCACATGTGAAAGGTCAATGTGACACTTTAAATGAATCAGGAAGCTTTACTCACATCCACGTGCATCCAGATGTTGTACTTTTTGCAAATGTCAGAAATGGCAATGAGGGGGTCAAAAGCTCCGTACACTGTTGTCCCAGCAGTCGCACTTACGAAGAAAGGTACAAAACCCTGCACAAGAGCAACCAAAATACTGCATATGAGGCCGTTATGTTGTTACAATATGTTCCCAAATTTCCCTCATCATCTCTGCAGTTTCAGTCGAGTGCACCCCATAAAATCAAAACTGTATGAAGTCATATCTGTCTATTTATAGCAGGGTAATAAATGTACATCATCTTACCTTCTGTTTTGCCTCCAGAATTCGCCTCTCAAGGTCAGCTGGGATCAATTTACCGCTGCAAAGGGAAAACAAGCTTTAGTTGGCTTTAAAGTTGTTTGTCATACTGTCAGTGGGCAAAGAAGGCCTCTACCTTAAAAACAAAAGGCAACACAGGAACAGAAATACAGAAAATATAAGTGCAAGTATTGCATTTGAAATTCTACTTAAAGGGACAGGACAGCGTCGGCACCAGAGCACATGGAGTGGATGGGCAACTAACTTTGACAGGGAGGCATAAGACTTGACTTACTCTGGTATTTAACCTAATAATTAACACTGGCATGATTGTTACTACAACATTTGAGGTATTAAACTTTTTTATTGCCAAATTTTATTGCTTAATTTTACTTTTAGTTCTAAATGCCAGTAGAATTCAGCTTAGGGGGCACAGTGACCTTTATGGATGGGCTTGGACCCCCAGAGCCCGTCTATAATGCTCACACTGCGACTATACAAGCCAAAGTCCACCCGCTCATCCATTTTCTTCCAGGCACGCTGTAAACATTAATGTCACCTCTCTTGACTTTAATGTTTAATGTTAGCTACTGCTTCCGTTGGTTGGGGAATGTAAGCAACGGAAACAGTTTTGTAGGTTATTCGGTTGACCTATTCACGATTACTTGAAAGAGACAATGCTGATACTCTGTTTGATGCTCTTAACGCCTCGAGGAGAGTTCCATCAGATTCAAGAGGTGGACATCTCTCCATAACTGAGCACAAAACAGATCAGTTGGATAAAGCGAAACACAGATGAGAGGGAGAAAACAATGTAAATGTAATTTTGGGAGGAACTGTCCCTTTAAGTACAACTATAAGCAGTAATATATAAAGGATTTCATATCATATTATAAGGTTACAAATAGTCATGAGTCATTGTTAAGTATTGTAGTTACACATCATTGAGTGTTTTCCAGTCTAGGGTTTGGACTTCTTTTAAAGGGTCACAAGATGAAATATAAATTTGAATCCTAAGCTGAACAGGAGAGACACATTTTTACTGTTACTTGTGAACATTATCAGGTCTTTAGGCATTATTGGTTTGGATAAAACCAGTTTGTGAAGATTAGAAGGCTGTAGTGTTTCTCCACAACAGTACAATAATAACTGTTTCTATATCGAGTGTTTTTAACATCAAAAACAATGAATATGCCTCATGGTTTAACTGAAGTATGATGCACGACTGAAGCCAGTTTTACCTTTGATCTGCTTTGATGCAGATCACGCTTTCGGTCCCAATGCCGAGAGCTGCTGCACCTTTTTTGATTGAAAAATGGCTCTAAGAGTTGAAGACAAGGGGGGGGAGAAGATAATGAGTGACTGGATCTGTAAATATGTACGTCTTATGAAAGATTTGTTTGTAATTTCATTGCTTTTTTCCTCACAGCATCTTTCAGCTGTCCTTTAAAGATGAAGGTGACATGCACACCAGTCACCTCGTGTCCTTCTGCATGCGACGTGCATAATGTCAGCTTTTTATCAGCAGCGGTGGAGTTAAAGTGACACGTAGTCACACATCAAGCACAGCTACAGTTACCATGAGATCTTTTTTGTGTTATTCTAGCAGCTGAAAGATACATTTTTTGACATTTGACTTAAAGAAATGTCCAAATAGTGTTCAGTGTTCACCGTTTGAGCCAAGCAGACACACACTGACGATGCCGTGAGGAAATAATCGAGCGGATTTTAAACACGGATGCCTACATGTTCGGATGTGAAGGCCACCAGTCTGGGAACGGATGACATTCCCTTCTCTTTCACCTCAGGGAACATCTTGAAGCGGGCCAGCAGCATGGCGTACATGTTAGAAATAGCACCACCTGGAGGACAGACAGGATTGAGTTAGGGACGTGTCTCCAGGGAGTGATGCAGGGTTTCTAAACGATTGCTCCCTTATTCTCAAGGAGCTGCCACAGTAGATAGCTCTGCATGTTTCCTGACACAAGACCAAAGGAATCTGTGTCTTCTCCTTGGATTGAACCACAAATCTTTTGCTTGTTAGGTAAATGTGTAAGCCAATAAACTACTGATAAAAAAAGTAGGCTGCTACATTGTTTCAATATGTCCATGTTCATGTAAAACAAACTTTTGTTTATCAAGAGCATATCAAGAAATGACAAAGCATCCAAAATTGCATCTCGCTGTCCACAATGTCACAGCCAATCACAGGCTTTGTCAGTAAATTCTCCGATGATTGCCTCTCATTATGAAGTGCATGGGAGAAATTAAAGATTGGGGTGGGTGAGGGGGAGGGGGCTTAAACTGAAAATTATTTTATGCTAATTGGCTTTGAAACACGTTCCATTTATATCATCAAAATGCAAATTGACACGTTACAACACACACATACACACACACACACACACAGCCAGTTCCATCTCCAGTCAAACAGAGGGGTGTCAGAGCGCTCTGCGCCACCTGCCATGCAAACATACCAGGAGAAAAAATGCCATCTCCTCGCCCATCCGGCCAGCCAATGATCTCCCTCATCTTCTTCAGAGTGACGTACTCCAGCAGCACAAAGACAGGAGCTACCTCATAGGTGAACCTGCACGTTACACAAGACGCATCACATGGCGCTCGTTACATGAGCACGGTGCCATCGTGACTCATCAACAAATAAAAAGCTGCCATTAAACTGACATTATTTTTTTAAAATCTGAAGTTTGGACGTTTCAGGAAAGGAGGGTTGTCGTTGGCCTGTGCAGAGGTTCATTTAAAAAATGCTCAGATTCTGAGGTTTTCTGGAGGTTTCTGGCTTCACTTTTGAAGAAGTGCAGAATTACTGTCAATCGTGTGCACACATTTTAACAGCTCTGATGCATTCTCAAGTTTTTTCCATTCATATAGAAACACTTAAATGCACATGAAAATATTTTTTTTTCAAGCCAAACACCCAAAATTTGACTGACAAAATGCACTCCTTTAATATTTTGAACTCCCACATTTTCATCATCCTGCTCCTATTTAAAACTTGCATCTCTGTTGTGTGCTCCCTAATATTTCTATATATATTTCTAAATATATTTTTGCATTAAGATACTGGCTGTATTCATTTGAACCTCCCTCCACTGTAAACAGCAGGTTCACTTTTCATTTCCTCACAGTTGCCAAAAGAGTTTATCTCCCCCAAAACACACATGTGAAATTAGCTCCAGATTAGTCTGAATTTAATTTCAGAGCTAATTTTCTCCTCTTGAATCCCCAGGAGGATCAGAGGTGAAGGGGGGGGGGGAGGGAATAAAAGGCTGAGGGGGAAGAGGGGGGAGCCTTGTGGGTGCAAGGGGGGGCTGAGGGGTGGGGGCCTGCCTTTCATTTCACCCCTTTTCATTTGCCATGACTGAGTGTGTGTGTGTGTGTGTGTGTGTGTGTGGGGGGGGGGGGGGGGGGGGGGGGGGCGCTATCAGGCCATGCAGACGCAGAGCAGACTGCGCGCGGATGGTTCGGAAATGGAATCCATTGTCATTATCGTTATCACCGCTTAAAATCGCGATGAAGCAGGCCACATACTTACATATTGGTGTTGGCGGTGGATGTTAGCCAATCGGCTGCAAGTCCGACCATGTCTAATCCCGTGGAGAGCTGATTGAAGTACCTGGGGTGGGCTGAAGGGAAAGGAGCAGAGGATGGAGAAGGCAAAGAGGAGGAGTGTGAGATGGCTGCAATTTTAAGGTTTTCCTTAGCGAGCAGAAGCTGTCATCTTCTGAGCGCTTTAATTGCGGGTTAGAATTGTAGCTGCAGAGTCAACTTAAAAAAAAAAACACCTGAATGAAAACACCAAATGATGAGAACATTTGGTGTAATGTAAAAGGTAAACACACAAACCATGTTACAGCACTGACACGTGATTAGATCTCAGTGTGCGTCATAAACACGGGCGTTAAAAAAAAAAGTGTAATTTATGGGGGTGATCAAGCAAAAAAAGAAAGAAAGAAAAAAGACAAAGGAAGGAAGATATAACTGCACTTATAAATCTGGTGCAAGTCCTTCTCAACACCATATAATTCCTAAATAATAATAATAAACATTTTTCTCGTAGCAGAGGAAAATTGCTGATAAATGGTTACAATAAATGATTGAAATCCTCACATCTTTGCTCATATCCGCATTACAGTGTGATTTAAATTGTTTTTAAGGTTGTTAAATATTCATCACCACCATAAACTATTTTTTCAGTTTTTCTCTTTCATTTTTTTTGGAGGCTGAAATCTGTCCTGTGGCGTTGCTGTAAATCCCCCCCTGCGTGTGTCACTCAGGGGAGAATAATGGACTTGGCCTATGAAGCCTGGTTATTAGCCTATTATCTCCTACTTGGTGAACCAGATTTACTGCGTCACTGCATTTATCGGTCTGGTGGTCAGGAGGAGGAAAAGGAGCACAACTGTGTTGATGCTTTATAGGCATCATTTATCATTTTATTTATTTATTTATTAAACCCGGAACACGTTAAAGACGTTTTCTTTGTTTGCCTCTCTCTTTCCGGGTCGGTTTTTTAAGCTTACCGCTTTCGTGTTTCCAGTTTAGTTTTGCAGTAACTCGAGTTTTAAATAATTTGTAGGGTGTAACATAATTTTCACAGTGGCTCTCTGTAGTTTATATAGCTTTTCTTTTTATTTTATTGTAAACGTGTTTTTAATTTGCCATTTATATGCGTGAATATTGGAATTTTGGCAGATTTCACACAAAGATGAGCGAAAGGCCGGGATTCAGGCCTGCGCGTGATGATACAGCCTGGGGGGAAATTTTTTCCAACACTCCGAAGCATAAATTTTTTTTTTTAAATAAACATATGTGTATATTAAAAAGTGAATTTATTGATTTGCATGCATGCAATAAAATCAGACCCAGGCCTACCTGTTTTGATGGCGTATTTCAATGTAGCGCGACAGCTGATCAAGATGTCGTCCAGAGTCGCAGGTTCGTCCTGCAGCTCCCAGTTGTTCATCTGAAGCAGCTCGTTCGGATAATGAAAATCAATAACTTTCGTTTCCCGGTCGAAAGACTCCACTATGTAGGCCAGTAAAATATCCACAACTTCCTGCAGGAAGGTCATCGTTTTGGTATCACCGTCCGTGGCCGGTAACAGGTCTGCGAGAGGGGGGTGGATGGATTACAGTGGAGACATTTTGTGATTTTTATTTGAGGACGGAGGAATGTGTGCAAAAAAAATGCTCCCACGCAATATTAAGATTCACATGTACACGAGTCAAAGTTTTATTTATTTTTTTGTCTTTGAATTTTTCCTCCATACAAACAAATAAATATTTCATATTGTTTCCACGTCCGAACACTGATTCTGCTTTATACGAAAATCTCGTGTTTTGCGCTCAACACCTCAAAACACACGATTCTGGTGAAGGTGACCTCTCGGAAATAGCCCCTCTCTGAGGAGAACAGACCAACATAACTCCTCTCTCAGAATGTGGTGAAAAAATGAAAATGATGGACAAAACTATTCATCCAATACACAATGTGTTATTTTATAAATTGAGATTAAAGCGGATAACTTCAGCCAATCATTTCTCAGGAGTTTGTGCGATCAGATGCAAACATTTGGTACGCATTTTGAGATTATTTCCTTTTATAGTTAAGATGATTATATACAAATATTGCATAAAAACAATGTCTATTTTCTAGCCTACTTCGCACAGTGAAAACTGCTCAATGTAAAGCCAAGTCTGGACTCGGGGAAGAAAATAAATCTTAAAATTAATCCAGCTTCACAGTGCACTTTCGTACCTGTTGAATAGAGGTCGGAGAAGCCCACAGCAGCTTTGGTGCAGTTGCAGGATTTGTTGCAGCCGCAGGTTCCTGCAGCCGTCTCGGGCGGCTGCTTGACGCCCGGCTCGGCGGCTTTCTCCACCTCCCCGACATTTAGCAGCGCTTTGGAAACCCACAAAAAAGAGCATCGAAATATATATTTTTATTACTCTAGGGCCAGACAGTTATGATGGAAATAGCTGGCACGTTTGCCTAAAAATAGCTTCCCCTCCGTCTCCACCCCCACCCCCGCTCCTTCCCCAACATACCACATAATTTCGATCCAATTCCTCCGGATAATTTCTGGGCCGCTGCTTGGCACCAAGCCCTGGCTGAAAGAGAGAAGTGGGATAAATCAGATAAGGGATGTGCTGGCTTCAGCTTCAGTCCAAGTTTAGGGAAACACAAAAGGCGCCATGCAACTTGGAATAAAACAGCTCTTTAGATACACGAAAAATGTCTCATGTGGAGAAAAATAAGAAAGAAAGAAGCAAAAAGAAAAAAAAGAAAGCAGGATTGTTGCCTATTATAAGGCCTGTCTGGTGGTTCGGTGAATGCAGGGCACTGGCTTGAGACAACGCTCAGGAATTACTGCGCCCGGTCCATCAGGAGGTGGTTTGAAGACAAAAAGCCACTCACGCGTACTCGGGCTCTGACTCCCGGTATTGGCCCCAGCATTATCTCCGCCAAGAGACCAGAACCCGTGTGATGCCATTGTTGCCGGTAGTTAGGAGCTGCAGGAGGCGCGGAGACCGACAGAGCCCATCCACACGCGACGACCGGGAGCTGTTCAGAGCCGATGTGGTGCTGAATCTGACCAGACCTTTCAGACTGCTTGAAATCCAGCCGTGCATCCGACAGACGCTTTAATTCGCTGGAAAGACACTACAAATAAACCGACCCTCGTATGTGCGTGTGTGAGCGTGGGGTGGGTAAAAAAAAATAAAAGAAATCACAAAAGGCGTCCTCGCTTCCTCCTTTGCAGGCGTCCACAGGTGCACGAAGCATGAAGCGCCGTGTCCAGAAAGAAATCCGCAAACACTTGACCGGCGCAGAGCAGCCACGCTCTTTACTTAATAGGGGAAAAAATGCAATACAGCGCAAGATAGTTTGCGCAAGTTCCGGATGTAGTGAAATGTCTTTTGATGCAAAGCTGCTACATTATACAAAAAATGACTCAGAGAAAAACAATAAGCAAAAAGAAAATGGTGATGAAAATGGTGGAGGGGGAAAAAAGCAGCTATGAGGCTACAGCTGCTGGTAAATATGCGGCGCACAAGCCATGCCTAATTGCAGCCAACCTAAATTTCACGTCACTAAAGCAATCCCGTGGTGATTCACTTCAGGTCATGACGAGCCGCGCTGCGTCGTGCGTCGTGACTCCATACATCCCCGACATTTTTGGCCCCCTGCGCACAGAACTTACCCTCCATACAGACACTGAACGCCAACTAATTCATCTGCCCAGCAATCGCAGACCTATTTTTTCAGACCTCTAATTGCCCGCCTCCGGTGGAGGAGACAGCGGGGCGGAGAGGGGACTCGGTTCAAATGCACAGAGTGTTCGTGGGTCCCTCCTCTCTCCGCTCACTCCAGGGGCGCGTTACTCCGAAAATATTTATTACTGAGAGAGGGGCTTGCTTTACTTTCTTTACTCACAAAGTGGTTTTTTTTTGTCTGATTTTGAGACACCCCCCCTCCACCCACCCCATCCAAAATAAAGTTAAGCCGGTAAATCTGTAGTTTAACTGCGTCAAAATATCCGGATACAAGGAGGAAAACAAATGGGAATAGTTAAAGACAATATTAACTCTGTTTTTCTTTGCTCTGGTATTGTGTTGTGAAGCAGTGTGTGTTTGTCTGCAAAGGTGCTACAGAAATAACATTTTATGTTACTTACAATATCTAGTTACAAATCACCACGTGGAAGTCCAACACTGTCACCTTCTGTCTCCACGAATTAGTGTAAATTAACCCTGCAGGCATCAAAGCGACACTGAGCCTCAGCTGCAGTGATCTATAAATGCACTGGTCAACAGTTATCTAATACCCAAAAAGCCTCATTAACATAAACTGAACCCTTTAAAAAAAAAAAAAAAAAAAAATATATATATATATATATACACACACACACACACACACTCAGTGTATTATGAGATCACTCTATTGTGTCATTTCCGAGTTTTTTTCTTTGTTCAAACTTGGTGTAACATTTTGTAATATTTCTTTATTTTAAATAATTTGTCTGTTAATCCTGTGTGTGGAGGAAGCTGTAACAGTTTTTCTTCCGTAGTCTGCATTTTGTCAGGATTTCTTCAGCCCTATGTGTTTTTGTGCCACTGTGCACTGTGTGCAGTCAGCATGTAGCTGGGGATTCACTAACAGCCCCCAAGGGGGGCTTCTCTTTCAAAAATGTCACATAAAGGTCAGAGGTTGAATCTGGCATCAATATTCAAATAAATACATAAATAAAAAACATTCTGTCCTTCTTACTTTTCCACCAAATATTCACAAGAATCAAAGGCTGCCATTTGAGTGAATGCTATTTCAAATGTAGTGATTATTGCGCACAAAGCAACAATAACGCGGGATGGAGGATAATGTGAGGAATTGATGTACTTTATACACACAGGCAATGAAACACTGAATGTCTTTGCATTTTTCCTTCTACGTTATTCATTTTGCACGGTTATGACAAGTTTGCGATTTCGGCTAATTTGAGAGCAGCGAACTAAAAATAATGAAATGGGACGAGGAATTTAATATATTTTTTTGTTTAAGTGAACAAACTGAACATTTGAGCAGATAAAATAATGTACATTCTTCACAATATGAAGCTGATTAGTCTTCAGAATGACTTGAAATGCAAAGTTTTAAGAGCACAACCTGCAAATTTTTTGAAAGAAAATAAAGATATCGAAGAAAAAACATTGGAAATACAGAATACCAGTAACTAAACTGTTGGTCTCATAAATAAAACCTTATTTTACAGCAAGTTTAAAAGTATGACATCTTGTTATTTACATTGACTGTACTCTGTGTTCACTGTATGCATGGAAATCAATACAGTCTGTCCAGTTAAGTCCAGAGGAGTTTCATTTCCTACCCAAACTGTTGTACAATGTGTCTGAAGATCAATAAAATAAATGAAACATGTGCTGTGGTTAGCAGGACACCAGAACAAACTGCCACATGGTGAGATCAGCGATCCCGACCGATCAAGTCCCGAATAGCCAAAAGTCACTTCCTGTATTCAGTAATGTTTGATCAGCCTTTGTCTCTGCGAGGTCTTCCTCAGTAGATGTCTGAAATCGTATGGATTCTCTTCAGTCCGGCTCTCTGTGGAGGCCATTCTGGGAACAGAGCGTCTGTCGATTACACAAAGGAGACAAATTTCAGCACAAGTAGATAAAAACAGAAATGTTGAACACAAGGTAGGACGTGGGGATGTAAACAAACAAACAAACAAAATTAAATGGAAAGGAGATGAAAAGATTCATGTTCAGGGTTCAAGGTTTTCATACTGGTTATCATATTTGGGCCATTTATCATGAGCTGTCCAAGGGAGCGGCCAAGCTGAAGGGAAAATAGATTAAATTCATACATGAATTTATCCTTCGAGCAAGTAAAAACTAAAATTCAAAAACCAGACTCATAAACAGAGGTGCTGGTACCTCACAAGTCCTATTATGGAGTAAGGATGTGGCCAGACTAAAACTACAAATCAAGTAGCTGATTTGTAGTCCTGATCTGAAGAATCTTTAATAATATCTTTTAGTGACAGGCAGCAGAATAGCGCTGAAAAATAAAAATAAAGTTGAAGTGCCAAAAGCTGCAGTTCCTCAAACAGCCACTTGAGGCAGACTGCAGTAAGCTCATGTTAAACTGAACAACTTTCTGTAAAAAATAAACATGTTTACAGCCCAGTTGTTGGCTCTGCAGATAATTTACCTCTTCACAAAAACTTTATTGTGGAGTGAAATTTTTATTATGAATCAGCAAATTAAATTTAGTCAAGGCTTAAAACTATGCATTATTATGGGTGAGACTGGTTTGAGTGACAGGTGGATGCAGGCTAGGCTGCTAATCTGTCTGCTAGGCTTCACCTCAGCTAATTAAAGTCACTGAACTGGAAGTCTTGACTGTGTTTGTGGTGTTTCTGCCTTTTGTAGCCTTTATGATGAAATTATTTGACCAGCTAAGTGATACAAACTCTCCAAGTCTACGCTTGTGATGAGTTAAAGTCTGGTATTTTATTTGCATGTTACAAAGCACTAATTAGTTGATATCTGTGCACTGTGCCTATACATTCAAGCACAACGTTAGAATTAAAGACAAGAGACAACTACATCACTATTTGTGAAGGAATTTCAGAATTTCTGTCTTATATCTGTGAGGTTCTGACTGGACTATGAATATAAGTAATTTATGCGAACGTCTGTTGAATGTGTAGACTGCAACAGATTAGCAACGAATGACAGCAATTTTCCTTATTATCATAAACACACTGCGTGTAATTATTTACTTGACCTTATTCAGCAGACTGACTTCATCTTATTGCCATTTTATTACCAACTTTAAAGCAGCAAAGTCACTTTGAAGAAAACAATTGACTGAGTTTTCATAGACTTGCTGTGAAGACTTTCAAAACTACAAAGTTTACTGTACACAGTTGCAAAATTGTAGCATGCCATGGTCTCTAACCACTATTGTCCTTACTGTAACTATAGCCATACCAGCTATCCAACATTAGCTGCTAGCTTAGTACTCCAGCCTCATTAAAATACGATCAGATCTGTATTGACAAAGATTAAAATGGCATCATAAAAAGTGGAAACTGATTTCCAGCTTAAAAGTGGTTCCACCTTATTGAAGCTTATTGATGGTGCTGATTACAACATAGCTGAAAGTTATCTCTCAGGTGCTTTGAATGGGGTTGGTTCATGTTGCAGCTGAAACCTAGCTGGAGGTCTACAGTTGTTATTATTAAAAAAGCAGAAACAAGTAATTAATGCAGTCATGCACAGTTTCACAAAAATACAGGGACACTTTATAGGACATTTACTTATTGCCAGAGACACTATGAAGAGGACATAAATGACACACCTGTTTTCTTTGGCAGATTTGGGACGCTCCAGTTCAGTGCGGCCCTCTCTCGGATCTGTCGACTGGGAGCAGTCAGTCTCTGCTCTACAGACTGCCTCCTGTCCCCAAACTGCCTTCTATCCATAGATCGTCTCCTGTCCATGGACTGCTTCCTCTCTACGGACCGCCTCCTTTCCATTGACTGCCTCCTCCCTATAGATTGCTTCCTCTCAGGCATGGATGATGTGTTCTCTTTGGACATGGAGGGTTCAGAACGGCTGGTAGAGAGGGCTGGGTAGTAGTGGTCATCCACATCCAACAGTTTCCCTGAGCTACAGCAAAAATAAGAGGACGGGGTCAGACAGACATTAGAGTGTCATCAAACAGTCTTTAAACAGGTTCTCCGGATGCAAATAGAGCACAGGTGTGACTGAAACCAGACGCGAATGCTGTAAAAATCAATACAACGCATTTCTCATAAACACTATAACCTCAATAGTAGATTTTGATCGAAGTTAAGTGCTTTCCCTCTCGTTATGTTTTTCTTACTTTACGTTCAAATCTGATTATAAAGTCATTTGTTTAAGGTCAGATAAAACTCTATTCTAGTTTTTATTTTAAAATTAGGAGCAGGCGCAGGTTGGCTATATGGACTTCAATGCAGCTACCTCAGCAACTCTTTAAAGGGGACCATATGTGCTCATTTCATACTCAAATTTTTAATTTTGACTCGACTGAAGCTGCTCTGCACGAATCAGACTTCAAAAATAATACTTGTTTTTCTTATACTTGACTGTTGTGAAGCTCTTTGCTTCCTGTCTAAAACAAGTCAAAACATCTCCTTTAAGGCCACTCCCCTTTAGGCTAACTTTCCTTTGACTGGTTGCCCCTCATAAACATAGGGTTTAGCTATTCTGCTCACATGCAGAGCTGTTGTTTTTTCTAACTTTCTTCGTCTATAAGCAGGTCTTTGAGATACTCATGATCTTCTGCTTTTTGTGATTTTTTTTTTTCTTTTAGAAGCCACTAAATGCTGGCATCAATATAACTATTTCTTTATTGTAGAAAAGGAGAAAAATATTTTCCCCAAGTTAATTCACCAGCTGATTTCACATCTTTAAAATTTGTCTCTGTGATAGCAGTGACTATAAAATTAACTGAGCAGCAGAAAGAAGACAAATCTTATTGAGAAGAGGATAATTATCAAGTCCTCATCATCCAGGTATCTGCTCACCAGACTGTGTAAACTGTCCATCTGCACTGTGCAGCCCTTCTCTCAGCCGTCACTTTGACCTCCATTTGAACAGAAGTGTGAAAAGGACAGTTTCAATGTGCAGATCAATATGTCTCACACATTGTTAACATAAGGTAATAACCACTATCAGAATATATAGTCAGTACTGCCAGTACACTGATCTCATTCTTACATTGTGATGTGTTTGAAGCTTGACCTGAACTTATCACTGTACTTTTGGAGGCGGGGTTGGCACACAATTATCCCACTGATGAATTACAATAAATGTGCTATTCTAAAGCTGAAATACATTCTTTCTCCTTGATTATAATTACCTCTCCTGTCCTCTAAACTATTAGCTCAATTATGTGATTGACACAGCACGGACAAAGAAAAACCACAATGACAATGGCTAGCACAAGATTTAGATCTATTATATAAGAGCTTTTAATTTTTTTAAAGTTTTTGTAGCACTAGATAATTCACAGAGGAATGCAGATGTTCAGTTTGTTTGTTAAGATGGCTCTGTGACAAAGACTTCAGGTTATAGCTGGTCGTGTTTTAACTAGCTGAAGTACTGCCATTCCCTACAACATCCACTGATTTTTCTTTTTTTATGCCATATACAACTCAAACATTACTAACACGACAACATAAATTGACTGAATATCTCAAGGCACTTGCCACATTGAACTAACCAGATATGGCACATTTAACAAGTCCTTCTGAACCCCTTATTGACCTTGGAGTGGCAGTGCATGAGTCTTATTCAGGCATACCAGATAAAGGTATACCTGGGTTGGGGGTCGGCTTAGGCCTGCCACTATTGGTAAAGTACAGCATATAGTCTTCACTGTTGTTTTATACTGCATCATCTCAATTTTTAACTTTGATTGTTCAGTAATCTAAAGCTCTGAAATCACTCTTCATTTTTTGTACTGGCTAATGAGCCAGGTCAGAAAATAAATGGGGGCTCGTCCGGGATCTTCTGGATTCTTCTGGGTTGACTAAACATTTGAGTTTCTTTGATAAGGTGAGAGAAGCTTTGAGGAGTGACTGAGCAAACTTTCTTTTCTTTTTTTTAAAGCTAGGTGGCTATTCTGCCATTTTACAAGGCCCTTAATCCAAAATAAAGAAGTGGTTTATAAGCTGGGTCAGAACAAAAAAGGGGGGCTTGTCTGGTATCTTTTGAATTCTTCTGGGTAGACTAAAAACTATTTTTTCTTTAATTTTTGGGAAGGTTGACTTTATATTCCTGCCTTTCTACGCTCGATTTTACTCATATAATTTATATAGACATGAAGTACATACATGTATTACCACATTTCAGAGATTACTTTTAATTACTGTTGTCATTACTGATTTATGTAGCCATGCATGGCTTTAGGGACAGCAACAGCCATATATCACTCCAGACTGAAAGTGAAATTGTTTTAGACAAATGATTCATTTGATTCAAGTGAAGTACCTTGATATGCACACGGAAGCATTTTTGGATGACTTCCCAGCATTGTGTGCTTGATGAGCAAGATGAATGCAACTTGTGGGGTATCTAATTTCAGACCAAAATCAACATGGTGGCTTTTTTTGTAAACATTCTCTTACACTGAGAAGCAAAGATAATGAGGTAAGAAATAGCTAATGTCTAAATCTGGCCTCATTTTAGAACATAAAAGGTTAGCTCACAGTTAGCTTTTTATGAGTTGTCTGTGGTGTAGTGGTTAACACATTTGCCATTTACACAAAAGATCCTTGGTTTATTTCTGGCAAGAAATCCAACCGCAGTGTGTCATATGTGAGTGTAGTCCTGGAAAAAAGGGACGTTTGCTTCAGGAAGATGTGGTGTAAAATGTAAAATGTTATCACCCCTTGGGGAAAAAAGCAGATGGAAGACTATTTCATACCAACAAGAAGCAGGCAAATCTAAATGTCCTGAGTTCTAATAACTTAGATAACAACTTTTTCTTAAAAATAGGGTTACAGGCCTTTTTAATGCTCTAAGCAAATATTACCAGAGATCAACATTTTAGTATTTAGCTTAAAGTAGCAATATATGATTAGCCACAAGCATACATTAACCTATAGCTGCAGACTTGTTTGAAATGTCCCAAATAATATGACAGAATTAATTATGCACTGAATGCACAACGATTACAGACATATTTTTGAAATGCAGTGTGGTGAGAAGCCTATAAGTTTTCACAAGCTTGAAATAGGCTGAATAACCAACCAACTTGTAGATTTCAGAGTTCTGATAGTGGTACTAAAATATAGATATCTGTGCTATGCAATCATACTTTCCCTCCCCATTTCTCATGTATTCACTCTCATTTACTATCATCACATCAGTATACTCTCCAGCTTTCTATCCCTACCACCCACGTTTTCCCATTTCCCAAGCCCAATTGCTGTCAGCTTCAGCCAGAGACACTATTGTTCCTGCTGACCTTCTCATCCTTAATGATGCATGTAAACTGCGCCTGTCCATCGCTGGCTTTATTTATTTGCTAACAAATTATTACCCTTGATGTCTAGCACTGTGTTGTATTGTGTGTGTCCACATCAAGGGGGCTCAGTGTGTGTGTGTGCATGTCTGTGTCTCCTCAGACTGCTGTGATAAAGTACCCAGGCCCCTGCTTGTTCAGCCAGCCCTATCGGTCTATCTTCAACCCCTCACTCTGTGCGGGATGCTCACCTTGTGGCCTGTACGGCACATACATATGCATGACTGCACACATCCACAGATACTTTCTGGTTTCATTTTCTTTTCTTTAACAAAAATGCTGAAAACATTTACCAGTATATTCGAAACATGTCACATAATGCAGAAACCCACAGAACAACTCCTATAAATGATACCAAACCACCAATTTGGGATTCCTTACGTTACATTTCTCTAAGAATATGATATTCAGCCAATGTAAAGAGGTAAAAGATGAGGGCAATTAATTTAACTGTGGATGTGTGTATCACTGTGGATCATTAAGTTTGGACCCTATGCCCTTGCACTGTCCCTATGTCGGCACCAGGCTGTAGTTGTTACTATGGCCCAGGAGTAGCAAGCAAGGAGGCAGCATGCCAACCTCATAAAACAGTAGCTAATAGGTTGTTAAAATAAGAGTGGGACACTTACCCCTCTTTCCTGGGTTTGCGTTTATCATCTTGGACAGACCGCTGAATGAAGAGAGATGGAGAACTGATTATTAAATGTCAAACAGCCAACAGTAATATCTGGATGGATTTACCCACAAACACTCTATATTCATGGTTTCTAGATGACATATCTTGTTGTATAAGACGGTGACATATCATCTTATAGGAGAGCATTACCACTAATCACAATCAACTAATCTAGAGAAAAACACAACAATTTGGAAATAATGCGTTAAACTGAAGCATGATGGTCACTGATGTCTATGAGAGGCATTTCAGTCACTCAGTGAGAAAACGTCAGATAAAAGACCCCCACTAGCCAAACTGCACATTAATGCAAGTATCTAATCAGCCAATTTGATTGCACCATATAGACACAACCTGCAGAAGTCCATACTGATCATTGGAATGGTGAAGAAAGTAATTTAAGTGACTTTGAATGTGGCAGACTGGTCTGATTATTTCAGAAACTGCTGATCTGCTGGGATTTTCCCACACAACTATCAAGCAGGCAACAGTAACTCAAATACCCATTTGCTGCAATCAAGGTATGCAGAAGAGCATCTCTTAAAGCACAACATGTTGAAACTTGAAGAACATGGGCTACAGCAGCAGAAGAAAAAACATTTTCTGGTCTAATGATTTCTGATGAATTATTCAGATGGCAGGGTCAAATCTGGGTGTAAACAACATGAAAACATCTCTCCATCCACCATAGTATAATGGTGTCACTGTACATTTTCTTGGCACACTTTGGGCCTTGTAGTACCAACTAAGCCTCATTTAAACTCAACAGTTAGTTTTGCTATGAAGAATTTAGGTTATTCTGAAGGTAAAAGAGGGTCCAACCTCATAGCAGCTAATAAAGGGTCCAGCGAGTGGATTTTTTTCCCCTTAGCCATAGGTTTTCTGTGACATGTCTCTTTTTAATGGGATGCACCACCATTTTAGTGGCTGTTCTCTCATATTTTCAACAATGCAAAATGAAATATTGTTTAAATATTAATTCCACTAAAGTTTAACGGAATTCTTCTGTTTTAAAACTACTTGAGCAAATGTGAAAGCACAGTAATCGATTTAGTAAAACTCTGCTGCTTTGAGTGTTGAATGCCTAAATGTCTAAAGAGATCGTCAGTCTAATTATCGACTAGATTGTATCTGCAGTGTTTACTACACTACAGAACAAACAGAACAGTAAACAGCAATCAGGTGCTATTGTGCACCAAAATGATTAAAAGATTTCTAACAATAAACACTGAATAAAAAGGGACTACTTTTAGTACAAAAGGGAAACTTCTGAAGAAAATCACTCCATTGACAAAAATACTTTTCCAGACAGCTTCATAATAGTCTGATATTTCTCACCTTGGCAACATACGGTGTGTGGTAAAGAGCTCTACTACAGGGTAAAATTTGACAATCAATAGTGCATTATTAAAGCTAGATGCTGGGAAGGCGGTTACAGGTGCAGCTGACGGCAAAGCTTTGTTGTAGAAAATATCTGAAATCGTTCGTCGCCTTCTCTTAGCCTTACATGAATCAGGTTGTAATAGGTGGAGTCCTCTGGTGTATTCAGGGTCTTTGGCTGCTGGTTCCTGCGGGGGGTTCTCGACAATCTTTTGTCAGCTGAAAAGTAACACAGACAGTTTAATGCATCCGGCACTGGTTTTGCTGATGATAATTGGGCAAAATGAGGCTGACAAAAATGCACAACTTTATTTCCTGATAAACTCTCAAAATATCTTCAACACATGATCAGTTTGCATTTTTTTAAGTGTCAGTTGGTTTTCATGGCATGCCCACCACTGCTGCAGCCTCTTATTTCACAAAAGTACTCTTAGCTGAAGTATTTTGGGGCATTTTCTTCCCTTCTTAAAGAGCAAACATGGCAGATGAGATGGTGGATGGTGAGACAGAGACGACTGCCCAGAAATTGCTGCCTTCAAATCAGTTTGTATTTCCATCTTTTTACTTCCTACTTTTCACAGAATACGTTTCTGCAGCCTTTAATAACAAAGAGTGCTGCTGTAAAATGCAGATTTCTGGAAATATATAAGGATTTATGTTAGCATTATGGTCAATTGGAGAGGAGGAAGGTATTTCTACTCTGTGATGGATTTCTACATCTGGAGGTTAGCCTCAGCAATTCATAATATTTTTCTCCTGCAAGATGCCAAATAAATTAGAGTAGAAAACTGAACATATAACATGCACATAATGTGTTTTTGCATTATGTTATATATATATATATATGTATATATTTATATTTTTTTTTAAACTTTTGACAGATGACTTTAGAGAGAAGTCGTGAAATGAAAGATGACTAGATTCAAAGCAAGAACCACCAGTGCAGTCCAGATTAATGATACAGGTATAAACATTTGATGTTATATTTCATTTATATCTTACTCAAGATTATTGTGTCATTTTTATGAGGCTCAGGAATATTTTTTAGTGTATATTTTCTAAGGCACTTGTGGAAGTGCAGTGTTTGATAACTTCGTAATGATCCACGTTTAATTCCGAGTACGGTATTTGAACATGCAGTGATTGGGTGGGCAGCTTTCATGCCTGACATCTCCCACCTTGCAGCGGCTGTACTGCAATCTATCATGTTTGTCATACATGATGTACTGTATCAACAACCCTCATCTATGTTATTGCAATTATAAATATATTACAGTGACCTTTGTTTGATGCTCATTATTAATCGCTGTTCACATACGGGAAAAAAACAATCCATCACGTACAGAAGCTCTCAGGTGAAGAAGGTAAAAAGTTTGTAACATTATTGAACAACTCCATCCAAAGGTCATTCTGAATTGCAAACAACTAAAGCCAATTTTACGTACCTACTTATTACTTCTTGCCATAATTGTTGGAAATGCTAACTCGCAAAACATGATTAACATCTGATGACCTTTCCTGAAGAACAATGTGACTGGGATTCCTCTGCTCTCTCTCTCTCTCTCTCTCTGTGTGTGTGTGTGTGTGTGTATTGCAAATGATTTTGATTTATTATGTCAGTGAAATTCATGAGGACAGATTAGCGCTGTCAATGGAGAAATGACTTTGTGAAGCTGAAAAGGATAATTTCATAGGAGTTGCACTAGCCCCTGGAAATAACACTGATAATTCATTCTGCTTTACCTCAGGCAATGCACTGTGCTGGAGAAGAGTCTGTAAAGGGCAAACATGCCTGGATTAAAGGAAGACTGTTATCTGTGTAGCTCACTCTGTGATACCACTCTTTTGTCTGCAGATCTGTACACTGCCGCAAGTTAGCTTAGCCTAGCATACAGACTGGAAACAAAAACATCTATTCGGGCTCTTTCTGAAAGAAAATAAACTGAGTAAGAGTCATTAAATGCTCTCTAGTTAACACACTCTCACTGGCCATTGTATTAGGTACTTCTTTTTAGCTGCTTGCTTATGTAAATAGCAGAAGTGGGATGTGTAGCCAACAAATCAGCAACTGTGTAGTGTCAACGTGGACCAAATATCTGAGAAATGTATTCTGCACCGTGATGAATTTATGTCACAAAGAAGAAAAATTACTTGGAAAGACCAATGAGGGTATAACCCAGTGCAATTGAGTAGTACCAGGTTATCAACTGAGTTAGCTAGTTTTCTCTTTGTGGTAAGGCTTTAAGACTAGCTAAGCTTTATGTTCCATTATGGATTATTATTTTTTACTATATCTTTTTTATATTAAATATAGCATGGTTAAGGATAAAAAAGTATTATGTTCAGGACAGAAACACCATAAAATAATGTAAACACTTGGTCAAAGGGATTAAGTTAGTGACAAACTGAAGGAAAAAAATAAAACACTCTTCTGCGAAATTAAAAAACTATTTGAAATCAAAGAAATGCAAGATCATTCAGTACATTCAAAGCATACAGTCTGAAACTCAAAGGCTTTACGTTATTCATTTGTCTGTGGGCAGTATCCTTTTGTGGCTGGCTTTTGGTTTTGTCTTCTCCCTTTAGATTACTACTTTCATATTACTATTTAGGGTACTAGTCAAAGAATGAATATGTATTCATAATACAAAATTAATTAAAATGTGGGCTTTTCTGGTGACAGGTGAAAGTTAAATGCTACAGTCTTACTGAAGGTACCCTGGTGTACTGTTACAACTTCCAAAACAAAAGTGATTATTCAAAATGTTGACTACTAAAAAAGTTAAAACTGAATTTACAAACAGAGCATTACAAGGCTATCACACAAGATTAAAAAGGTACTGCAAATGCAATGCCCTTGTAATAAAACTCAAAAGACTCTAAAGCTTGATAAAAAGCAAAATAATTGAGATTGTGGTCAAATATGACCCTTCATTACATAAATATTAGATTGTTTACTTGAGACACCTGAATGTACAATGACAGCTGTCATCTTTATTTTTGCAAAGTGAACTTTTCAAATTGCTGCCTCTCTTCATTGACCACCCCAAAAGCAATTACAGATATCACCCATGCAAATCAAATGTTATCTTTGATGACACATGAAGAAGAGAAATGCTTCCTGTTTGGCACTTGACCTTCTCAGGTTTCCTAATCTAATAGAGCTGCAGGACACGGAAAGAAGATACTGTCCATCAGTAATAGGGATGCACCGATACCGATACCGGTATCTGGTATCGGCCTCGATACCACATTTTCTAAAGTACTCGTACTCGTTAAAAGTCCCCCGATACCGGGGACCGATACCACGGTCTGAGACCTGTCTATGTTTGAGCGGCATGTAAGGGGTTAATCACAAGTGCCAAGTGCCCGCCCCCAGGCCCCGGCTGCAGTTCAGAGCTAGGAGAAGGCGAGGCGAGACGTGTGGAACTATTTCAAAGTGAACGAAGACACGAAAACAAAGGCGGACTGCAAATTGTGCTCAGCGAAATTGTCCAGAGGAGGCTCAAAAGGTAGCACATTTAACACAAGTAATTTAATCAAGCACCTAAAATCCCAACACAACAACAAGTACAAAGAGTTTACCCACGCTTATTTACCCACGCTTATTAGCACAGAGGAGCATAGCTGATGCTATAGCAGTGGGATGGAAAATAGTTGGGCATTTTAAACATTCCACCTTAGCCTACTCCCGCCTCGAGGACATTCAGGGACAGCTCAACCAGCCAATAAAGAGACTGCAGCAGGACGTACAGACGCGCTGGAACAGCACGTATTACATGCTCCAGTCCCTCATTGAGCAAAAGCGAGTGCTGGAGGTGTATGTGTCCGAGCATGAACTCCCTGACTATCTCACCGCTCACCAGTGGGCTCTTATGGAGACAACTGTTGCCATCCTCACCCCCTTTGAGGAACTAACTAAAAAAAGTGAGCAGCTACGACGCACTAGCCTCTGATGTCATCCCAGCTGTGACTGTGCTAGTGAGACTTCTAAACAGAGAAACAGACGAGGACCACGGTGTCAAGACAAAGAAAGCAACCTTACAGGCAGCTGTCAAAAAGCGCTTCAGTGACGTCAAGACCAACCCACTGTACTTCATCTCCACCATACTTGACCCAAGGTAAAGTCTGTGTGCTATAGGTATTCAATGATAAACTACAGTACTAAATGTAAGATTATTTTACATCTGAAATATTATATATTTGTAACTAAAATACACAAATACAAATGTATGCAATATATATAATATGAAATACATTTCCCTTATTACTACCAGAGAGTCAAATGGCTGGCATTTGTCAATGAGTAAGTACTCGGTATCGGTATCGGCGAGTACTGAAATGCAAGTACTCGTACTCGTACTCATTTTCCAAAAAAGTGGTATCGGTGCATCCCTAATCAGTAACATGGTCATCTACCAGAAGTCAGCAATAAAATTGCAATCTCCTTGTTTTTTTTGTTTTGTTTTTTATCGATCAAAATTAAAGAACAGGGAGAAAATAGCTGGAATTTATTATCCTTGAAAATGAGCACCCACTCCTGGCCCAGATTGTTGTTTTCAGTCAGTTTGAATAGAGCTAATAGCTCAGTCGCATTTGACAACTTTCGGTCAATGGTTCTGAGCGCAGTTGGGCACCATATCCATTATCTTCAGTTCAGCAGACTGAAAAAGACTAGAGAAGCCGAGAAGACAGTGAGAATGGACAGACTGTCTTTCTTAATTATCTAAAGGTCCAGTGCATCAAAAGCTGAACCAGAACTTCAAATTAACTTTGGGTCAATCCATGACAGCATTATGAATTGTTTTTATTGCTTTATAATCTGTTTTTCACCTAGCCAACCTCACTTATCTTACTTGAATGGCGACGCTGGGGAGTGAAGCTACCATTGATTGCGTTTCCTCTCACAAACAACATGCCATTGTTCTCAGGGTCTGATTGATGGGCCTGGATGATCTCATTCAGCTTCTGCTGCAGAGTCAGAAAGTCCTCAGACGTCTTTGCAATCTGTTGGAGAGATTAGAAGGAAAAAGAATATATGACTGGAAAGAAAATGACAAGATAGTGAGTTTTCAATAAAATCTGTTTGAGGCTATAACCTGTCTGGAGAAGCTCTCCAGCCTTCTTGTCTCTTTCTGTGCAGCTTCCTTGTTGGCCTTCAGGTTCTTCCTGTCCTTGTACCCTCTGAAGTTACTCTGGATCTTCACTGCAGCGTGTTCTTCCTCCAGTCTTTGGTTTTCAACGTCTGTCTCATCTTTACGTTCAATTACCACATCAGTGAGGTCCACAGCCTCCTCCTGTTCTGCATCAGTGGGAGTCCCAGATTCCTCCTTAGCTTTCAATTGCGCTTCCCTCTCAGCTTTCATTTTCTTTCGGTCCCGGTGGCCTCGGAAGTTACTCTGGATGACAGTAGCTGCTTTCTCTTCATCCAGCCCTTCTCGGTTCTCACTAGAAGTGTTCTCCTGGGGTTCTGGAAGAGATTCCTCTGTCTCTTCCTCCTTTGGAGGCTCTGATGGAACATCTTTCTCCTTTTGCTTTTTCTTGGGGAGCTTTCCCTCCTCTTCGAGTCGTTTGCGCTCCTTGTGGCCTCTGAAATTGCTCTGAAGCACTACAGCCGCTTTGGTCTCATCTGCATTTTCAGCTGTTGTTGAGGCTTCTTTTTCTGCCTCATCACTACCTGGTTCCTTTTCCAGCTCTTCGTCCCCTGCAGGACTTTTTGCTTTCTGTTTCTTAGCTGGGATTTTGCCTTCTTCCTCTAATTTCTTCCGCTCTTTGTAGCCCCTGAAGTTACTCTGGAGAACAGTGGCCGCCTTGGTTTCCTCTTCTAAATCAGCAGCTTCCTCACCTGCAGTTTTTTTCTGTCCACCATCCTCCTGCTCTTCTTTTTTAGGCTCAGCATCCTGAATCACTGCTTCCTCTGCCACTTCTGTGTGCTCATCTTCTGGCACCTGAGTATTATCACTGTCATCATTCTCCTCTGCTTCATAAGTACTTTCTTCATCTTCCTCATTCTCCTCTTGTTTATCAGCTGACTTTTCACCTACTCCTTCTTTGTTAGCCAACTCTTGGACATCTTTTTCCTGTCCCTCTTCCGCTGTTGCATTTGGCAATTCCAGCTCTGCTCCAGCCATCGTCTTTTTTCTCTCCTTAAACTTTTTTCTCTCTTTGTAGCCCCTATAGTTGCTTTGAAGAACCACTGCAGCTTTAGTTTCGTCCTCCTCGTTCTTTGCATCATTTTCTGGTTTTGCTATCTGTTCCTCATTTTCTTTCGAAGCAGTCTCTGCTTTCTCTTTCTCTCTGGCTTCCCTGGAAGCAAAATAGACACATTTATGTTAAAAAGAAGAAAAGAAAAAAATACATTTCACTGCTGCTTTGTGCATAGCTTCCATCTCTCTTACAGCTTTCTTTTAAAGCTCTTCCTTTCTTTATGCCCTCTGTAGCGAGCCTGAATCTTGGTTGCCGCTTTATTCTTCTCATCTACCATCTCTTTGTACCTCTTTTTTGCGAGATAGCCTCGGCAAACTGAAGAAGAAAATGGAATAAGGGTAAGCCAATATAATACGCACCACATATAGATAATGTAACTAATTTAATATCAGACTCCTACCAGCCTGAAACTGGATGATGAAGGCCTCCAACTTTGCTTTGCTTTTCTCATCAGCTACCCTCTTCCGAGCTTGATGGCCTCTGTATGCTGCAGCACAAAAAAAAAAAAAAAATTTATGCCTCCTCTATAACTTGTTGACATTGTGGTACACAACCAGCGTGCACAGTTTACTAACCTGACTGCAGCACCAGGGCACTTTGTTCTCGCTCTTTTAATATCCGCCGGTACCGCTTGGCTCCAAGCCAGCCTCGAACACAAGCCTGAACCAGGATGATTCGCTGTGTTGTCTGCTGTACCATCAGATTCAGATGTTCAACGTGGTAATACTTGAGAAACACCTAAGCCCAGAGGGATAAAAACAACTGTTAGTTATTGAAATACAAACATAACACTGTAGGTTTAGCCTCAAATGCAGAATCACGCAAGCACTGTTGGATTCCCTTTTCAGGCACGACAGTGCAGAAGTTATTGTTCTTTCACAGCAGGAGATTTCTGGGTTCAACAATTTAAGGTACCTTTGTATGTGGCATTTGCATGTGCGCGTCAGTGCAATATGAATGCATATGAGTCTCATAGTGTAAAGTGTTTTAAGTTGTTATCAAGATTAGAAAAGTAATAAATAAATGCTAATCCATAAAGTAGCAGAAGATAAAGCATTACAAAGAAAGTAGCCTTCACTAAACTGGCTTCAGTTTGTATTAATATTTACCCTAACCCTAGGTAATCAGAATAAAAATACTGGCAGCTGTCAGTGCTACCCCTTAGCCTCCTAGTTAATGGACCTAAGGTATAAATTTGAAAATCTGACCTCTGACCTTGAGATCATGTCATCAGGATTCAAACTCCAAGATTTTCAGGAGCTGTACATACTGGATGAAAACCTGACCTTTGACCATAACCTTGAGAAAGAGGTCACTGAGATTCAACATTTTCCAACGTTTTTAGTGGATACATCTATGGTATAAATTTCAAAATCTTATGTTGCTTTGTTCTCGAGCTATTTTAATACAGAAACTTGAGGGTCCATGCCACCCAACCACCTGACCCCTTGGCAGGGTGACGACCACACCCCATCAGCCTTTTACAGTTGTGGGATAATCACTGTTGTTCACTCAAATCTATGAAATTAGATGATGATGATCTTTGAAATGCTCTTTGGTTATAGATTTAAAATAAAAAAAATAAAAAATCAGAAGCACATTCTTTTATTTTCATGCCTTGTTTAACCTAAATGGTTTGGGTGTATGAGCCTTCATCTGGAGTCCTTTATTAACTTGATTTGAATCTATTCATGACCATAACGTGTGGAAAAAAGTTTTATTTAGTATTGAAGTTTTAAATTGGCCTCTGGCAAAGGAGACTCAAAAAAATCAGCACAACTCTGAGCTCAATGTACTACATTTGGATGTTTGTTCCGTATGTTTGAGATTCCTGCTGGATCATGAAGGGATGCAACAATAAAAAGGTGGAAAATTTCTTTTAATTTCTTGCCTCAACTTAACCAAACAGTGACAAACAACAGTAAACACCAAATTAAATCTCTCCTTACCTTTGTCTTTCCCATAGCCCAGTTTTCCAGCTTGGCCTTCTCCAGTATTGCAGCACATGTTTCTGGGGTTGCAGCGGGCTCCTCGTTAGCATGGTAAGCCAATAAGTAGTACCTGCAGCAATCAATGTAATTATCTGGACACTAATATCAAGGTTCTACACGCTGATTTTGTAATCACTTCATAAGCTCTGCTTTTCACCACTGACCTCTTAATGAAGTTGGCAAACAGGATGCGGTGAGAGTAACCCTGGCGTCTGATCTTGGCAGTCTCCAGAACACCAGTGTATCGAAGCTGGACCAGAACCTTTTCACGGTCAAACTTGTTGGCATGGCGATCGTTGTTGGGCTTGATGCAGCGCACAAAGTGAGGCTGACCTGCCACCATCTTGGACAGAAGGTCCATCAAAGAGTACTAGAAGGAGCAGAAGAAGAAGATTAGGGGTAGTTGTGGTAAATATATGGTAGTTATAATGTCTCTGGTGAGAGAAGGCACCCAAAGAAAGCCAGCTAGAAATTTATGGTACAATTCTATAATGGTAGATGGCGGTTATCCAGCCCCGGCCCTAAAAGAGTATCTATATATCTGAGTTTGTATGTATAATTTCTATGTTTGTATTTATAATTCTGACCCTGTGTAGAAAATTCAAAATACATGCATAAATCTTTAGGATCTTTGCTGTACAATCATTCCACCCTGGAAACAAAACACTTAAAAGAAATTATTAAAAGCTCAAAATTACTATGAAATCACGCTCATGATGAGTGTATGTGAACTACTGAGTACAACTGTATTTGTTTGTTAATTTGTGGCTCTCTCTAAAAACCTCCCAAATAACTGATCCAAGCAAATAAAATAAAATAATTTAAAAAAAATGTTCAAATCTTACTCTGAAGTAGGAGGCCACTGTCTGTGTTCTCATGTTGGTGGTTTCTCTAGGGTGGTAAGGCGTGTCTCCAGATTCACCTGGCTAAAAAAAACCCAAGAACATAAAACATATTAAAAAAGGCCAATAATACTACTCTTTATATTTTCTGCTTGTACACTATGGATATCTGACTAAATAATGAGACATGTATGAGGTTTATCTTTTTCTCCTGTGCAAATTTTACTCCAAACATTTGATTGTGTTTTTGAAAAACCACCAATCACCGTTTTCATTTGCTTACATCAAGCAAGAATTTTTTTGCAGGCTTTAATTCCAGAGAACGCTGCAAAAGAGACGCATAAAGTGGATAAACAAGTAGTGCCAAATCAAGAATATGGTCTACTTATATACAACAGTGTTACACTCAAATCAGTCACATGTCAATGACTCAATGCTTAAAAACTGCTTAGAAAAAAAACAAACAAACACCCCCCCCCCCCCAAAAAAAAACAAAAAACAAAACAAAAAACAAAAAACAGACAGCTAAATTAAAAAAAAAAAAAAAACCACTTAATTGTCCTTTACCACATATTTGGTAACATTTTAATAAGCTCTACATCTAATTCTCAACACAAACACAACGGGGAGAAGACCACCTTTATAGCACGCCATCAGCCTAATGCTGTTTTTTAGCATTTAAATCGCTCATCGTGGCTTCTCAAGAGCAAAACCTTTGATGAGCTTTTTCCCTAAAATATGCAGATGAATGGAAATAAATTCAAGAACTAATCAAACAGTTCTTGTAAATGTAGCCGCTGTCGATTGGTTTTAGGTGAGCAAATGGCTTTGAGGCTTACATTTAGCAATGGTGTACGGCTGCAATCTAAACTAATTCACACCGGCACGTAAAGCCACGCAATTGAGTTGCCAGGAGGAGTTTTATTTGGATACTGGCACCTGAAAGAGTCAGGCTGATTACGGAATGCTTGGAGTGCAAAATTTAAAGTTTTAACACTGTTTTAAAAGCATTTTTTAAAAAATGGATTGACTATGTAAGCCATTTTTCTGAAATTGCTTAGCAGAATTAGGCATGGTGCTATAAACACAAATCCACCACAGTGATATATGAACAAGTCTAGTATTAGCACGGCATAAGAGATACATCAGAAGGAAGTAAGGGATGTTTTTAGGTGCATTTAGCATTTCGCAAAGCAAGGCTGCAAATACACATAATGATCTGCACAGAGACTTAATGCAGGAAAATACTTTTAAGTAGACCTTTTATGCTCATTTCCAGCTTTATATTTTTATGCTTGGAGTCCATTAAAATAGCTTTGAGTGATTCCCATCAAATCACTCTCTGCTTCAGCTCTTTTCCCTCTTCCTTTAAGCCAACTATCATCTGATTGGCTGCCTCTCACAAACACATTATTTCAACAGCAGGTAGGCGGGGCCTCTGTTCAGACAGAGCTGTGTGCCTGAGATAACCACATTAGGGATACCTGCTCTCCTTGGCATCATAACAAGCTTTTGGCTCATTAGGGGCTCATGCTGAACTGATACTTTAGAACTTTTGTCATGTTAAACATGAGGAGCTATGCAAAGTTGTATATGATGACATATAAAATATCATCATATCTTTGTTTTAAAACTGATTACTGTGCATTTTTAATCTTTTAAAAACCCCAAACACGTTGATTAGCTTTCAGTTCTGGTTTTAGTTAATGGAATTACTATTTTGTTAACACAGGAGGCACGGAGGTGTTGCTTGCACGTCCAGAGGAGGCCATTCTGCAGGTTAAAAGTCTTATATATATACATATATATACTGTATATGATAGTTATGTTACTTGTGTTTCTTTTTTTTGACAAGTATATCAAATAGAAAATAAGGAAATGCATAATAGGTCGCTTTTCACTTTGTTGAACTAAGTAACTTTAACTGTAACTATCTCAAACCAAGCTACAGGCCACTATATCGGGATCCAATTGGTTGTTATAAGGATATCTAGAGTGAGGAAAGGGTATAGTTATACACACATCTTTATTACCTCGCTAAAAGAAAAAGAACTGTATAAACTTAGCACTCCCATCTTTTGAAACAGAAATGCAGCGAAAAGGAAAAAGAAAAACGAAAGAAAAGTGAGAAAATAAATAAAATAAGCAGTAATTACAGTTGGGTAAAAACAGAGAGAGAATGAATGAAAAACACAGTAGACACAAGTATCTGAACTGTAATTCAGCAGCAGGTCTCGACTGGAGTAGTGAGAGTAATATGGAGAAAATAAATTGAACAACTTTTCAGAGGAAGTTCTTTATGTGGGAGATAATACAGTGATAATGCAGACAGTGCTGTAAGTACCTTGGCGAGGGTGATGGTGCGTGTCGGGGTCCGTGGGCTCCGTATTGTGTTTATGCCTTTACCCTTGGTGTGGGCAAGGTTGCCTGTGAAATGAATAGTGGATTAGAGAGCGAGTCAGTGAACAAACTGCCCTCAACAGAGAAAAGAGACTTAGTCACACATCCAGAAACCATCTGAAGAAACAGAGCAGTGCACGTTATTTTAATCAGGTGGGATAATTACTGAGGTTACTTTAAGTCTAAACAGTAGGCTCCTGTCATGCTGAGAGTTACTGCTGATCAAGTCAGTGAACGTGAACAGAGGAGGAAGCTAAACAGGCTAAGAATGGCCTGTCATTTTATTTTAAGTACTTCTGCACCGTTTTCAAGTAATTGAAGCAAAAGTTAGAGCTTTTCACCTTCTACCTTTCTTTCTTAACTTGATTTTAACTTCATTCACAAAGAGCTGTTGTGTCTGCTTCACCTGTTCTGGTGAGGGGGTGAGTGACAAGCTTGCGAATGAGCTCATTCTCCGACGACCGCAGCAGCAGGATAATGTCAGCTGGAAGGGTTTCTCTGTTCTTGGCCAAGAAGCCCGCGGCATTGTAAATCACCTTAAGGTTTGGTAGAGAGGTATAAAGAAAGATATGAATAGCAAATGCCAAACAGCTTCAGTTTATGATTAGAATTAAATGTTAAATTACCTTTCCAGCATAGTGGTGAATCCCAAAGCCCAGGTCAACCCTCATTGGCCTCCAGAAGCTTTTTGTCTTGAAATTACCTTCAAATTTCTCTAAAATATCAGACTGCATGAGTTAATTATCCAAACACCCAAGGCCATCCGAAGGTCCCTACACACCCCAGATTCAAGTTATAATATTATATAAATATCATATAAATCTATAGTATAGTATATGTAGGGCGCAGCAGCAGCCAGGCTTGTGAGAGGGTCAACCTAAATTTCTGATATTATCAAAATTTTGTTCCAAGCTATATTTGACTGTGAAACCGTCACAGCAGCCAACTTTAAACGTCTGTCACTGTGTGGTCATCGTTTTGGAGCCACAACCTAAATGATCACCACAACTCAACCACACTTGTTATCTTGCTCTGGGACA
The DNA here is from genome assembly GCF_900408965.1 of Simochromis diagramma. Taxonomy (NCBI): domain Eukaryota; kingdom Metazoa; phylum Chordata; class Actinopteri; order Cichliformes; family Cichlidae; genus Simochromis; species Simochromis diagramma. Next base: position 11,301,553 of record NW_024387040.1, read on the forward strand.
AAGCAAAATATCAGAGTGTATAGTTGGAGAAAAGTTAGATTAACACCTCATATGTAATCAGCCTCTGCACTAACAGGAAGTTGTGGTTACCGAGGTTACCAAACTCAAAACATGATAACATAAATAATAAAGCAAACAAAACAAACATTTCTCTATTGAAATCTGAGCAGCTCACCTACGAGTGTCTGGTCAGTGGCCTGCGGGAAGCGGCTCTCTTCATCCAGAAGTGACAGCATCCCCATGGGCTTCTGCAAGAACAGGTCCAGGAGTGGCCGGTTGTCCTCGTACTCGATCATCCGAGCATCAACTTCTTCATTCAGGTACTCATCCTGCACAGGAGTGGAAATAAGCACTCGTGATGTAATGTCTTTAATGGCCTCCTTTCATGGGTCAAAACACCTTCCAACAGCTTGAAGAAAGCCTGAATTTCTTAAGTTTTCCATCGATTTCCATGTTACCAAATAAAAAGGTCCAAATAAGATGTCAAATCAACCTCTTTGTGTGTTTGGGATTCCTTTAGCTAACCCTAATATATGATAACATGTTAGAATGAATTATGAACAAGTGAATAACCTTTCATTGAATGCTGATCTCTCCAGTTGGCTCTAAATATCAAACTAATTCCAAGGTTAATCTCCTAATCCTAGCAAGACACTGTAGCTTTTCTGGTCTCTGGTTAATGACACATATTCACTGTCACAGGACAGCCTTTAGGACTGGGTTACTATACATGGTCAATAGTCATTACTCCTTGATCTCCTTGATACTAAGATGCTATTAATGCTGCTGCCTTAATAATAAAGCCGTATTTCTGCATGAGTGAAATCTTGTCTTACAATACCAAATGCACTTTAAGATCCATTAAACAGCAGTACAGTTTTATATCCTCGGTTTTATTTCTTTAATGTCACGCTTTAGCGTTCACAAAGGCTTGACCTTTTAAAATAAAAGCGTCTAGAAATTTACCTACATAAATTGCCCCAAAACAGCTGTTTATGGACATAACTATATTAAATCAACGATGTTGATTTGTTGTCTTTTATCTCCTCTTAACTCGGCTCTGATAAATCTGATCTGCAGGGCAAAGTGAGCAAACCTGATCACATCAGGCTGACTCAGATCTGCTACTATGACTCAGCAACATCACCAGGGACTTCTACTCCACGGAGAACAGGTCAAAATGGGAACAAACAATATCAAATCAATCTGCTTATTCGAGCATGAAGTGCCACTGTGAAGAAAATGAAGTAAAGCAGAAAAAAAAAATCAGCATGGATGCAGATAGATTGGGACAATATGCAACCACACGCATAAACATACATGAAAACATGAGGGCAGCGGAGTAAATGCACTGCTGATAAAACCTTACCATACAGCAATCCTTTAATTCTGCCTTATTTATGTAGAACTATTAATCTCACAGCACTGTACATTTCCCTTATGCTCTGGATATACATATGATGGCTGCATAGGACAATATATTTCTGGGCTTGGTTCCAACAATACCCAAGAGTGAATTTAAGTCCAGCACTAAGTGTCTTCAACTCCTAATTGACCCTCGTTTAGAATGATTTATAACACCTCCCAATGGGTGACTCCAAATCATTTAACATTGGCAAACCATTCTCTGACCCCCCCCAAAGGCAAAACCCTCTCACGAGACTGCACGAGGGGAGAACAGAGAACCTCATTCTGCCGTGAATAAAGACGGCAGCATATTTTACCCTTGCCATCTCTTTTAAAATGCAGACTGACAAACGATGACATGTTATCTCAATTTAGATGGAAATGAGTTAGAACCAAGGTGAAAACTGCACACAGAGAGCTGTTCAGGAGGGATTCACGTTCTGAGAAAGTGTTATTTGAATTCAGTGACAGGCTGGGGGGCATGCTGGTGTGAGGTTCGTGGGCTGAACTTTACCTGTTCCCACGCAAAGATGTGCTGGTTGAAGTAAAACTGGATCTGCTCGTTGGCAATGTTGATGCAGAGCTGCTCGAAAGAGTTCTTCTTGAAGTTTTCAAAACCAAATATGTCCAAGATGCCGATGTTAAGGCCCTTGTCGTCCTCTCTGGAGAAGACAAGGATAAAATGTTAAATCTTTAAATGCATTCGTAGAATAGCTAACCGTGTGGTGCTAGGGATGGCTATGTTGTTCTGGTAGCCTGACACTTAAATGGTAAGTGGACTGGTTCTTATTTTGCACTTCTCTACTCTAGCTGACCACTCATATACTTTTCTTATTTTTAAGTTATGATTCTTACTTGTGTAAAAAGCAAAAGGTCTTGGATATTTAGTTGGAAGCTTATCTGCCACTGATTTTTTTCCCATCTTTTTTTTTTTCCCCATTTCCCATCCATACAGTCAAAATTTCAGATTATTTTTTGTCAAAATTTAAACTTACTCATTCAGACTTTTGAGAAAATAATTCAAAATGAACAAAATAATGTAAAAAGTAAAACTTAAAGCCTTAAAATATTTTATTATTTGAGTTTTTTTTTTTTAATTTACAAACATACATCTGTCATAAAGGTGTAAATTAGCTAGAAATAGCAAAAGAGAATTTTGTAGCAGGCTGCAGAAATGTTTATTTCTGCTTGAAAACTGGGCATGGAGTGTATGACTCTAGAGGCTTCTAGAATGAGCCTCTAGTGGCCATTAGCGGAAGTGCAATTTTTAGCACTTCAGCTGAGAGGATGTTAGTAGACAGACATCATTTAAACGTTAGAAAGAATTTATAGTCTTTTTATGTTTAAAACTGTTAAACTGTTGGTTTTAACATCTCAAATGTACAGGGTTTTTTTGTGTTTTGACACTTCATTAATTCTTTTACAACTTAAACCAGTATAGTGATGCTCACGAGTATAGTGATGCTCACTATACTCGATGCAATATGTACGCAAGTAGATTTTAAAGTATATTCTGCAGTTTTAAAGACTTGGCAGTGAATCTAGTTGTGTATCTATTTTAATCCAAAAGCAGGAACTTTGTCAGACGACCTCATTCGTGACAACCAAACACACCGTTACACTCTCTGCCCCCCCATCTTACCCTTGGCTGTCAGGCCGCAGCAGCGCGTTGATTCGGTTGACAATCCAGCTGAAGAGGCGGCTGTAGAGAGCTTTACCCATGGCGTCCCTCACCTCCACTGCTTTTTCCACTGTGTTGGGTCTGACGATCGTCTCTCCGCGGGCCACAACACAGTGGGAGGTCAGGGCTTCCTGCAGCTCGTCTGAGCGGATACGAAGCAGAGATGCCACTGAGGTGACATGAGATAAGGAAGGGGATAAAAGTTAGCATTTATAGTGTGGAGTTTACTCAAAGCAGCACATCTTATGCAATATGTAGCCTCATTCTGACTGAGCAGGAGAATATTCATTCAATTAATAGGCCGCATCTATGTTGTTTTCTAAATTACCATTCAGAACAGGTGTTTGAATTCAGAAAATATAATGCAAAGCATGCACTATAATATCTAACCATTACAAATGTATGCTTCTTAATGATTTTTATGTACTAATGCAGTCTTGGGTAATTGATTTAACCAAATCATTTCCTGTATTTATCTAAACATGGAGGACTCCTGCAGAGTTAATGATGGTTAGCAAAAGAGGGAGGCGGATGAAGGGGGTGTAGCAGAGGAAATTCAGAGTCATATTTGGTTTTCTGTCATCATGCACTGTGCTTCTCTCTCTCTTTTCTTACCGTTCTCCAAGACAGACATGTTGCAGATGTTGCTCTTGTCTGTTTGGTGCTCTGAGGCAACTGGAGAAAACTCAATGTCCCCAGAGTTGAGGATGGCAGCCAGTGTGCTGTAAACATTTCCGAGCTCCTGCAAAAATTAGAACAAATACAGTTTGTATGGAAACATGTACCAGTGTGTGCAACTATCCCTAATATGGTCACCTCAGCTCAGACTCAAAGCTCTAGCTTTGAGCACAGAAGCTCCGCCCACCTGCTGTTTAAACCTTCTGTTTGCGAGGAGTAGCCAATCCGAAAATAGGTGGCTCAATTATTATTTTGAACTATGAAAGCAGTTCAAATAGACCAAAAAAGGGCACAGTTTGTTAAAATCTTAAATCTACAAACAATACAGATTTGAACAAACAAACAAAAACAAAACACTAATTCACCTGCAGCACATATATTAAGGGATCAGCTTGAAGTGCATTTCATGGACGACAAAACGACACAGTAAAATAGCACTGCCAAGTGATTATAACATAAGTACTATTGATGTGGAGATCCCAAGAGCAATCAGTACTTTGAGCCTCATTAGGTTTTCACAATGTCAAGAACTGATTGCCTACATGTGCCTGCAGCTTTATGTTCCATCACAAGCCTTATACAAGACGAGAAGCCGGCATGATCACACTGATTCTGAAATGCCAGCAATACTGGTGCTATAGCTAGTAAGATTGTTTACATGTTATTTTTACATAGAGTGACTTTAATGGGGAAGAGTGAGAACAAGTCAGTGTGAACACTGGGATCAAGGTTATACTGCTAAACCTGTGGCCCAGTAATGAATACATCAGTTTATACCTCCAGGGTGAATCCAATGACTTTGAAACACTGCTCGACTGCATCAAACTGCTCCTTGTAGGAAGCGTTGTTCACTATGTCAGGCCCAAGTTTAATGTTCTCGTGGTACAGATACCTGCAAAACAAAAAGGAACCACTGGGGTCTCTGGAAGTTGGGAGTTTGCAGCATGGGACGCAGATAACAGTGTTTTGGGAAAATTGCTAAGGAATGTCAAACCTACTTAGGTGTTTTGCTGTCAGAGAGCTTGTAGTGGGCTAGCTTCTTCCTGTCAGCCAGACCAGCATAAATGTAGTAAAAGATGTGGAAGTTCCTCTCCCCCCTGTGGAAACACGCACATATAGTGGAAATCAAATTCCTGAAAAGGAGACATGCTAGGTAAATGTTTTCGCCACATGATTAACATGACTCCAGTTTTGTTTTCTTAAGAAAATTTCTAACAAAATAAACATGATCAATGCTAAAATATGCACAGGAATAGTTAGTTAACATGTTTCCAGCTTTTTAAAAACCTGGTGTATCTGATATCTCCATGTTGGTGTTACTCCTGCATCATGTTAATAGTGTCCAGGATCAACATTGCTACTGACCAATCCCATTGTTGTGATGTCATAGTTTTGGAATTTGGAGGAAAAACAGACAAACTAATATAATCTGCAAACAATCCTACGCCTTCCCATATTCGTTTGAATAAAGAAGGCTGACGATCCTTCTTTAAATTCAAAACCAAGTTGTATTTCCACCAGTAACACAAATTGTAAGACTTTATGAAATAAATTACAAGCATAGATGAATGATGATGAACACTGAATGCCTTTGGTTGTTTATTATGAATAAAATTTAAGCTTAAATTTATATTAATCATGAATATGGTGAAGGAAAACCTGTCTAATCTTTTGCTAAATCCATTAGTAAATAACCATTTTTGTTTCAACAGGATAATCAAACTAAATTTGATTCAGGACACTGTCACCAAATCCCATCGGAAAGCATCAACAATCATTTCAGGTGTGTGTGTGTCATTAAAATATACCCATAATGAAGCAATTGAAAATTATCTTGCAGGGGTAACAAAATATGCAACATGTGAATAAAGATTAATTCATGAAAACATAAGAGTTCAACCTGTTTTCTATTAACCCAAATACGACACCCATTAACAGACTAAATATTCATACAATGTACGGCCTAATCGAGCCCTCTCTGACATGTGTCTGTTTTCCAATGCAGTACTTGAGTGTGTCTTTGAAGTTCCACTAAAGACACACGCAAGACCACAATCTTTGATCCAACAGGAAATAAGCTAGCCCTTCCACTTGACCCGGTCTGCTCCCCAGACACACGATAAGAAGAAATGATGGACCGAGTGAAATGCAGGTGAAAGCAAATGCCACCAGTTTCAAATGAAAAAGCAGATGTGAAAGAGAGCAAGAAAAAGAGACAATCTATTATCCGCTGATCCGTGGAAAGCGGGCAGAATAATAACCTTCATGGCAATGTTCTTTCAGAAAATGAACAGAGAGATTATTTGTATTTTTCTATGAATGTCACTCTCAAATGAAGGTAATAACAGTCAAAACCGGGACCAACACAAGAAACAGGAAGTGATATTTACATCGCCTGGTGGACAACTCTGGATTTTTCCAGCAGATACTCGGATATCTGTGCTCCGACCACTGTTCCACCACCGTTGAACTTCATTTCCAAGTACTTGCCGAAGCGGCTGGAGTTGTCATTGATGACAGTGCAGGCATTTCCAAATGCCTCCACCAAGCTGTTGACCAGCAGGATCTTCTCCTGGAGTGTCCTGTTATTGGCCTAAACAAAATATCATTCCACTTTAGTTTGGGGGACTAATTTAAAAAAAAAAAAAAAAGTAAGTGTTACACTATGACAAGTAGCACTACCACTTCCTGTAATCTGCTCATATAAATACAAAAAAGGTCAAGAGAAATGACATTTCCCTTTTAGTTAGCCTTCATATCATGACTGGCACTAACTGCAGCACCAACGAACTCATTACAAGATCTTCAAACTGCGTTAACAGAATATCTACCAAACGATCAAGCGTTGTGCTGGTTGGATTTCATGACTCACCTTCCCGAGAACCGTTAGCTGCTGCACCAGCAGATGAGCACTCTCTGTTTTCCCTGCTCCACTTTCCCCACTGATCACAATACACTGCACACAAGAAGTCACTTGAGTCACATTTAATTATATATGCACTCTGACTCCTGTGGTGTCAACAAAAAAGGCTTTGAGGCTTAAACGCGAATAATATTAATAACGTTATTAACAGCTTAACTACCATTGTCACTAAAATATGTCACTGAATGCAGACAGTGGAGAGAGAATCAACATACTGGCTTTCTTTTACAAAGAAAATTCAAATACAGAGTCCATATAGGACAGGCATATTATATTATTAGCTTTATTAACAATAAAATCATATTGCAAGACAATGATCCCAAGCACACTAGCAAATCTACAGAACGCCTGAAAAAGAAAATAATCAGTTTTTGAAATTTCCCAGTCAAAGCCCAGACCTGAACCAGATTGCAAAGCTGTAGCAGGATATTAAGCGAACTGTGTATAAATGAATGCCCACAAACCTCAATGAACTGAAACAACACTGTAAAGAAGAGTGGGCTAAAGCTCGACCACAGCTACTGGCTCTGCAAGCTATTGAATCGTGGGGTGTACTTAATTTTTCACAGTACTGTTCAGAGTCTTGTGCAAACTTTCTTTCTTAGAAAAGATGTACTTGAATTTCCCCAAAGACGATCCAATCAAAAGGCCTTAATTCACTTGCCAATTCTCCAATATCGAATAATAGACACACCATGCTAACCATCCTAGCAAACTAGATTTAGCATTATTAGCATCACACAAAATGACGCACAAAATCCCCCCAACCCTGCAAAAAATGAATAAATGAAAAAAATTAAAAAAAACAGAACCTGCTTTTGGTACTTTCTGGTATCTGGTTTCTGTATTTTTCAGGGTCTGTGTTGTCAAACTGCTGCTCTGGCATCGTGTGGAACAGCACTTAAACAAGTAAACTCAAACAGTTTGTAATAACTGAAGAGCTTATTACCTGATCAGCATTGTATGACACCATAGATTGGTAGGCAGTATCAGCCACAGCGAAGATGTGTGGTGGGTTAGCTGTACGCTTAGCTCCTATGTACATCTTAGTGTGCTATGAAGAGAGGGAGAAAAAGATAAAAGCTTGTTAAAGACGTGCTCAAGAGTGTAATGAATACAACAAAATAGATATTTTTAGAAAACTAAATTAATGATTTTACAAAGCGGATTTGTAATAATCTCTCAATTAGCAACAAACTTGAGGCAAAAACATGATAATTGAGAGGAAAATAGAGCCACTGAGTTATGGACGAGGCAGAAAAACAGCGGTAGTATCTGTGAAAATGTGTGTGCACTGTTTGAAGCCAAATGGGATGCAGCAGACTGAAGAACTGCAGAGGCTCTAATGAGCTATGCCAGGCTACATTCACTGCATTATTGACCAAATGTAGAGATGCATGTACACGGAAAGAACACAGATCCAAATAAAACAAAGGTCTATTTATCTCCACGGACCTCAGGCGTGTATATCTCCATTGTATGGAAAGGATTGACTGCAATGAGGGTGTCGCCCACATATGTGTAAATTTGATCTTTTCCATAGCGATTCTGAAGCTGATCTGCGACAGTGTTCTGGAAAAAAATAAACAAAGACAATAAATATCAGTATGAGATGCTTGCTAAATGACAGTCAGAACTATATTTATAATAAAAACAAAAACAACAACCCACAGAAGTTTAATTTATGCCAACGTTTCCATCAAACCAGCGGCCCATTTCAGCTTGAAGGATGGGTGGAAATATCCGCTGGCAACTCATTCAATATGTCAGTTCATCCCTCAGATTTGATAAATTGTTCCAAATGTTCTTTCTGTCAAAGATGCTGCTGTGTATTTTTGCTTTGTTTTGTTTTGGTTCTTGAAAGACCAGAATGGGTAATTAGGAAAAATGATGCTAAATGTCATAATGTGACATAGTGTACCTTCAACAGCACTTAAATACAAATATATCACAGTAGACGCAGTAAACGTTCAATCAGTGTTCATTTTTGATTATCATTTCTAAACTAGTCGTTTAATCACTCAAGCGACTTTTTATATTGCATATTTTGTCCAATGGTAAATGGACTTGTTCTTATATAGCGCTTTTCTACTCTGTCTGAGCACTCAAAGCGCTTTATACAACTAATTCATTCACCCAATCACACCAGCACTTTTTTCTGACCTAAGTGCTAAGTAGTCTACCATTCACACACATTCACACTCCGATGGATGCATCGGAGAGCAACATGGGGTTAGTATCTTGCCCAAGGATATTTGGCATGCTGACTGGAGCAGCCTAGGATCGAACCACCGACCTTCTGGTTAGTGGCTGACCTGCTCTGCCACCTGAGCTACAGCCACCCCAACACCCAATGCAACAAGAGGACTTCGAACAGGAAAAACACCACTCACTACTTTTAATCTTAATATAAAAGTATTAGTATTGAATATAATAAAGACAGAATTCACCATATCATAAAAATATGTTCCTCTGCAAAAGGAAACAAAGCCATGTTCGTTTTGGAGTTTTTGTTTGTTTTTGTGGCAGATAGTTGCTCCTCCCTGAGCCTGGCTCTGCCAGAGGTTTCTTCCTGTTAACAGGGAGTTTGTCCTTCCCACTGTTGCTTGCTCGCAGGGGCCCATCTAATTGTTGGGGTTTTCTCTATTACTGTAGGGTCTTTACCCTAAATATAGTGCCTGTAGGTGACTGCTGTTGTGGTTTGGTGCTATATAAATAAAACCAAATTGAACAGAATTGAAATAATATGTGGTGACTTTTCTTGGTTAATGTTAGAACAACATGTTGGCAGCTTTTTACAGTGTATATTTTAAATTTACCTGACTTGTTATAAGTAAAATACTTTTGTAACTAATTTTGTAACTTAAACGCATTAATCACTATCTATCAAATAAACCAAATATTTTTTTCTCCATCATATCATACATGAAAATTTTAGCTGTTGTATTTGTTACCATCTAGAAAGGCAAAAATAAAAGAAATAATTTTTTCCATTTTATTCCAGCTAAGTGCGGTGCCAGGATTCCAATTTTGATTGGGACAGAGCAGTTTGGGCTTAGCAGGTAATTACAAAGTTAATATTTTATTAATACCACTTATATGTGCGTACATATGGGTGTGTAAGTTAAGAAAACAGTACTTGATCTATCATTATTTTTGGTGTGGGTTGTGAAGACCAGCACAAGTTATCCTTTCACTTAAACACGAAAGTGTAATTAAAAAATAGATGAAAGTGAAAGACTGAGAGAAAGAGGCTGTTGGGTGAGCTACATTAACTCTATCAGCAAAGAGAGAGAGAGAGCAGAGCACTCTGCTGTAAATTCATAAATGTATCTCAATAGAAACTACCTATGCTTTCAAGGAGAAAAATAAAACAGGCAGAGATTTTCAGCTCTAACTCCCATCAATTCTCTGGGTTTTTTTTCTTTTTCACCAGAAAATGTTTGCTGCATTCAGTGACTTCATCCTAACTCTAACTTGTTATCTGATGTTGTGCAGCCAGGAAGGGGAAAAAAGAAATTCTGTGAAAAAGCCTAATTCATTTTTTTTTTACCTCATCTAGAACCTCAAGGGTGGCGAGGTCATCCACCTCGTCTGCGTCCTGTGTCTTCATGTGGCTTCCTTTTTTGGTATGAATACGCTCATGCCTGGAACACAACAATGACATCTCTTAGTGAGCATGCTCTGAAAAAATGAATGTTAAATTTTGCAGATTCTTCTAGAACTGCAAGCCCCGCTACTTTGCAGAGGAGCTTTTACTGGGACGCACTGGTCTGACTATGACTCTAACCTCAGGGACGCGTCTCTATTCAAGCATCTTCTATTTTCATCAAGGAAAGAGTAGACACAGAGAGGGATAAAATAAAACAAAAATAGTCCCACAGGGAGGATAAACTTCAGAAGTGGGTGACTTAAGTTTAGTAAACATATCTTTTTTAGTTAAGTAAATGTGTCTTTCAAGAGATTAAATCTGCACAAGGGAATAAAATAATCCCACAAGATTCCAATTACCCATTGTAGGAATTGCAACATCATCTTATTACCACAAGTCAGTTCATTTACTGACAAGTGATATCAGGAAACCAGCAAATTTAGTGCTGAACATAATTTACTGAACAAGCTTTTAGCTTTATTGTTATTTAACTTTTAGAAAGACAACATGACTCTTATGTTTCTTTATACTTACGTGTTGTTGATCGGGTTCAAGTAATTTTGTAATTTGGGGGTTTGTATGCATAACGTTCATTCCATGTCAGCTGACCACACGCTTCCAGCCTGACCATCCCAGATATCCTTAAATAATTCCAAGATGATCCACTTTTAATAGGAAAACTGTCACATTTTAGCTTTCTGTGCCATTTTCAAAGAGCTATAGAACTACTTAAGCTAGGTCGCTCAAATGTTCATGTCAAATATTAGTTACTATATTATGATTTCAACAACATACAGTTTTAAGAGTGTAGCTGAAGGCTGTGGATGCTGCCTGTAAACAAAAATATCAATATGAAAATAATTATTTTGGGGAAAGTGAGGCAGAACACATCATGATGTTACTGTCAGACACCAACTCTTTTAAGAAAAGTTGGTTGTTACTTCATGTGCATGAATTAGTTGTCCTCTATTTTCAAGCTCTAACATTTTTTCATGGTATGAAGTACACCTCATTTATGGGATATGGCCTTTCTACAGGTTAAGCTGCTGCTCAGGTGGTAAAGCAGGTCATCTATAAATCGGAAGGTCAGAGGCTCAATCCCTGAAAACGTTCCAGGGTCAAGTTCCAGGAATCCTATTTCTCTGTGTCTCTACTGAAGCATCATTTATCTGATAGGTAATGCTGAACACAAGTGAGCTTTTAAGCTCCTGTAATTGATTTACAGTAAATATCATAACCACTGACAGCATCAAATGACATTACAGTATTATAAATGAAAACTCATAAAACAGAACAAACAGTGACAATAACATGATTTGAACATTAAAACAGACAACGATGTAAGAAGGGCAGGGTGGCAGTTGATGGCAAATACGTGTGCAATCACAACTACAACAAGAGCTTTGACTGAATTATAAAAGCTCCTACTGCGTCACAAAAGCATCCTCTATAGTTACCTGTCATTACTGTCTGAGCTTCTGTCTGTCTTTCCATGATGGCTTAAATGACAGAAACGGGATCGACATGTTATCACTGTACAGGGAGAAACTCACTTTAAAGGGCAACATTTTAACTCATGCTAAGGAGCCTACAGCTCAAGTGCAGCCGGTGCAGGATTGACCTGTTTTTTGTGTGAGGGTGACAGGGCTTGTAAAACATCCAGCAAGTAGGGTAATTTGGATTATACTGTCGGCAAAAGCTAAGCAACAGCCTAGCATATAACAACCGCTGACAGGAAGGGCGTTCTGTTTTACGTTTTTCATGGGCTTTGTATCAAAATCGATCAGACACTTTATGGTGTGGGAGTATTTGGCTCATACAGCGAGATATCGGGACAAAAACATAGAGACAAAAGCCATAAGGACACAATACCTTGTTTTTTCAATCACTCCAATTTGCTGGTTGAGATCAATGAGCTCAATCAATTGTTTTTGCAGGATTTTCTCTCTGCCGACAGTCTGTTTGATGAACACATGCTGGAGCAGGTCTTGCACATTCGGTCTCAGCTCAAAGTCCTTAATCAGACATCTGTGAGGTGGGAGAACGAGCATGAGGCAGAAAGAGGAGTGCAGTGCATTTCTCAGATTCATATTCAAAGCAGCGGGTTATCTGTGTAAATATTTATTATTCACACAGGAAGGATAAACACTAGAAGCCACACTCACTTGCAGATGAAGTCATTAAACTCATCTGACCAGAGCTCCGGCTGGTGGAGAGTAGGCGGCGGGTTTCTGTTACGGGAAGAAATGGAAAAGATAAATGGAAAGATAAGATGAGATAGGATTTAAGCGGGCAGGGCGGAGAACAGAAGGCTGGGACGATTCGTCACTGAGGGCATCCAGAGGTGTTTCTCTGGTGGCAAAAAGTGGTAGCTTTCAGCCATCAGAGCAGTGCAGCTGGAAACTTGTGTATAGACTCAAACCAGAACTTCTTAAATACTTTACCCTGAAAACATACACACATTGTTGTGGGGTTAAACTTAACAAGGCCTCACAGCAGAAAAACAACTCGGCTAATTGGATTCCCTGTTCGGCTTTAAGTACCTCTTTACGAGAGGGTTCCAGGTACTCGGCAGCGAAGTCACTGCTGCCTGTTAATGCATGGAGGCCTTTCGCACGTTGGCTCTGACAGCAAATAATTGGTCTAATGAGAGGACATTCGTCTCCTTTTTATCACACAACACAACCAATATAGACAGGAAATGCATCAGGCCTTTATTTTCAGGCTGTTCAGCTAATACTGTGATCATTAAAGTGTTTTTCTTATCCGAAAGACAAAGAGAGCCCTGCAGAGATAACTTGGGGTAGTTGCATTGGGCTACCTGAATAATAAAGCTACTTTTTAAAGCACTATAAAGGCTGCAAGGACTGTTTTAAATATAATTTCTTGTTTGTACCCCAGTTCGCTAAAGCAATTTGTTCAGTTTCGCCTGCCAAAAGTTCACTTAGTAAAGTATTGGAGGCAAGTTTAAATCCTCTCTGTTACACATAATGAAAATGAAAGCTTAGCTATTAACACCTGAGCACAATTATAATAGCACTTTAAATCTTTTATCTGCTCCAGAGACCGAAGCTTTGAGCACAGATTTGGCTTCCATACATATACTGTTGTCTTAGTCCTTCTCTGCAGTCCTCATTTTCTCTTCCTATTTAAATTCAAGGTTCAAGGTTCAAGGTGACGAATAAAGAACCTTGAACCTTGAAATATAAGGCAATGAGGAAACAACATAAAAGACTACTGGACTTCTTCCTCTGTATGTTTACTCTTTATCTTTTTGGATTCAGCTCCATATGTTGAAATATGATACAATGTATCCATTGAACACTCCTTTCAGTGTGGACCTATGTTTTTTCACAATTCATGATACATTGGTAAAATATAACAATCATGTTGAAAATAACGGTAATCCATCAGTACGTAATGAAAGTAATCTGGTCCGTAGGAGGACTTAAAGTTAGATAAATACAACCACATATGAAGAGCAACACATGACATATTACACTATTTACACAAAAGTGAAATCAAAATGCAGAAACATTGTGTGTGCTAAGTACAGCCTTCCATAGGAATAAATAGGAAACGTATCAGCCAGGTGCTGCTTATCAAATGCACTTTGTTAAATGATCATCAGCAAGTCTGATCTTCTCTATGAAAGCAGAAGATTTGTTAGTTTGCAGGTCTGGAGGATTCAGGTCTGTGTTAACACAATACCAAGGAGGAAAGAAACAAGTACTTCTGCGCATCAATTCAACACAGTTGCCAACCTTCCTAAATGGGAACAACCTTCCTAGAACAATGTTCTTGGACAGACAGGACCAATGTGGAGATGTTTCTCAGCTCCACATTTGGCAAAACACAAACACAGCATAACTGTCAAGCACGGTGGTGGAGGGGTGATGGGCTGATTTGCACCTTGCAGCCGTTGAGTCAACCATGTATATCAACTGCTTTGTTTACCAAAGCAATCTAGAGTTAAAATTTGCATCTTCTTAAGTGTGTTGGCTGCAGAGCTGAGCTGCGACTTACTTCGAAGGCGAACATTCTCCATTTCTGGTTTGTGTTTGGTTTGCGAGAGTTTTTAGACAAGTAAGCGCCTTCCATACAAACCACAGGGAGCTGCAGCAACCGTAGTAAACACAAGGAGGGTTTTGATGCAGTGCCAGCTTTGCAATCCATTTCACTCAGCAACAGCCAGCAATCTTCAAGAAACAACTTGCCAACCAGCAGGTTTTATGCATTTTCCCTCACAACTGTTGGTTGCATCACATCCAATATGGCAGACAATTCTCAAGAAACGTCAATAGAGAAACGGCATGGGCTTGTATGGCATCACTGTATATAAAATACATTATAGTATTATATGTTTGCATGCATTGTGTCAAGCTCTTGTGTGCTGCAATTAGTAGGTAAAACTGTACTGATAAAAATAACCATACTAGTTATTGATAGAAAATCAGGATTATAACAATCATAATAAAAATGAGGAATGGATTCGGTGGTCTGCTGTTTGGGGGGGAGGGCAAATGTGTACTAAATAAGAGAGAGTGGATGAACTAATGCCCTCAGCGTGGCTTTTTCCAAGACTGCTTGACAAATGAAGCCAGAGTAGTGAGCGGAGGGAAGTGAGGAGTGTGAAGAGGGAGCCTGGAGCTCTGGCTGCAGCAGTCACATAGATTGTGAGAAAGCTGTGTGATGGCTCCGTTGGAGCACGACCCCCAGAGCAAACACACAGGACAGCCGTGACACAGCAGCAGTCTGTGTGTGTAGGCGTGTGCGTGTTTCAGGGCAGTGATGGACAAAGAGCTGTGCTGTGATGGTTAAATGCTCTCACACTGAAATCAGGTGAAGATAAACAATTAGAAAATCAGCTTCAGCTCACAGTAGATACAAAGAGAAAGAGGGGCTGTGCCCGCAGCCTCCTCCCAGCAGGATCATTGGGATGAGTGCCAGGGAGGGAGTATGTAATGGATAAAGCCCTGCAAGCAGAAAAAAGCCATTTGAACTAAAAAGACTGTACTTAGTGTGGTGACAGTCTGTATAGAGGCACAAATCACTATGTTGGAAGTAGGAGAGGACTTTTCTTTATTGCAGTGCAAGCGCTATACATTATGCTATCTTTACAAGCCGAGGAGTCAGATAATGAAAACATGCCCAGTCTTGTGAGATGGTCCGTATCAGGGTAGTGAAGAAAATATCATCTTATTCTACTTCTGCCTGGGGTGAGCTGTATCTTAAGGCAAAGGCTATTGGCATGCATGGTTCCAGCTTTAAAAATGGAAGCAGAGTGGTTATAATTTTGTAGTTTCTGATTAAATTTTATCTTTATTTTCTTTCAGAGTGTATTTGACGGTTTCCGTTTAGTTACTTTAGTTTTTATAACTATTTTAGGTTCTAAAACCTACAGAATATAATATCCATAAACTCATATTGAGTACTATCTATGTATTTACTGATATAGACTGAAAGCTTAATACTGTTCATGCCTGTATTCGCATTTTCAATGAGCTGTGTTTTCTCAGCCCATAAACTGTAATTAAAAAGTCATGAAAAGTGTTTCAGAGGACAAAACAAGAAAAGAAAAGAAAAGAAAAGAAAAGATGCACAACAGGATCAAATTAAAAGGGTAGTCATTATTTTATCACTCTGACAAAGTCAGTACTCAGCTCTATCAAATCCAGGGATGGCAAAACAGCATAATAATAGCTTTAATCTGTAATAGCACCTTTCAAGATATCAAAAATGTAAAAGCATTTTACATTTTACAAAATGCGAACACAGTACAAATAAAATTAAGTAAATTATTTCTATGAGAACTTAATCATGTGCAGGAAAGCTGTCATTAGGCTTGAAGCAGAGTCCAGTTTGATAAAACATAAAATATGTCTTATTGAGAATCAATCTCATTTTTGAAGAGAGCACAACATGTTTTTGGTTTATTTGCAACCTTCAGCTCAGATTTGTCATAAGAACCAAATCATTTAAATTCATTCAGCACAGCAGAATATGATGCAATTATGGCAGGTTTACCTGGGTATTTTAAAAAGGGCTCTCATTGGGTGAAGGTCAGAGAGGGGTGGGTCTCCATCTCCTAGCTCTATAGCTGTGATGCCCAGGGACCAGACATCACAACGGGCGTCGTAGGTGGAGTCCAACTGCTGCTCACATGCTATTACCTGCAGGGATGATGAAATAAAGAACATATAACAGGTGGTCTAATGTCTGATTACAGATATCACGAGTAAAGCAATTAAATCAGGGTCTGCTTCCTTCTTTGAAAGTCAGTATTTAAGTTTTTTTTAATTTCTTCTTGTGCTTCTACACAAACAAATGTGAAAGAATATAAAATGTCATTAAAAAGTTGTGCACTAACAACAAAGGAACTAAACAAACTGCAGCAGCTCAGCCAAAACAACTTCCTCATTATCATTGGCTGTGAGCAGAACACACCCACGCGCACGCACACACGCACGCACGCACACACACACACACACACACACACACACACACACACACACACACACACACAGTCCATCATCACTGTCCTGCGGGCAGTATGGCACTCAATCAGCAGTATGACTCATTCAAGATTCATATTGTTATTACCACACACTCACATATAATACACACATTTAACAGTAATCAGTAATTTGTTTTTCTAGTTCTGAACAGGCAGAGTCTAATGCATGCAGACCAGACAAATCATTACCAGATAACCAATAAGACACACACTCCACAAAACCCCAAGACTTTCATTATTCCGTCATGTTACTGGCAAACACACTTAATGAAAACTAAAAGAAATCAATGTTAAATCGGTCCTCAAGGAGACTAATTTGCAAAGACATGACAAACTGACTTTTAAACAGCAAAATTATTTCCAACCAGCACACAAATATAGACACATAACGCGGCCAAAATCACAACTCAACAGCGACAACCAAACACAATTATTCTGGAAAAGAAAGCTCATCTACATAACATTGTGTATAACACGGTGCGGAAAAGATGCAGCTCACCTCCAAGTCAAACCTGCATAAGCAAATCCTCTTTAGAAGTAGACTTTATATAAAGCCAGCCCTGTATATTGTCCCCAAAGTGTATATTTAGAAAGAAGAAACCTCCGCTCTGTCAAGTGCTTCTTGTCTACTCAGTCCACTCAGGTAAATGTCCTTTCTTAGACCTTTGTGAATAAATGTCTTAAACAAATAAGATTAAAATCCTTGAGCCTTAACGACACCACGTCATGCAGCACCCTGCATTTGCACGGCATGCAAACTTCATGTAAAAGCTATTTTGATTTAACAAGTGAACATGCAAGGTGATCTGGGGTGATCATGTATGCTGAGTATAAGTTTACCCATCTCATCCCCACGAATTCTGCTAATGACTCATCTAATCTTGATCAGTGTTGAGGTTAAGCGTGCAAATGGGTGGTTAAGAGATTCCTCTACTTGTTGAGGGTTTCCAAAAGTGTTTGCTTCAAGTTCAATGAAAAATAAATGAATGGTGTCTGACTGAGAGGCTAAAAGTGCATCTCCTAACATTCAGGTTATCTCTGTTTTCTGCTATGCCGTTGCTCCACTAGGGGTTGCCGAGCCTTTTTCACGATGAATCAATTCACTGCACAGTCCAAATGTCATCTGAAGTTTGTTTTCCAACGTTACGCAATCTGTTTTGTTCTGCAGTGTGTTTTGTTTGTTGTCCCTGTTTCATTCTAAGATCCATTTAAATGTCTTACTCCTTAAAAACCTACTGGGGGCTGCTGGCAGTTGCTCAGTAAAATTGGTTGGTATTTTTGGTAAACTGAGACCTCCTTGCGATTGCTTTGGTCGTTAGCAGATTGTCGTGGTTGCCTGTGGTTTGCATGCTAAGTTCTGACTTGTCTGCAAACACTTGCCAACTATTTGCTGAGCAGTAGTGAAACAGCAAAGACTGCAGCACAAACTGAAAATGGAGACAGTTTTGCACATTATGAAATGTGTTAAATCGTACTGATCCATTAAAGGAACTAAGCTTGAATTTCAGGCCTGCAGTGGATTGTTTCAGGAGCCGATTCCCCGTATGGTGAAGTCTTGACAGGAATGTCATTCTCACTGAAGCCTTTGGAAGTATGATGGGGTGTTTTGCATCTATAAAAGACTTATGGACAGCCTGGCTGCTTGTTAATAATGCAGAGACACACTGTGTTCCCTTATGTGGAGAGCCAATTCGGAGGGGGAGTATGAAAGTCAAAATATACAGGACAAGCCCAAATATGCTGGAACATGTGTGTTCACCTGCTCTCCTTGATATTAAGGGATGTTTAGAGCCTGACAAGTATAGGAATTTCAGGACCAATAATATTCCAGTATGTCAGCTGATTCCTACTGTTATTTTAGACACATGATTTTCTGACTGCGTGTTAGTAGTATCTCTAGTTATTTATTACTCAGATCAGCTGGTTGCTGCTTTTCTGGTGCTCCAACCATGGTGCCATCAGGGACGTTCCAAAGTGGCCTCTGGTGAATAAACTGCGCAGCAACCACATTCATAACATGGTAATGAGCACCTCTTCTTCGCTTTTAAAATTTTCATTAAGTTATGAATTATCTAAAAAGAATTACAATATTTTCTCACTCAACTTAAAAGAAAAAATTAGATTACTTATTCTGAATTTGGACTTTTTACATTATTGAAAAACTTTATTTTTTTATTCCATGCAAGTGACAACACTTGAGGCGGTTTAATGGACTTCACACTGATCCCTCTGGAGGCAGCAGAAGGTGTTGCCGGACTTTTTTTTCCAAATACGCAGTAGCACATCCTCAAGACCTGTAAACAGACTTTGATGTGCAAACTCTCACCTACCACCACTGAACTTCTAACTTGCAATATAAAGGAAGCACAGCTTCCAACGCTGTCAATAAACATTGACAGTAGTGGCCACAGATAACAGCATACAAAAACTGCAGCTTAGTCCCTAATGCATTACTGAAGCAAGAAAAACACTATCATATAGAAACAGCCTTTCAGTCGGTGTCAGAGAGTCGTTAAGAACCCCGAGCTGAGAGCCCAGCTCACAGCACAAAGTCACATTAACCTGCTATAAAAAGAATAAGGTTCAAACACATACGACTGGTATAAAACGCTCAATTTTTGTTGCAGCCACTTCTCTACACAAGCTATACATACTGTCAGTGCACTCAGCCATGATTATACAAGAGATGAACGATGGAGGCTGCCCATTTCACTTTTTCCATGCACATTGTATTTGACAGTGTTATCTCTTTGATGATTATTAACTGTGGTCCACTGGGATCTGCTCCAGGCTAATGTAGCAGAAAGAGACGAGGCTGCGGGAGCATTTATAGGCCACTTTTACCGTACCTCGGGAGCCATCCAGAAGGGGGTTCCCACTGAGGTGTTCCTCCTCAGACGGGTATTTGTCAGCTGGGCTGAAACACCTGCAGGGTAGAAAACAAGACTCAGTGGAGACAATTCAAAATATCTCAATAACATGTTTTTATTTCTACAAAGATCACACTGGCAGGTAAAAGTGATGCTCTGTGAAAAGGGAAACAGTGCACAGTAAACAGCAGGACACGGCTCAAATGATAGAGAGCCCAACGGCTCTTGAAGCGTGCACTGATAG
Source organism: Simochromis diagramma (assembly GCF_900408965.1). Lineage (NCBI taxonomy): Eukaryota > Metazoa > Chordata > Actinopteri > Cichliformes > Cichlidae > Simochromis > Simochromis diagramma. Next base: position 11,321,525 of record NW_024387040.1, read on the forward strand.
AGCTGTCGCTATAGTGACGAGGGAAAAAAACAATACACACGCATAAACATCTGCAGTGCTTTTTTTCTTTATCCAAATGATAGACTGCCATGAATTACAAATTCTTATTTGACTGCAAGCGATTTTGGCATTTCAAGAACAACATTTGAATACAATTCAACTGTGAGCACGATCTGGTGGCCAGAGACGTGTCACCTCCTCCCAGAACAAGACGCATCTGAGTGATTTATTGTCTGATGCTAGAGAGGCCCGAGTCAAGTCAGAGGCAGATACGTTCAGCAGAAATGGGACTGCAGAGAGAAAAAGAGGACACGTGTGTCATTACGTGTGTGTGTGCTGTGTTAATGTGCCTGACAAGGAACATGCTGACCCACAATCGTGACTTCGGTCCAGTCCAGACAAATCAGTGTTACGCTAACACTGATGTATCCCAGGGCGGGCTCTGCTGAAGCAGCCGGCCAGATCAACCGGGACAAAAGCAAAGCCTCGAGACAAAAGCGGCAACCCACAAACAAAAGGTGATGTAGTGATGCACGACATGCTGCTGCAGAACCGCGTCTCTGTCTTCTACTTCATGTTTTTACATGAATAATATGAGGCGCACAGATTCTGCAAAATGTGTTTTAGCAGCCAGACGTGCAACATAAAAGCTTTTAGGAAATGAAAGGGCAATTTGAGGAAATGTACCAACAAAACATCCAGATGGTGAACTGCATAAAAATCTGTTTAAAACATCAAAAGTGTGCAGACAGGCACAATCTCTAAGTAACAGAACAAAGCCATTTACACCACATGAATGTATTTCCAACCATGTCAGCAAATTTAGACATGGTGATGATTCTGCGCATCCATTTAAATGCTGTCACTGTTGGAGCTTGGGGGTTAAATCCAGGGGTGGAGAGAAATGCCGGGATGAGCAGTGTAAAGGAAAATGGTTCTGTGGCAAACATCAAAAGGGATTATAATCATGTGCAGGGCGGGGAGGTGTAGGCATAAGGCGAACATACACACAGGGACAGTCACATCCTGTCGTAAAACCACAAACACACTAACATCACCCCACATTAGTGAGGACAAACTCAGAGTTTTACAGGGATTCATCCTTATACACAAACTTGTATGTGTTTGTTATGATATATAAGGCGTGTGAGGAATATCAGCGCGTGAAAGTACAGGTACACAAAGAGCCCCCTATTAAAGCTCTCTCAACCCCTCTGTTTCCACTACATTAGCCCGGAGTGCAGCCTGGTGGGCCACACACTTAATAATCATCACAGAGATAATGCCGTCAATTAGAATATTCATGAGAGACCGATGAACGAGCAGCTCTCCTCATTCTTCTGCTGCTCTTTTTTGGGTCCGTCTTTTTTTTGCTGTTCTGTTTCTCCGCCGGTGATGAGTCACTGCGGGGGCTTTATCTCTTCAGCTGCTCAGTGTAGCATGCGCCCCTCCACACGAAAAACCATTAATCCCAGCGTGACGCAGTACCCGTGGAAGCTCGAGTCGGACCCCCCCCCAACCCCGCCATTTTCGTCACTCTGCGAGTTTGTTTCTCCTCCTTCGTGACGTCACAGACCTCATTCAAATCTCAGCTGTCAGCAGCGTACAAGCTGGCAAGCGGGACGTCACAAAAGAAGTTGGAGCTACTTTTATAAATGAGATTCAACCCGGGTGCCTGCATACTCTTTGAATCCAGCCTGTTGTCATTGCACTAAAACATTTCAGTGACCTTGCAGCTTGTTGTAATTGGAATGGAAACTAATCAAATAATCCTGTTTTTAATTTTCCGAAGAACAGAAGAAATAAATGAAAATGCTTTTTTAAGGTCTTTTTGCAAAAACTGCCTGACCTCAGTTCATGTTGGTAAGAATGGGAGACAAAGCTGGCGATGCACCTGCTCTTATACTCTACGTTACTTGAAACGGCATGAGCATGCAAAACAGGAAATAATTGCAAAAGCAATTATTTCTTCATGGCCATGAACAGAAACTGTTGCGCTTTTTCATGACAGTCAGCATGAATTCCTGACTATTTTCACAGGAAGTCCGTTTTGTGTTTGCAGCACGTACGATTGAAATCAAGAAACCAGAGTATTTTTTATGTATTTGAACCCAAGCCACAAAGATTTTTCTCATCTTGACCACATAGTGTTTAATGCTCAATGCTATGAAAGTAATAAAATATTAAAAAAAATAATACAAAGAATGTGTGATGTTTATGATGTTAACTTAAACCTCTAGTGTGTTCAGCAAAATGAGTCACTCCACCAGCAACCCCTCCGCTCTCGAAATATACGCATTTTTTTCCTTTTGAAAAGTGAAAAATATTATTTTTGAGTACATGGGCATGAATCAATACATATGGCATCATATTGGACCAGACAAATGAAAACATCCTGTTCAAAAGCACAAATCAGTAGATTACAGGCTGTACTGGAGTATGTATGGAGTATATATATGTATAAAGTGCAAAACTGTGATGAGGCCAGAAGAAACTAACCACAGCACACGCAACGTGTTACCAAGAACCTGTCAAGTCAACAAAGGTTAGCAATGAAAAGCCTAACCCAGAGTGAAGATCAAGCAGCGACAAAGCAAGAAGTGTGATTTACAGGAGAGCTTGTAGTGGAGGACATGCTGCTGCTTGAATAGTATGTAGGCCTGCGTGGTGTCATGATATTATGGTAGATAAGGGTTTTTGCTGTAAAAGCAGATGTGTGATGAGTTTTTTTAATCTGGCAAGAATATAAAAACTTAAAAACTATAAAAACGAATTATTATTTATGGTGCAAGGGGAGCAAAGTTTAATTATTGGGTAAACCCTGCTATTTACAGTGACTCTGACTTCCAACTAAGCTTTTCATTTTTTAGTTTTGTGATTTTGAATACATATGTTAAAAGGGAGTTTTTCCTTGCCACCGTCACCAAGTGCTTGCTCAAACAGGATCGTCTGATTGTTGCCGTTTTCTCTGTATTATTGTAGGATCTTTACCTTACAATATGAAGCAGCTTGAGGTGCACAAAAATAAAACTGAATTGAATTAAAAGTTACGGGACAAATGACTGATTTGATCTGCTAGGGAATTAAAATAGATAAGACCTCAACCAGTGGGAACCATCCAGTAGATGTCGAGAGATTTCTGTCAGGAAAATCTGTGGCTCTTCTTCCTTTAAACCCACACTTCAATATAAACTTTATTTCCTGTTATAATACAGCTTCTTTTAACATCTTCCCTAAACTGATCCACATGCATTACTTCTAACCAGCAACCACAAATATGGTGCGAACAGATAACAGTCATTCACAGCGGCAAATATTTATTCATAGAAGATAAGCTGATCAGCGGTGCCACTGCTTTCTTATACCTTAAAGTGAATGCAGAAACAATTTACTGATGATAACGTGTCCCAACATTAAACATAATTACTTCCTGTGAGAGTTACATGAGCTTAGCACTAAACACGGTGAATTGAAATCGGCTCTCTGGTCTAACCAACAATGTTTGTATGTAATAAATTCTTTTCAGAGATACGGTATCCTTCCTATCTTGGACATTCATTACAGGTTGAGCCAGAGAAACATCAAACACTTGATAAGATGTTCTTATTGTAAATAAGCAAGAGATGATATATCGCAGAAATAATGGCTGGATGCTGTTGGAGATGCCAGGATTGCAATAACCTGATTAATAGCTTCAGACAATTTGTGTGATATCGTCTGTGAGTGTTTATAGCATTTTAATTTAAATCAGAGTGAGGCAAAAGTTGCATAGACAGATACCATCTAGAACTGATTCTTTGCTAAGTTGTCTTTCATGTGTAGACACAACACTGGTTCATCGCTTGAGTTAGGTGCTTTTTTATGCTTGAATGGTTCATAGGTCGGGCTTAAGTGGCTTAACACACAAACAAAAAAACAAAAGAAATCCTCTGAAAGGAAAATCTTTGAAAGACCTTCAGAGAGAGAGATGGGAGAACTATTTGTCAAGTACAGAATTAGAAGAAGGCCTCACTCCTTGGAAGCAAAATTTAAAGACATGAGGGGTGACTCAAGACTTTTGCACAAGACTGAAACATTTTGTTTCACTTTAAAACTGAAACCAATAACAGGTTACTTTTTCTAGTCTATGAATACTCCAGCATTTCTCAGTGTTGAAGATGTAACAGCTGATTTTCAGTGTACAGCAGTAAAAACTAAGAAAGCAACATGTGTGGTCTCGGCCAAACCACCAGATCATACGGATAATTTGAGAAATTACAAACTCATGGAGGATTGTTTGGTTCTTCTTTCAGCATAAATACTTTTAAACGAATCACACTAAACACAATTAATAAATTAAGTAGAAAGAGGTATTTAATGGTTTTTTTTTAGCTGAATAAAGCAGTTTTCAGATGCAATAATAAGAGCCACTAGTACTGATGCCATAGTTTTGACCGATTACGAGGGATGTTTTTCTGCCATTCCATTCAGAATATGTTGTATTTGTAACTGTTTTTAGTTTTTAAAGCAAATATGTTCTGTATGCACAAATAAAACACACAACACACAACTGTTAAAAGAATCCAAGAATACCAGATCCTAGGATTCATCTCTTATCACCAGAAGCATTATCATATTTCTGTTTAATTATATGAATACTTATGTGATGCTTCTGGGTGCAGAGTTTGGACATCTCGATCTACTTCATCAGTAAACATCAAACAAACAAACAGGTGCTGAGAATCTCCATGACAGCAGCGCGAGGAGGAAGAAGCTGCTCTGGCTCAGTATTAGCTACTTCCCATTCAAGTATCAAGTGATTCCATTAATACCTCCCCACCCTCTAGTTCTTCTTGTGTAAAAGCAGTGCACTTTGTGCTTCATTGTTAGGAGAGGGCTTTTAAGAGAAGCCCACAATTAGCAGGAGTAAATGCAAACCTACGCACAAATGGAGAGGGGGATTTTATTTGTAATGAAAACAGGCAGCTGGGGGGTTTTTGGGGAGGGGTGAGTCATCTCCAGAAAACCATCAGAATCAATTTGCCTATCCCGATCCTTGAGCCCAGGAACTAAAGCGAGCCTCATTTGGTTAAGAAATCGCAGTGGGAGCAGCAGCAATGTCTGCAGCTGTTTGTGGCAGAGTGGAAAAGTATAACCATCCACCACGTTGTTGGATTGTGTAAATGTAGTCCAGCCTCTCAGGGAAACTAATTGTTGTCACAGTTTATTTGTAAGACAGCTGAAGGTAATTGATTTTGTTAAATAGAGCTATAACATTTTCTTTGCTGATTAGAGGACAGGGATGCCAAAAATTTTTAAAAAGGCAAAAAGAGGCACATACCAAAGTCCACGAGCTTGATCCCTCCCTGCGTCGTCAATAGGATGTTGTTGCCTTTGACGTCACGGTGGATGGTCTTGTTGATGTGCAGGTGTTGGAGGCCCTGCGAAACAAAGAGGTTAACAGCTTCTTTTATCCTGATGAGCACCTGCCTGTAAAATCACCCCGTTTACTCTGGGGTACATCATAGTCACCCCCCCTCCAATGCTTACCATGAGGGACTCGTGCAAGATGTAGGCAATAATGGATTCATCCATTCGGTCTCCTCTCTTCAGCATGCCCTTGGCCAGATCTGTCACAGAGCCACCATTGCAGAGCTGCAGTGGGGGGTGGGGGGGGATCCACAAAGGAAAGAGGACAATGAGCAAAAACTCACCATGAGTCAGCACACACTCTGCTTATACAATGTGTCAAACTCTGGGAAAGATATGCCGAATTTTCATGTGGAAACAGCACGGGGTGAAGCGTTTTGATCATAAGATTTCACAGCGAGAAAACAGGGGGATGATGCTGGAAGTAATTCTATCAATCTTTAGAGGCTTATCTTTCTCAGGCAGCTTAGCGGGAGAGAATGTACATTTTGTATGCAGGGTTTAATCTATGCGGTGATGACTAAGCGGGCTCAAATAAAGCAAATAATCGTATGCATTCAGACAAAGCCAAGATTTATATTAGAAATTATACACCGTTTATGGGACATTCCTCACTGCGGCAGAACACCTCCTCCCCCGAAAAATAGACTTTTGTGTTTGTAGGTGTTTCCTTGCAGCATACAGCATCTTGATATGGACTTCACCGTCAATAGCAATCCCTCTCGGAAAATTACAGAAAATTACCCAGTAGGTTGCCTTGGCAACAACAATAACCCTTAATTTGGGTCTTTCTTTGGGAGATGCCAGAAGTGCATAAAAAATAAAAAGCTCTAAGATGTCAATCAGTGACGCTGGGGGTTGGAAGTGGACTGAAATGGCGTCTCTTTGCATACGAACCCTGTTTGTAAACACAGATGCTGTTATTCTCTATGGTAAAAGATATCATCTACACATGCATCATTCAACTTTTTATGAGCAATTTTCCATCTTCACTCTTAACTGCATGCATAAAAAACATCCTTGACATTTTCTGGTAGACAGGAAATTTCCATTATAGCTTTTTGTAGTGATCTCTTGCTCTTTTATAACTACACTGATTTCCCTAACTTGTAATTTAAAAGCAAATCAGCCTATAAAATCAGCCTGTTTAAAATGTGTAACACGTGCGAGAAAATGTTAAGACTACCATTCACAATTAATGCAACAAAAATAGTTTTTAACACACATTTCAAATGGTAGGTTACTGCAAGTGGAAGCACACAATGAGGCTTACAGTGTAATATTTATTTTCTCAGGGAAAGGGATGTTTACCCACTGTGCTGTGTAATTTGGGGTAAAGAAATAGCTCCTTATTAGATGGAAAATAATGATGCTAACTTGCAGTGTTATTACCTGCAGTCCTAAGAAAAAGGTACAGCATAGCTCAACAATAGCACCACAACAAAAAGAGTGAAGTAAACATCTGAGGGCCCAAATAGCCAAACAATGAGTCATCTCTTTATAATTCAACCTACAGGGCTTTAAAAAGTTTTTGTGCTGACAACAGCAAGCTACAAAGTCATTCCTTTATTTAAAGATCTCAGTGAATACTAACTAAATACAAGTACATAGCATTGCAATTACTGATTTTATTGATTTATTTAGTCTATAAACTAACTGGAAGACAAAGATCTCATCTTCAAAATGCTTTTTAAAAATCCATCCAACAGTCTAAAACATAATAAATATAGATGAGACGCTATTGGTATTCACATAAAATTGATATAAGCAGCAAATCATGGCATTTGGGAAGCTGGAAGTAATAAAAATTGGTCCATTTTCCAAAGCAGTAATTTTCTAGAGCTTGGTGCAGAACTGAAGATGTAGACAAAGCTACTGATTTTCTGGCTGATCAACGTTCCTACTCTTGCTCATGGCTACAAACTGTAGTTGGTGGCCAAAAGAGTGAGATCACAAGGAGTAGGTAATTTGTAGAGCTGCTTTAAAGGATTGAGTTGGAATCTGACTATGGCAGCTCCTTGGTGAGGTGTTTTGGGCTGGAGATGGTGACTCGTGAGAGGGAGGTCTGGACATTCCTGCTTAGACTGCTGCCCCTGTGACCCAGACCAGATAAGCAGCAGATAATAGACTGATGGGTGGCATTTTAGCATTAACAGCTTTTTAAAATTGAGCTAGTTATTATCTTGTCCCAGAAAGTTCAATTTGTTCATCTGCAGGGGAAAAGTTTATCTAAGACTGAAATATGAGCAGTGAAATGTTTCTCCTAGAGAGAGCACTGCTTCCAGATGAAAAGAAGCAACTTTCTGCAATTATTATTATCTTATACTGTACTGTAATCTTGCATTATACCTCAACAAGACAACGGTAAAAGGCCCCGGTGGTACCGGCGGAACAAGAGCCACTAAAGACAAAGTTACTTCTTTGTGTATCTTGCATTTCCATAGCTCTTTGAAACACTTTGTCTTTCTTTCCTTGTGCATTTCAGGAATTATATATCACTGCAAATACATTTTATTTCTCATTAGTAGTTTTGTGTCATGTTCATTTGACTTTGTATCCTGATATGTTAACCTCAAATTGAAATGCTGGCCCAAGGTTGGAATGGTAACTATAATCTGTAATCCTTCTACGACACTGAAGGTGAAGCAATTCTTTGACCTTGGCGGTGCACTGGCATAAGTTTTCAATGATGTGCCTGTTGTCTGTTTTCTATCTGCCTATCAATCTGCCTATTCATCAGGAGCCCGGAGGACTGTTGCAGGATGGATGGCATGTATCTCAGCTGCCACATAGGAAGCTTAATCACGTCTCCTCTCGGCTATCAGACGTGCAGACAAACTGCAGTTAAGCAGAGAATACCGCAGAGGTTTTCACAGACAGCACAGCACTCTGACAATGAGCGGGGCCTGACGTCAGTCCACATCATTGCTGCCATATCACCTGTCATCATTAAATTACACGAGGCAGACGAAGGAATCCATATTAATGAGAGGTCCGATGTCCCGGATTTAGGTGAGCTAAACGTTAGTGCTCTCACCTAAGCCACAGCGGCCACATCAACAAGTGATCCTGGACATGAACATTAATTATTAGAGATGTGGTGAAGACCTAAATCTCTGCAGAAAGGAAACGACATTGGGAATGTCATAGATGATTGAATTTAATTGTTTAACTGCTTAAATCACATTTACTAACCGTTCTATGAGCTTTAGCACAGATATTCAAACACCTCAAGATTACGGTTTCTTTTCAGAGGCAGAAATTTTAACACTGACAGGAAAACTTAGCCTTTAATGTCAATCATGGATCTTAATTTTAATCTATGACCTCTTTGGTGCTCGTTGATTCCTGTTTCATTTTGTAATCCCATGTTGTCATGCAAACTGGTCAGCTTTACTTTACTTTTGCACTTGCTGAGCATTATCTTGAATCTCTCATGTATGAACTGGGCTGCTTTGAACCATGGCTTTTGCCATCTTCCAGTTAATCTTTGACGTTGTTTAAGCTTTCAGCCTAGAGCCCAGTGTTCATGCCCAATTAGAGGCTATGTTTTCACACTCTTATTAGTTTTCACTTGCTTTTTATCTTTACTCTTATTCAGTCATTATGTTTAGGCATCACAAATAATTGGCAAGGTTTAAAGTACCACAAAATCCTTGGTACGGTTAATGCAACAAAAACTGTTTGTTGAACTCTTGTTGTACTCACTTTTCAAACACTTTTTTCTTGTGTTATAAATGAAGTACATCCCTTTCCTTTAGCATTTCCACTCCCTAAAAGTTCAGTACAAGATGATTGAAAGAGAGCCTTTTGTCAATCAGGAAGTAAAAAGAAGGAAGTAAAACTCTCACGCTTCAGCAGCTAAATCTGGTTAGCTATGAGACCAGTTAGTAACCCAGTGTACTGTATTCCCAGTGCCAAAGGACACCGTTTCTACATTTGCAAAATCCCAGCAGCTTTGAAAAAAAAAACCCATAGTATTTGACACACCGAGATCAGGAATGGGTTACTTGGTCAGTTTTTGTGGATGGCTTCTCATCTGCTCCTTTGCCTTATTGAGAAAAACCATGTTGACATGTTGCTCACTATTGAAGAATGTACCAGCAATGGGCTTCAAAATTATTTTTCTTTCTGACACTCATAAAAATCATGAGTCATTTTTACAGTTAGAGACAATTCAATGGAGTTTGATCTTTCCTTGTTACACATTTCACAGATTTGGAAGGGGAACTCACCGCATGAAAAGATTTGTTAAGATTTGCGCTCTGTCTTGCTCATCATGTCAAAGAATAAACAAAGGAACACACTGAATATTGAGCGGTCTAGTCTCCATTACAAATGAGGTCAGGTGCTTGTTTAGTCATGTAAATGCAAGTTTTGCATCAAAGACGAGCAAAGAAGTAGATAAAAGAAAGGTAAAGATGAAACAAACTAAACACACAGGTGCTCGCTTTAGCCATCTTTCATTAACAGTGTGATTGCATAAAAGTTTAAATTTACATTGTATTTTTTTAATTACCTCATTTATGGATGGATATACCGAGTTGCAAAAGGCTCGAAGAAACATGTTCCCTGTGTGTGTGTTTGTACTTGTTTAAATATCTTTGTGAGGACCAAGAACTGTCATTATACTTGTGGGGACCACCAATAAATATGAGGACCAAATGCCAGTCCTTGTGAATTTGAAGGCATGTTTTGAGGCTCAAAATGTTGTTTTGAGTTTAGGGTTACAATTAGGTTATAGTTCAGTTTAAGGTTAAGCATTCATTTCTGGGGGGTTAGTGTTCGTGTTAGTGAAATCGAGGCATTGTATCTATTCAATGTTCTCATTAAGATCTGAAAACAAACGTGTGCGCGGCATGCTGGACCATCTCCAGAGAAGAGCACTCCCATTGTTACCGTGGCCTTATCGTTTACACGGGGCATAATAGCCGAGGTGTCCACTTTCTGGCACCGTTTATCGAAAGGTCTGATAGAGGGAAACTATTTCAAAACATCATTGTCAATTAACGAGTGCAAAGGTCAAGAGGATGAGCTTGGAGAGAGAAAATGGGTTGAACAATCCAGGACAAATTGTTGACTTTGACAGGGTGTCCAAGTGGAATGAAGCCAGGAAAGCAAAAAAGGGACAAGCAAAAAATTTTCATGTGTTTTCAAGCACTGATTCAATGACTAGGGAATTTGTGAACTGATTAAGGCTCACATCCTAACACATGTCCTAAAATGTGTAGGTTAGATTAGTTGGTGATTGTAAACTAACCATAGGCGTAGAGTTCAGAGTGTGTGATTTTCTGTCGCTCTGTGATAGACTGGCGACATGCCCAGGATGAGCCCTGATTAAGTTTCTCCTGAACCTTCGAGTCAAGTCCTCGTGCGATCCAGTTTTTGTGTTTTGTGCCACGCTGAAAGGGAAAGCTGTATAGGCTTACTAATGAGAAGCTTCGAGAGATTTATCTCTCTTTTCCACTTATCATTTATCTTTCCCCAGACAACAATGCTAATTATTGTTTTCTTCATGTGCAGACTCTTTATGCAATTTTGGTCCTGACAAAGAATCTTCATAAGCCAATTTCTCCTACCACTGCTGCTTGCTTTTGCTGTTCATTTCCTCTGTGATAGAAAATGATGGTGAAAAGGTTTGCGCTTCAATAGATTGAGTTATCTTTTTCTGCTTCTTCTCTGAGCTGCTCACTTTAGCGGTCGGGGTTTAATTTAATTAATTTGCACACATAGATGAATGACGGATGACATTTTTTTAGCAATCCCAATTTTTTTTAAAAAGCACATCCCCAGAGTGATGCAATTTTGATTTAAAACCCCAACATTTTTTATTTTAGCTCGATAGAAGATGGTGAACATTTAAAACAAATGACCTTTTAAAGTCTCACAAATGACATGCACATCTAAATTAGCTCCTTATTTCCAGTCAGAGAATAAAAGTCGCTCTAGCGTCACTTTCTTTGAAGTATTTTCAAGCTCTCTGGTAGCAATATTAGGCCTTTATACATGAAAGCATGCTCATCTCTGCCCACATCTGCTGTGATAAAGGAGAACACTACAGAGGCAAAGCCAAAAGCTCGTAGACCCCAATGAAGGGCTAACAAAGTAGCGGATGCAATTTGTATGAATTCTGCTCATAATGAGCGGTCTGCTGTCAGTGCAGGGCAGAGAAAGGCTCCTCTCAGCAGAGCTAAAGGATGGAAAATTACAGTTTAGAAAGGAGGGCCAGTAACCATGGTGAATGACCACCTCACTCCCTGCTTTCCTGTCTTTTTTACTGCTAAAACCCCATGTGCATCTACTTCAGAGCACAAAAACACACACGCACAACACAGCCACTTATTAAACTGTCAGGCAGTGATTTCAGCCTCAGGATTAGCCACCAGATTTGGACTGCTGGTTGCAGATTTGCAAGGGAAATTTTGAGTGGATATGTAACCACGGGGAGTAAACAAAGATCACAGCAGATTTATAGTTTTACTCATAGGAATTAAGCCCTGGTAGATAATTTCACTGAACACTCACATGAAACTATCTTAAAAAAACAATAGCACTTTCTTTGTTTTCCTTCAAAAGGATGGTGCTGTCAGCATCTTGATATCTGAGAGAAGTAAATGCAGGGTCCTCTGCAAAGGTCAGGAGAAAGGAGATTGATGAAAGGGGAAGGAAACTCAAGATGGAGAGGTGAAAACTATCTATTGGGCTAGCATAACAGTGCTGCTGTTGATGTGAAGCCCACTGAGCTTGGATTACAGAAATATGGACACTCTGTTCTAGCACTGCTGTACCTGACAAAGGAAAAATGTTCAGTGTGAAACAATAATCTCCTAACAGTGGAAAAAAAAGGTAGCGTAATAGAAGAACAGGATGAGTATCTTAAATGGAAATCCTGTCTGTCTTCATTTAGCTTTTGTATTTGTTTTTTTTAGCCTTAAGACTTTGTTTGGATGTTTAGGAAGGGAAACTGGTTGTAGATGGCCTGGGGAAATGGGGCTTTTGGTTAAAGGTTAGCATAATTTTTTGTTGGGTAAACAGTGGTACTAAGAGGTTCATTTATCTATGCCACAAGCTTGTATGTGGTTTTGTTTCAAGCTAAGTATCAACATCAACTATTTCAGCACATTTAGATCTAAACCTTTTAAAAAGTCTTTTCACAGAAATGACCCAGGGGGGCTTTTGTTTGTTAGGCAAATGTATAAAATACCACAGCATGGAGCCACTGAGATATCCAACATCAATAAAAAAAAAAAAATATAAGCATGAAAAAGAGATTGAAAATCATTCTTTATATTCAACATCAGGCTCGATTTAAATAATGCTTTCTTAACTTCGTAAAAAGTAAAAGGTAACAAATAAACAGATACACCAATAATATCACTAACTAGGACTAGAAATTATTAGTAAGATGATAAGCAACAACAGCACAAAAATACATAAAGATTTTAAAATTGCATTTATGTTATTTACTAAATTTATCTACACTGGTCTCATATCATCTCATGTGAAGTGTGAATGTCACAGGCTGCTGCATACTGCTGTTATTTAGAGCCTAGCTGGCCTATTTTGTCCTACTCTCAGTCTGAGTGCACCTCCTTTTACTCCTCCTCACACAAAAACACTTAAATAATATCAATGGAGTTGGTGACAACATGTTCTTGTCATAGTTAAGTCTGAGAGTGACGTCAATATAGCTGTTCAGTCATCTCAGCTAATTTAATCACAGCATGCTGTTGAAATAAAATCCCGAGTTGCTGCTAATACACAGTGTAGTGAATACTGAATATTGAAGTGAATCGATTGGCCTGTTGTCACCAATATCCAGTCTAGTATCCAATCCAAATGTGAAATAGGTACGCCTAGGGATGGGTATCATTTAGGTTTTATCCAATACCAGTCCCAAACCGGTACTTTTGAAACGGTGCCGGTGCTTAAACGGTGCTCGAACCGGTGCTTAAAGAATGAAGAACACAAACTTTGTCCAAAAACCTCTCATGTTTAGCTGTTTTTTTGTAAAAAGACAACAATGTTAGCCTTTTCTGCAGCTATAGGGGATTTATGATATCACTCTTGGCTGGAAGCAGTGCTTAAACAATGGAAAAAACCCCACAAACTTTGTCCAAAAACTTCTCATGTTTAACTGTTTTCCACTTTTTCTTTGGTCATTTTAGCCTTTTTGGCCAGGGTGAAGGGAGTATCTGTCATCAAACAAGAAGACAGCTGCATGTAACTACAACGGTGTTTCCTAGTTTACCTTACCTGCATTAATTTAATAACGTGGTTAGCCTACTCAATGTAAATTACACACGAACAACGAAAAGAAGTCCAGAAGTCCAGATGCTTTTCTTTGCAAGCTCCTTTGACTACGATGACCTGGATGACTGAGAACCTTCACAGACACACACGAACAACATTAAGCTACTCACGCAGAGAAGAACGGCTGCTGCTGCCATCATGATCATCATCATTTCTGCTACACTGGCAGGGCTAGGGGCCAGGACTCTCCTCTTCGGGTTTTTGGGGGATGTTGCTAACTCCGGGACCGATAACAGGCACCACACCCGCAGTAGATGTGCTCCATGTGAGGTCTCGCAGCAAGCTATCAAATACGGCGCATTTCTCGGCTTTTAAAAAACCGCTATGCGTCGCCAGGTGTTTCATCAGATTCGAGGTGTTACCTCCTTTGCACAGTATCACCTTAAAGCATTTGTTGCAGGCTGCTGAGTTTGCATCTTTTGCTGTGAAGTACAGCCAGACTTTTGACTTAATCACCGGAGGACTACTTCAGCCAGCTCTGAAGGCTTCTCCTCGCCTATCCGTAAGTCTCCTCCCAGTGACATAAATTGTCAAAGTCATACAGAAAACAGTGGTTTACCAATGGCAGCAAGAAATGCTCTCTGGGGCTCATGCATGTGTATTTAAGGGATATTTCAGAAAAAAAGTGATTAATTAACCTGCAGACCAACATTTCCATCCCTTGAGACAAATTACATTATAGTCCATTCGACAGAAACACCACACACACACACACACACACACACACACACAAAGAAACACATCAACCACCCTTTTGGACGATGGCTGTTTCATTTCTTATCAAACCTCCTTGAGATTGCTGACAGTGTTTTCCAGACATCTCCAGGTTTGTACTGCTCTCTATCAAAGCAGGAACACAAATTACATGGTCCGACTGCCAAAAGGCAAAGAAAACCAATATCTGACACAGTGTTCGACCCCACAAACACTTTCTCTCCTCTGAGGTTGACCTCCATTACATGTTTGTCTGGAGCTTGACATTTCTAAAGGGCTACAGCAGAAAATGAAAAAAGGAGAAAGATGGAGAACGGGGGGAGCTGACAGGAAGGATTTTGGAGGAGTACTGAAAGCAGCAGCAGTAGCAAGGTCTCCTTGAACCTTCATGAAAATATCACGGCTGCATGTAGCTTTTCTCGTGCACCAGCAGGTGCAAACAAGGAAAGGCTAATTCAAAAAAGGCAATTTCAGTGTGTTGTATCTTCAGTTCTACAACAGAAATCAACTACAACAAGGAACATTTCAACCCGTGCTCCAACTTTATACAGAGGGTGTATAAACTAATACATGAAGACAGCTCCTGTTAACAGAAATCCCTGCTGTGCTGCTCTCAGCAGGGCGCTCACAACACGCAATCTAACCTCCCCCCCTCCTGGTACTAACTGGCCTGCGACCAAATCCCCCAGGTGCTCTATAAGTAAACTCCTAGACTGCCCATTGTGGCTAAAACTGTTACATAATCCCTGACCGCTGTACATACCTGGCAAGACTTCCTGTTTGTAGTATAATAAGGCTTTTGCACCTACAGTATATGCTCTCTAAGATCCAAGTCAAATCTGCCTGTGACAAAAACACAGCCAATGTTGTGCTCTTACCTCTAGTACGAGCCACAGCTGATCCCCACATTTGATGTCCTTCTTGTAATACATCCCGTAAAACTTGACCACATTGGCATGGTCAGAAAGAGCTTTGAGGATGTTGTATTCAGCTTCAATTTCCTCATCGATATCCTGAAACACAAGAGCAAACATCAGCTAAGTGTGTACGACACACACATTTTAACACCTACAATCTCATCTTTAGCTATTTTTTTTACCAGCCATATTTTATCTTTGAATGTTTAATGCCAAATAACAGAGTAATAGAGGTAATACTAATTACTACCTGGACTACTGTCTAGGCACGAGTTAAATAATATTAATACCATTTTCATACTGGTAGAAAAATTTGAAATTATGAACTGGAGGGGGTTACTTCACATAAGATAAAAGCTATTACTTTTTTAATAATCCCAATGTTGGGGAATTTTTTTGTTACAGAAGCTAAAAATAAGACCAAACACACCCAATTAATAGCTTGAATCATTTTAGCTTAATAAAATAAAATACAATCTTACTTTAAAGTAAAAAGTAATTTGTAAAAAGAACAAAAATTGTATATTAAAATAATTTTATGTTTAAATACAAATATTAAGAAATGACAAGAAATACATAAGAGTAAAATATCTAAAATTCAAAAAGCAAAAGCCGAATTAAAATGAATTTAGTACAATAAATATATCAAATATCAGCTGACATGTAAGTGGCTCAGTAACAGTCATGCTCATTAATAACTAGTGTATGAAAGTGTTACATAATGTATACTTTTATCACTGTTTTTTACTTCAAAAACAACAAGCCATGTTGTTTTTGAAGTGATCTATAAATAAAGTTGGATTGGATTGGCTGATTGACAAGTTGTTACATTTACAAAAGTTATTTATTGCTTGTTACAGTGTTTATGCTAAGCAGAGCTAACCATCCACTGGATCCTGCTTCTCGGTCCTCTTAGTTTAACTCTAACCAAGAAAATAACAATATAAAGATCAGCTGAATGGATACTTTGTTATTATTGCTTACATTTTTTCTTTCATTTATTTACCTTCTAGACTTTGTGGAGAAAACTGTAATTTATTTGCTTTCTCTCTCAACTTTTTCTATTCCTACACCAGTAGTGATGAGGAGGATACTCTCAACAATCTTCATTCAAGAGAACAGTGACAGAGTTGTGGTGATATCACAGATACACAGCCAATGCAATGTCCATAAACCAGACTTTGAGAATGATTCATTTCTTTGTCCTGTGATTTCTAAGACATGTATCTGCAGCTCCTCATTTAACTGCTTTGCAACCTTTTTAAATATCAAGAACGTCATCGGTTGCCTGATTTGATCAAAGAAAAACAGAGCGACCGACCTTCGGACACTATGCAAAGTCTCCACCATTTATTCTGCAATTTAATATGGGCGAAAGGACATATCCAGGACATGTTAAATACAGCAGTTATCGTATACTCTTCTTCTGTATGTTGCACGGTTATTAAAGCCTAAAGACCGGGAACTTTTAGCATATAATGCAAATCGTGCTGGCGGACATTTAATCTTGTACAGTATTTAGTACTATATCACAAGTGATAAACAGTAGCAGTACTACAATAAATAGTACTGAGCAGAATCCTATTGTAGTTGGTGGCATCGGAAGTCTGACACCCCTCGTACAGAGTCCTGAAACCAGATTTTTGATTTCAAACATATGGTTTGGGGGTCAAAATGGGCACGGCAAAGACTCTAATTCCAATGGATGGTTTTGGAAAATGTGAAGGAGGGCATAATCTTTTAGATTTCCTACATTCATACTAAACCAAAGTAATTACATTTTTTTTCATGTTTTGTCTGTAAAAAACAAAACAAAAATAGTTTTATAATTACAACAAAGACAGGGCAACAAACTACTTAACACTTTGTTGAAATTGCACCTTTGATATGTGAAGATTTCTTAGGGACTAAATGTGCAGTTAAACTTTTCTTTACACTGACAGAAATGGGAATTTCAAAGATCCAGGCCACTTAAGATCAAAGTGGCTATATGTGGCCCACAATGTAAAATGACTTTGCTTTATACATTTAATGTAGCTTAAGGTAGAAAGCGAAAGTACAGAAAATTACTGGACTACAAATCGCTTTTCATCAAAAAAAGTAAAAAGAAAAAGATAAAGCTTTGAACTAAACATAACATACAGTATTTAAAAAATCTGTACTGCAGCTTCTATATGTGAACGAAATGAGTGCAGTGATTAAGATTATGGTAATGATGCGCTTTGCGTTTCTTAATAATTAGAAACAAATCCCCTCCCAAATTAATGAGACTTGAAGAGTGTGTTTAATAGAAGAACCCTGCTGCTCATTAAATTCCTCTAAATAAACCATGCACTATAACGTAGACTCAAAATAGACAACACAATAGATGAAGAACGGTAACAAACAGACTACTCAAATATGGTAATGCTCAGAAATGTAACACATCTGAAGTAATCTTCTGTAAATGGTAAATCTAGTAATTATAAAAAATGTTGACTCTATAGGACAGATCAGTCCCACAGTGTCATGTTTAACATCATGTTTCCCTGCAGCATGACAGTCTTCTTCTCTTTAGTCCGTTTCTTTTTTTTCTTCTCCTTCTTCACACACTTCCTCTGTAATGCCAAATTTGTGTTTTGGCTCTGTGCTAAAGCACCCCACAAGCAACGCAAGTCCAAAATGATCAGAGTGCTAAACTGATATCATCAGAGGCAATTTGCTGAGATAATTTGCTGATGGTTGTAGATGGGAAGAATAGTTACAAGAATCTCGCTTGAGGTGTTTCCAACCTGCTTGGCTTTATTCTCTTCACAGGCTGAGAACAAAGCAGAGCAGAGTGATGTTTATCTTACCGAGGGCAGAGCTAATGAGTCAGACTACACTGACGATTTGATTTTTTGTGCTTGCAAAGCCAGAGGTTTTTCACATCATAAAGGTTTTTCTTTCTTTGTGAGATGGCGGGGCCTTTACTGTTTACTTCTCAGTAAGTTTTCTACCCAGCTATTTAGATTTCCTTTTAAATACCAGCTGGTATACATAGCCTATGGGCACGCTTCAGATGAAATGTAATGAAAAATCATGACTTTTAACCTTGGAAGATCATGTGCACTCCCTGTTCCAGATATAAATCTCTAAAAAAAAAGGTAAAAATAATGAAACATATAAAATACACATTTTCAGTTTAAAAAGATGAAATTCGATCACATTTAAGGTGTCACACAACAGGGAAAACTACACTAACAATCAACTAAAACTAAAGTAAAGATGTAGGAAAGTAAAAACACCCAGAAATCGATGATGTAAATTAAACACTTGCCATGTCACAAGACATAAACGTGTACTTCTTGTGCCATCACTAAAAGCAAAACAATATGTATAGATATATATACTAATCAGGCATTAACATGACATTATGCTTAAAATTGTGTTGGTCCCCCTTTTGCTGTAGTTGGGGCCTCACACTTGTTTGACCAGCACAATCCACAGATGGTCGATTGTTGGCATCTTGTTGGCGCTTTTGGTGGCAAACAAGCCTCAGCATGGGCACGGTGACTGGTCTATAGCCCCATAAGCAACAAACTATAATGCACTGTGTATTCTGACACCTTTCTATCACAACCAGCATTGCATTTTTGCCGATTTGACCTACTCTCATCTGCTCATCTGTTGGATCAGACCCAATGGTCAGCCTTTGCTCCCTGTGTACATCAAAGAGCTTTGACTGTCCATGACACTGTTGCTGGTTCATCTGTAGCTGGTCAGTGAGTCATCAGAGCGTTGGTAATTTTTACACACTGTGCACTTGGCACTGATCAGTTTCGCTCTATAAGTTCTTGGTCTGACATTTTGTGGCTGAATCACTGTGTTTTCTAAATGTCAGATGTGAAATATGTGGAATATTTAGGGGGGGGAAAATTTCACAAATGCACCTGTTGCAATGGCGACATCCGTTGCAGTGCCATACTGAAATTCAGTGAACTCTATAGAACGAGCTATTCTAAGCGCTGGATTCCCTGAAAACACCTGAATTCAAAGATTAAGTGATATGATCCAGTACTTACAGAAACAAATTACAAAAACATATTACAATTCCAGATTTTAGCCGTTACTTTCTTTGTTTCAGTCATAAAAAATATTGAAGAAGTCTTAAAGCTCTTTCACAATGTACTTACTATGTAACAAACTCAACTTACATGGATCGGATCCAGTATCTTCACAGCTGCTTTACTTCCATCTATTTTATTAAGCACCTTATAGACTTTTCCATAGGTCCCTTTACCAATTGTCTCGATGATTTCCCAGGTGTCGGTCGGATCTGGAAAGTTGTCAAAGACAATCGATTTCCCTGATCGTGGAAACATCTTTAGGAGATATCTCCTGCAGAATGGGAAAAACACATGTACATGTGGGTCAGTGATAGAGAAGGGGCAGGCGGTAAGTTGGGGGGGGACATTGTGCTGTGTGTGACCTATATTATACACCAGTTAGTGCAGCTATACTGTTATTAATCCATGTCTGAACTGAGTAAACACATTAGTAAAGAGCTCAGATGAAGGGGATTTAAAGCTATTGTGCAAGTACATAATGTACAGTAGATCTTTTCCTTCAGATTCTAAATTCAACACCTGAAGCTTAATCAGATGAGTGTTCAAAGTTCACGGTTTGTTTGGGAATTAAACTGGAAGTGTTTTACTTGAGGATAATTGGGTCTTTAGGGGATTTAACGCCCATCTATATCTGCAGTAAATATTACATCTAGAGGAAATAGCTTTGATTTTCAGCAGATTGAAGCTTTATAACATAACAATGCATAAAAATAAAGGCAACAACTGTGCTTGCCTTCATTAAGACTCTTCAGTGTCCTGTTACAGATAAATGGGATGTCTTAGCTTTAAGTCACAGCTTTTCTGTAAACACTCAGAGGGGTGTGCTTCCTACTTTCAGGTCCAATCAGACACATTCCCAATTTTTAAGGCTGATATCATTCGACACCAAATTAATCAAGATATTCAGCAAGATACATCCAAAATGGCAAGGTGATAATATGTACATATATTTTAAAAAGCAAACAGCTATTAGTAAATAAACCCACATGTTGTCTTTGCATGGAAATATGCAGAAGAAAGTTCAGGTTCTGCAGATCAATCAGATAATTACATGAAATGCAATTACAGCCAAATCTCAAGAGAGTCTTTCGTGTATCCTTCAAAGGTGTCTGTCTGTCATCACAGATTTGTTCCCATAACTCAAAGAACCACATCCACAAAGCTAAAGCAAAGACAAAAGCACAACTCTCTAAATCAAACTTACATTATTCTCCGAAATCAATGCAGCACATTTTTTGGGGGGAAACAAAGCAATTAATCCATTTCTGTGCAAAAGGTTAGCAGTGGCAGGCCAGCCTGGCCCGGCAGTGAGTACCACAAACAGAGGAGGAGCTAACGAAAGCTAATCTCACTAGCAATTCCCCTGCTGCAGGGCTGCCATTGGAAACTAGCTCTGAGAGATTGGAGATACAGTGGGATTAGCAGGAATTAGTCTCTGTTGCAGCATGAGCCTTTCCCCATATAGATGCCCATTCACACACAAAAGAAAACTAGCTCGAGTGGACGTGCACAGTGATGCAAAAAGCCTTCTTCTTCTTTTTATTATCATTTTTCACTTTATTTTGCAGTGAGAGAAGACTGCCACCCAGGGTGCCATCTTATACTCAGCTCCTGCAGTTATTTTATCTGAACTAGTTAAGATGATTTAAATTGTACAGATTCCTGCACACAGCAAGATAAAACTGGCAGACAGGCACATTATTTTGCAGAGATATCATCAGCCATTGCCCATGCAGAGCAATTAGACTCCTATACATGTATCCTTGTGTAGGTAATTGCACTTGTAATGTACATTGCCCAAGTAATCCACAGACATCCTCAATAATACATCACTGCCTGTGTGTGTCAACATGCTGCGACACATGAGAGGGGAGGGCGAAACCTAAGGACTCACAGTGGACACCTCCAACAGGATCACAAGCTGCAAGGAAGTAACCCTTTAGAGGAGGCAGTGTGCGTGAGTTTGTGACTGCATGCATGTGGTTATTTAAGCTTGTGTGCCCCAGAGTACTGGCTGCCTGTCACTTTTCATTAGCTGTTAAAGGTTGTGGCATTAACCATAGTCTGTGTGCACAAATAATGAAATGCAGATGTGTAACTGAGCATGTATTTACTGCTTTGCTATTATTTGATAGAAATAATACAGTTTTGTTGCTGTTGTTTTGTGTCTTGTTTATGTGAAAATTAAATATAAATGTGTGGGGTTTTTTTTTTTAAGTCAAGTGAAGGCACACTCCTTGATCTGAGTGGCGTCTCATCAAGACGTCTGGCCACTTGAGGCTACTCTGTAACCCTGATGAATGGGTTAACATTTCAGCTTAACCTTGGCACATGAAGTTTGCCCGTCTACAAGCTGAGATAATCTGCCTCACTGGGCTCATCAAAGTCAAAAAATGCAGCGCTCCCACTCAGACAGCATGAGCTTGGTAAAAGAATTCTGTGAAGCAAGTGGCTACGACTGGAAAGACACAGAAAAAGATCCTCATAATATCAAGCCAAATAAGCCCATGTGAATAGACGAAACTTGAAAGCATAGCCACAGAATTTATTAGAAATAATATAAAAGTACAAACAATAAGGCATGTCAAATCTTGCAAACAGTTCATCGACAGCTGTAGCAGCTTAACTTCTCCACATAGTAAACATAAGTTACACTTTACAATCTTTACAGACTTAAATGTTGCCAAATTATTACAAGTGAACTAACTTTACTGACCTTTGATGGCTTGCAGTGAAAAGGCACAAAGCGAACAGAGACACATGGATGGTAAGGATAAAGCATAGATTACACTTTCACATATGCACGCGTACACACACACGGTATCCAAACAGCATGCACTGGGCTACTACTGAGCCACTCCCAAAGTTTGCAAATAAGAAATCCAAATGAAGCAGCCTTGACGTGTTTATGTTTGCAGTAAAAGCTGAAAACCTGTTTAGGTAAGTCAAGAAGCTGGATCAGCTAGTATAAAAATTCAGTATCATACTTACTCTTTCCTAAGTGCATTAACATGCTTGGGTATCAGTTGTGGATGGCAGCAGCAGCAGCAACAGACCAGAGTAGGATGTTGTTCCTGTGTGCCCCAGCCACCTCTGCTATGTATTATACATCAAGAATAAGGAACACTCGCAAAGTTATTATCCCCAAGTAATTGGTTTTAGTAATTATCTTAGGCATGAGGACATCCAGTAGCCAGCAGCCGATCAATTGATAGTGTCATAAATTAACCTGCAGAAGACAAGCTAACAACGGGCGAGTATACGGACGACAACAAGGAGTGAGTCAGGTGAAACAGGCCATGGCTGCTCTGGTGCTCCTCTCAGCATCATTCAGCAGTGTCCCATTACACGGGTGCTGCTGGGGAAAGAGTCCCAGCAGTGCCAGCAGAGCTCGGCTGAGAGTTCAGTTCAAAGGGCTCGAGTGATGTTATCTGAAACCTGCTTCACATAAAGTTTATTTAATGCAGTCATTTTATATCAGTAAATCCAACTCTTTATCGTTTTTGACGCGTAGAATGAAGTCAGAGAGTCAAATATTGTAAGGATGAACAAAACCTGAGAAAGAGATTATATTTATTTTCACTGCAAGTGAGGGCCCTGTTTGCACAGACTGTAAAAAAAAAAGGCTAACGTGACATCATCTATTGATTAGCCCTATTATGAAAAACTGACCTTAATGTTTTAAGCGTTGCCGTCTTCGTGTTTTGAAAGCGAGGTGTGAGAAACCAAGGCACCACACCTCATTAGCCAATCAAGATATTCTGGATGATCTTCCTTCTTGACTCTAATAATGACCATAATTTACCAAATGAACGTAATGGTTTATTTAATATGACATTGAAATAGTGACTGAGTCTGTAAAGCCATCAGGGAAGCGTTTTCAGAGGTCTCGGAATGAGGGAAAGACTGACTCAGCTGAGCTGGGGCTAGTAGTTGCTACAAAATCTGCGCCATGACCAGTCTGAATCATTGATACAAGGCAGTACAGAGCCATGCTTTCATGTACTTTAACCCAACTTTTAACCCTACAGTCTGTATGTGGCAGCAGAAATCAAGACCCATCAGAGCAGGGAAGATTTTTCCAGTCTTCAGTTGTCTAATTCTGGCAAGCCCCTGTGATTGCAGCCTCAGTTTTCTGTTGTCAGGTGACAGGAGTGGCTGTTCTGCTGCTTCAAGATTTCATGTGCTGTTTGTTCAGAGATGCACTTTGGTAAACGTTGGTTATTCGAGTTACTCTTGGCACTTTTCCTCTGACGTCTGGCATCAACAAACCATTTTAACCCAAAGAACTGCCAGTCCATTAACGAGCAGCTGAACAAAAATACCTAATAAAGTGGCCATGACTTTTAGAACTACATGACAGTCTTCTTAGAAAGTTGCATCCATTACACACTAATAGCCTCTTAAGATGTAAAGCTGCAGACATGATGGCTGAAGAAACTCTCATCACTCTTTAGCTTAAGAGTGACTCTTTAAAAGCTTCACAACACAGGGAAAAGCCAGTAAAAAACAAATCTATAACGACCTGTTTGTCTTCTTAATTTTGACAAAACCCGTCTCTATCAGTGCTCATGATGTGTGAAGCGAGCTATCATTTGCCTTTCAGTCATCTCGTTTCTTTACATTAATAGTACATTTGATTTGTCAGTGCACCAAACACTTAAAAACAATTAACAGTCCAGAGGAGAGAAGTGAGACTTCATGCAGCATAGTTTCCTTTGTAAATTATTGATTCTGCCAAAACTGTCAGAAAGTAATTGTTGTAGCAGTGAAGCTGATAATTTATCAAACACACTAACAGATGGCACAGCGATTATTTTCTCCTGAACACGCAGAGGCGTGTCTTCATCGTGTCGTGCAGTCGAGTCAGGAAGGATATTACACGTGTTTGGCTGATTGATCATAACCAATTCACCACTTTAATTGGAAGATTCTGGGTACTGTACAGCTGATTTGACACAGTCAGTCAAAGATCACACAGACTTGCATTAGCAATCACTTGTATACAGACAAACGCTTTCAGTATGACAGTTTCTTACAATAAAAGTCTGGATTTTCTTCTGTTTAACATGACACATGCTCTGTGTAGCTCCACATATGCTTCGATTCTTTCATTTCTGAAATGAATAAGGCTTTATGCTCTCCACAGATACTGTAATTCATAAACCATCAGGCAAGCTGTGACCATTAGGGTCACTGTTATTTCCGTTCAGTAAAGGAAAACAACCCACTCTGCAAGATGACATGTAATAGGCAGTTAACTGATTTAGGTAACCTCACGCTCAAGCTGAAATATTCATGCAGCTTCTCAGGTATTATCTCACAGGAACACATGCATAAAGGCTTTTTAATGTTGTACTTTTGTCTTTTCTCTTTGCACAGGCAGTTACTTTATTGTTTGCATTTATTGACTCTTTTTTTAGGGAGTAAATTTGTGACTTGGGGAACTGTAAGCAATTACTCCTAGATAAACAGCATTATGAATAATGGAGGCATTTCCCTGATAACTAACACACACACAAAGGCTGAAATTATACTCTGATTATAGAAAAGTCCGGAGAAAGTTTGGTAGGATGGACTGGAAAAGACATAACAAGGAAATGGCAATTTCCAAGGAGAAAGAAAAATAAGACACCCTCCAAAAACTAATTTCAAATGGCTCCAGTCTCATTTGAAAAAAAACAACAAAAAAACAACAGTAGGTCCAGTGCTTTGACCATGTCACAAAGCCTCATCAATCATTTGGCTTTGCGGCGCCTGCTTTTTGGCCAATAATAAATCTGGCGAGCAGTGATGTCTCTGTCTATTACCGGCACTTTATGAATCCTAGTTCTGTCTTCAGCACCAGTACCCCCCACCGATGACCCACACTGTCCGGCCTTGGGAGGAGGGGGAAAGTGGGGGTGGGCTGAATAATCAACGTGCTGACTTAAAGTGTGGGTCCTTCAAGCACAACCTCCGGGCTTGGGCAACTGCAGTGCACCAACCTCATTTCCTGCTCTGCTGCTTCACAAATGGCTCCTGCAAGCTGAACCAAAACCAAGGATGGAGATGCACTGATGGCAATAATAGCCTCGTGATTAGAGGGGGCAAAGGTCCAGTACAGTGTGCAGACTCTCCCTGTGCTCCAGTCCTCACTATTTCACCAGTTTAGCACCAGAAACATACAAAGGAAAACAACTCAGGGATGATTTTCATTTACTGCTTGTCCTTGTGATTTTTATACAACTTGGTCATTTTGCCCATTTCCTCTGATATTAGCTAATTGACAGCACTGTTTTATGTTCACCAGGTACAAGGTAAAATATTTCAGCAACTATTATCTGTATTGTCATGAAGCTAAAGCACAAACTGTCACAAAATACCAACATTTACTGTCACAATCATCTGACTTTGATTAGTTCCCACAGCAATCAAAAACTATTCACTTACCAAAACGCAGAGCGCAGGATGTTTTGTGGATATGACATTTTCACTCATGGTTACTGGGCAATGGATCAAAAAAAATGGCAATGCTCTGACTATTAAGTTGATATTTTTGAATGTGTTGCTTAAAACTGCAGCAACTCTTCTTCTGCTTTGTCTTCTGCTTCGTGGAGGCAAAGCTGCCTTCTTCACCAGTAAAATGAGCACATTACTATTAACACTGGTCTAACAAACCTGTTTATCTCACACTCTACCTTCATGTGTGAACAAGACATAAACTCCTCTGGCAATCCAAAAGGATACTGGCCTTAGAATTGGAGATTTGACTCTCAACCTGGCTGCTTCACTTTCAGATGTAAACACCTTGGCGAAGATTACCATCTGATTCGTCACTGTGTGCCAAAAGCACACACTGAAGTGCCGTTTTGAGATTCCTAAAGTTGACATCCTAGCGGCACCTTGAGATCCTGCATGCAGGGATAGAAACAGAGTCCACCACACACTGAAAATATAATGGACCAACACAGCTCTCACTTTGGTTACATAATAACCTAATGGCTGGAAGTACCACACCATTACCTTGCACTCACATATGAGCACATACAGGTTTCCCTGGGACACAAGGTTATAGGACTTCTTCAAGGGAATGAGAAACAGTCTGGACTTATTTAGCCTTAGGTTGCTTATATAGAGGGCTTCACAGTGTGTTTCTCATTCACCCATTCACACTCTTACAAACGAACAAAACTCTGTAGTGTCAGTGGCTTAATGATGACTCCCCCCCTCCCATGAAGCCTACGAGCATTGGTCCTCTTGAATCTAAGGCTTGACATTTGAGAAAACAAACATACAGAGAACTGAAAACTAGAAGTATGAGATTGTTCTTTGATTTAAACAATTTTTTCCCACATTGAAACATTCACATCACTCTTACAAAATTATATGTCCAACACACGCACAAGTAGGTTGTGTAACAACTTACTCCAAAGTACACCGGTTTAACAAAAATCCCTCCTTGCCAAATACCACATATGAAATATTGGACGAGAACCCACGTGCCCACAGTGAAATGTGTTACGTGTTACATAAGCGGTTAATAGGCTTAATTTCCTGACAGGTAACCTACATACTGCTCTGCTGCACTCTGAGTCGCTAGTCTCCACACCGTGAAGCATCATCCTTTCGCACTGATGCTGCGCTGACGAGATAGCTCATCTCATGACACACGTAAGATGGCTGCGTGATGGCTGAATAATCCATTCTGCATACAGTATGGAACTGTGCATCCGTCTAGTTTGATCCGACGCTGATTTTTCTCAATCAGTTTAGGTCCTGCGTGTTTTGTAAAAGCAGAAATATTACCTTAATTTCCCAACAAAAAGAAAAAAATCTCTGGAACACGGTTTAAGAAACAGAGAGTCTTACCTGAAATGAAAGAAGCTGCTTTCAGACATGTCTTCAGTCCTTTACAGGCAGATCATTTGTGAAATGTGTTGGGATTCAGAGCAGTGCAAGGGTTGAGAACAATTATGTTGTTGAAAATGAAGTGCCACTTGCAAGCAAGTCATTCAGCTTTGTCTGCTCTAGCCCACTCATTAAACTCTGGAATATTACAGATATCACTGCATTGTGATTTATTCATTTATTTTGGTGTTATGCAGAAATAATGAATATTGTGCAGTATATGAAAGCATAGTAGTGATTGGATAATCACAATAAACACTTAAAAGTTTGGTTAGAGCAAGTTTTCTTTAACATTACACAATTTTAGTGACTTTGACGTCACATTACAAAGAAAACTGAAGCATAAATGTTCATAAAGATTGGGCTCAATTTCTCCCTTTTATGCCTTTTCTAGAGCATGCTGCTTTAAAAGCAGCCATAAACATTTGTGTGGCCTCAAACCTCTGCTCATGATATGCTGGCCTGAAGGACAAGCAAGAATTCATTAGGTTTGATTGACTGATTGATAAAGATATTGATAAGTCCCGTCTGACTCTTTGTATGTGGAATGTAGGAATCGATACCGCTCTCATGATATTGGTAGCCATGAGTGTTGCACCACCATCGTGTCTTAGTGTTTTATTGCTTTATCCTTCAAGCTTCTATTCCGAAGCCACAGAAATGTAAATGTTTATGTAAATATCTTGAATTTCCTGTCTATTCGTTGACCTACATAAGCCCAATGTCTCCGTCCACCTATTTTGTGCACTGCTGCTAAAGTAATTAGTAGAAACAGTGTCACAGTGTCCCATTGTCCCTTCATTCGCTGTACTAATCACATGGACATACTTGAAAATGCTGAGTGGAATAATGGTAGGACACAATCAAGGGAAATCAGAGATCACTTCAAGGAGATTTAAGGAGTGACGCTCTGATTGTTGATGCCGCTGTCATGCAGATCAGTGGATGGCTGGCTGGGTCTGCAGCACCCGAGTCGACTCAGTCTGTGAAGACTGATTGAATAAGGCTACTGATGAGGCTATTGTGACCGTGGGTACGTGGTGTGAATGCATGACAGGCTCATGGCTGGCGTCAATGACTGGCCGCCATTGTGGCAAACCACTGGGCTGTGACTTACCCAGCTGTGGTGCACACATATCATGAAGCACTGAAATGAGTATTGGGATTGTGCAGTTGATAGAAAGATCATTAGGCAATCATTACTACAATATACATGCATGCTGCTCAATTTGGTCAACCTTTGTTCAGCTGACCTGACAACCTTGCTCATTATAACATTAATGTGCATAGTCTGGGACACTTTTACTGCTAGGAGTCACATGAAATTAGACAATCTCTACTTGCAAATTTGTTTCTTTTGCTATCATGCAGGCAAGCACACCATGAAAACTGGGGAAGTGCAGCACAACCTCAACATATATAGCTAATCTAAGTATCTCATGAGCTTCGTGAATGGATTTATTGAAGGCTGTAGGATGTGAATTGGATGAATGACAGTCTATTTATAGCTGCCTTTGATATTCAGACATTTAATTTTCATTTTGATCTCCTTAATTGGACACAGTAACACAGTATTTCTTTGAGACATTAGCACCCTTTGCAGCTCTATATATGCTAATTCGAGCTATTCACAGAAAGCTAATAATTATGTTGAATTATTAGTTTTCTATAAATATGTATAAGACTTTTACCACAGTGTGTATACTGGAAGGGTTTGATAGATATCAAATACTTGGTTCGGTGCTTTGAGTCAAATGCTAAACTTCAGCATGCTAACATGGTAATTTATCTAATTTATGCTAAGTCATGTTGTTTACTATCTTAGCCTTCTGTCACACATGCTTCGAGACTGTTCTAAAACCCACTGGTGCCTACTTATGCTAGGGAAAATGGTCATTCTCCAACCAGTTAATGGTTAGTTTCTGGCAGTTGAGGCTCTTGGTGTTGTACCAAAAACATACTTGCGATTGCCTTGGTTGCTAGCAGACTTCTGTGGTCAGTAGGGTTGCCAACCGTCCCTTAAAAAAAGGAATCGTCCTGTATTTAGAAACAAAAGTACACGTCCCGTATTGAGCTAATAAGGGACGCACTTTGTCCCGTAATACAGTGATAATCAAAAGTAGTCTATAACTTTTAATGGAATTAACGCTTTGTTGGAAAACATAATTCCCAGCCCCTCTCCTGCTTTGTGACCAATGAGCTGACAGCACACTTATGACAATTCGAGTATGACAATTCAGATTACCGCTTATCTCATTGGTCGAGGAAAGGTCGCTTACGGAGAAAATACCGGAAGACAACAGATGACCACAACAAGAAGCATGGCCAACAGGGAAACAAACGCCGACACTGCGGTGCAAGTCTCGGACGACAGTACACCTAAAGCTGGACATACACTGTGCGATTTTCAAACTGCACGATTGACTCGCAGGGGTTATAAGTTTGTAGGTCACGATGCAGGGTCTCACACTATACCGCCCGATGCTCTGATGCGACCTGAGTGCTCACACTGTGCCTCCATAAAATGAAGGTTATAACAGAAAATCTGTCGCTCGCTCTCCCTCTCTGTCTTTCACTCACACACACACACACACCACCACCATCAACTTTGCTAAATTTCTAATGAAAAACATTAATCAGGCAGCTGTGATTGAGCAGCAATATAAATCCAACTATTTTCACGGTTCTTGTGGTCGTGATAATTTTGTGATGCCACATAGAAAAGGCTCGGATGAGCTTTCCAAAGTTCTACAAGTTGTGCCTCCATCGCTTGTGTCCAGATCACACGCTGCACTGCCGTGCTGCACCGTCTTTTTCACCGACGTTTACGTGTTTGCGCGTGAGCAGTGTGAGCAGCTGCGGTGACACCCTCACGAGCGATTGATGATCGGGAGCTGCTCGAGGTGTTAATCGCTTCTCGTTACCCCACGTATACTACACGATGCATGACGAAGGCCAAAATTAGGGCCGATCACCAAATCGGTCGCATGACTCAAAAATTGGCTCAAATGGGCCAAAAATCGCACAGTGTAAGCCCAGCATTAGAGCAGCAATGTTTGTTCCCCTCAGAGAAAGAAAGAAAAAAAGGCTGCAAAAGTACAGGGAGGAATGGGAAAAGGAAAACACCTGGCTGGAAAAGTGCACGATAACACCTATAAAGCGCACTGCACTGTGTGCCGGCGCACTTTTTCCATAGGCATGCTTCTAGTGGTGGGCTCATGAAGAACATGAGGGGCGTGAAAGCTCGGGGAACCCTTAACCAATTTCTTGTCCACCAGGCCATGGCAGAAGCAGATATGGTATGTAAACACTGGTTTGTTTTTTTTAAACCCTCTGGTTAAGGTTAATATGGGCATGTGCAGTGAATATCAGCGCTATGTGGCCAGAAGTGTGATAATATAATTTATTTTGTGTAATAAACAACTGCAAGGATAGATGATTACAACAAATAGATCACTAATACATAAAAGTAATACATAGATGAATAATGATGATGAGTTAAGATGCGTAATCATGGGAACAAGCGGGTTTACAAACAGGAGCAGCTGATTAGCATTAGAAAAGCTGAAATAATACCTCAACTGAAGCCAATTGTACTAAATGCACTATATGTGCACTGTTACAAGAATGATTTTGTTCTATTGTTTTCTATTAATTTATATAATTTTAAGTTAAGCAGGACAGAGTTCTTTTAAAGAAAGATTTACTTATATTCTCAAAAGTTAAGCATGACAGGCTTCTGTTTAAGAAAGAGTCCTGTTTTACTGTGTTAATGTTGTCATTTTCAGCTAAAAATAAATGGCTAAATGATCATTTGTTTCCCATATGGTCATATCACAAAGAATATGCATCTGCTTAAATCAAATTCAAGTCAAATGGTTAAAAAATAATTTCACACACAAAAAAAAAAGAGCTACCACACTGGGAAGGGTGAAGACAACTGGGTTGCCCGGCCCTGGCCACGAGGTGTCCCTTATTTATTTTTCAGGGATTTGGCAACCCTAGTGGTCAGTCCTAGATTGCATGAAAGATGCCAGCTTGTGTGCAAACACTGGCCAACTGCTTACTAATTAGTAATGAAACTGTGACACAAAAAGAGGCCATTGCATCTTTTAAAATGTGTAGATTTCAGCAGTAAGACACATCATTGACCTTGAAGGTGATTGGTCACTGTTTCGAAGATGTGTTGGCTAGTGTTTAAACGCTAGTCTGGATCTTTCAAACAAACTTACAGGCAATTATGGCAATCTGTTAGCAACCATAATAACCAAAATGTTTTGGTACAGTGCTTTGTGACTGACTTCACTAAACAAAAGCATAAACTTTGTGTGTGGGACTTTAAAGTTTGTAGTTGAGTCATTTATGACTACATGGAAATACATCTATGCTTCTTTGACAATACAAGTGTTAAATATATTATTTTCAACTTCCAATGACTAAATTTAAGAATATCTCTAATAAATAAAACTAAGGGTATATGTATGGAAACACAGCCATTAAAAAGTATTCCTATATTGAATATAATGTGGTCATAAATTACTTCAATTCTCCCCTTTTTGTTTCACCGTGGTTTTCAAGGTGAAACAAAAAGGGGAGAATATATTAAAGGGTTAAAGGCTGACTTCATGATAGCACTAAATAAAAAAAATCAAATAAATAAAAATCAAGTCAAATAAACCAATAAGTTAAATGCAAGAAAAACACTGCCATCCCCAGAGGCATGGTTAAAAAGTCTGTGGCCCAGGAATCTCAGTAAGTGCATTAAATAAAGTACACACTGTGAACAATAAACAGCTTTTGACCACGCTGTTTGCCCACTCCACTGTCATCCCACATTAGAAAAACCAGAAGGGGTTCATGACCCTGTGCTGAACAGTCCCAGCCATGACTCACCATCAAAACAGAGTTTGTCCTGTTCACCGGTAGAGAGGAGTTGCATAACTTGGCAATGCAAATGCCCCGCTTTGCGCGTCAGTATTCATATCTATCTATCAACAATTCTGTCTGTGATTTTGGGAGTTTTTGTTATAGCATCCCTTTAAGCCGTGGTAAAAGTTGACTTGACTTATATAAAGGATGACATCCAGAGAAAAAAGTTCTGATTTAACTTATAGCTACACTCCCATATTACCTGTTACAAATGCCTAACATTAAAAGGCTTAAAAATATACCCATATGGCCTGGTTCTCCATCCAACTGCATATTGGAGCTTCATTAGAAGCTATGAAATTCAAGTATTTTAGTACTGAGATCTGGTGACTGTGCCTGAGACCATTTTAGTGACATGTTCAGGAAACCACTTTGACATTACCGGGCTTTTCACATGAAGTGCTGTCCTGCTCATCAGAAGATGGCTACACTTTGGTCATAAAGTGATGGACATGGTCAGCAAATGCTGCCATCTTTACTAGACTTGTATAGTCCCAAACAAATATGGGTACATATACAAGTCTTCTCAAGATATGATCTCATACATATGAAAAAAACTATAACAGCAACTGATAGCAAGAATGCCAGTTGTCCTTAAAACCTTTTATTATCTGCAGATATATTTATTTATTTATTATCCCGTGAATCTATAAAGGCACGTATAAGGGAACATGCAATGTGTGAAAACAGACAGACTGGAAAACCCAGCACTGTGAAATTAACATGTCTTATCATAACAAAGGTCAAGTTTATAAAAATCCCTCCTCCATGAAAAACTGCAAACACTCATCCTATGAGAGAAATACCAGAGATGCTGTATGTTACACATCATCACGTCTTTCTTTCATTGCCTTTTCTGACTGACTCGCATTTGCCTCGCGGCTAAACCTCACATCTGTCTGTGTTTCCAGATAATACGACAGCTTTGATCAGCAGTTAATGGCCAGCGGCATTTTAGTCATTTCACTCCTCCGCTTTCTTCGTCTTCTTTTAAAATAATCTACGCATTTTTTTCCCTTATCATTAAACCCCAAAAGACCCAGAGGACCTGCAAATGAATCACTCATGCTGAAATACATCTGGGGACAAACAGCCACCGCTGAGATGATGCTGATTCGTGTGGCGTTTGGATGAAATCCAAGCTCGTCTCTGAAACGTATTGTGATGCATTCACTGTCTAAGTTGTTTGTCTGCATGTACCCAGTCCCCTTCAAATGATTTTTTTTCTCTTTTTTGGCCCAAAGATGTCTGCTTTGCCCTGCGTCACTGGACGAATAACCAACAGGATTTAAGGGTGGGGTTGGGGTTCCTTCAAGCTGTCATTTTGCGTGTTCTTCTACGTCACAAGCATCACCTCTTAACACCAGTTTCTATGGAGAAGAGGGTAAAAAATAGTCTTTTCTGGGGTTTTTTCTTTTTACTTTTGTGGGAGAATTCAGATTAACAAAATGTCCACTGTTTGTGCAACTGCTATCACAAAAATGTGCACAGTTGGTCAGATATTAAAAGAACCTACAGCATATAACCATTCATCATTTTTTTCACCCCTCTGTCTGTCTGAGGACACCTAAGGGGAACAAACTAAAAAAAAAAAACATTGAGTTGCTCTGACCCTGAAAATAGAGGTCACACAAGCTTTATATATTCCATTCAGTACAAAGAGGCAGAGCCATGGGGGCCTGCCACACAGGAACAGTCCATTTTAAATGTCCTGCAAACACCGACATATATCATGGATGTTCCACATATGTTGTGACTGAATACTGCCATCCTGTTTCTTCAGGAAATAAACGAGCTTGAGGCAACATCATGACTATGTCAGCGTGATGTCCTCGCAGTACCATCCCTTCAGCACCCACTGGCTACATCGAAGGGGCTGTCTTTGCCCAAAATGCATTCAGAAAGGGGAAGATGAGGTTTTGCTTTATAAGGCCAAGCCTACTGGATACCCTCAGAATACATTATGCCCCCCTCTGCGCTTTTAAGCTTGCGAGACTATTATCCAGCAGCTCCCAGTAAGTTCTTATCAGTGGCAGCCAGATGGAGAGCGCACCAGCAATACCTCAAGACTTGTTGATCGAGCAGTGCTGCCAGAAAGGCCGTCATTGTGGAGCGGTTCTGTGGTTTGAGATTAGCATCTTGGCTTTGTTTCCCCCTCTACATTTTATAATTGCTAAGAGAGGTCTCGTTAATGATTGTTCATTGGTTGGTTTGATTTGTCAGCATGGACAGCTTGAAGGAGAAGAAAACGCTGGCATTGCATTTTTTATGGTGTCCTTTTTAAAGCATTGGTCCACATTGTCTTGTCCACACCTCCACATATTTGGCTTAATAATGGGATGTCACACATGTCCTAATAGCCTATCAAATGTAATCTAATCAACTGCAGTATGAGAAGATGTTCACCGAAGGGCTGTCTGCATGATAGGTTTGGCCACACAGACACCAGTACACACTGTCCTCTAGTGCTTCTTACCACTAGTGGCAACTCATCCACGAGATGTCCTGCAGTAAAGAAAGATTAGACATAAAAGCAGGCAGAGGAGAAATATGCCCAGTTAAAATCTGGAGATAAAAATATGATTGCATGTTGACATAAACTGATGCTGACTGCTCCACCGGCAAAACCATGTCACTGCAGAGAAAAGCACAAGAATAGGCATCCACCAGTGCGCAGTCTCTGGTCTCTACCTCAATTCTACCGAAGGGGTAAATACCCACAATGCACTACTTGATGCTTTTGTACTGAGTCCGCGTCACAATGGTGCTCTGACCCACTTTTTCAGCAGCCGGCAGGTTATTTTAGGATTTCATTAGCGGGAACATCAAGGGCAAATGAAAGGTGAAGAATCTCGTACCCGCAGTCAAATGAACTATCATGTTCTTTTTTCAATGGAATTGGTTTGAGCGTCTGTCCTGTTTTTTTTGTGCAGCCTGGCTGGCAAAAGAATTGCAACCACATTTCAACCAGGTTTAAATGCAGGACCGAGTAACTTTGATGACAAGCGACGAGTTGTCAGTTATGGTTACATGTCCTCAGGGAGAACGTGTCACCCCTCCTCCTCAAAAGCACCAGACACCACCTGGAGACAAACTGAGTAAATAAACACATTATAAATAAAATCTTAAACTTAAATAACAGATTGTAGTCTGTTTTTTTCTATCAAGAAAAATAGTTCTGATCTAAAAAGGCATAACGATTTTCTTTTCTTTTTTACTCTTTTAGGAAATTTGCTGTCATGTTGAATCTTTTCAACTGCTCAACTCCTCATTAATGCAAATATCTAACTAGCCAATCATGCGGCAGCGTCTTGGTGCATAGAGGCATGCAGACATGGTCGAGACAGTCTCCTGACATTTAAACCAAGCAGCAAAATGAGGAAGAAAGTGCTTCGAGGTGAGAAGAAGGCAACAGTAACCACACATTACAACTGAGGTATGCAGAAGAGCCTCTCTTCTGGTTTCATAACAGATGAAACATTGAAGGAGATGGGCTACAGTTACAGAAGACCACACTAAGTGTCACTCCTGTCCATTTCTGCCGCACAAGCAACATAAAAGCACAGATCCTTCTCGTCTTATCGGTTCGGTCATGGGGTTGGTGGTGTAATTGGCACAATTTCAGCTCCTTAGTACCAACTCAAAGCATAGTTTCAGGGTTTTCTAGAACATGGCAATGAGTTCACTGTACTCAAACAATCCAAGCGAAGAACCAAATTGTAAGAATGGCACCTCATGTTCTTACAACAGAGTGGATTATAAAAACATAACAGGGTCTCAATGGCAAAGGTTAAAAGTGATGCAAACACAGAAAACTAGTCTTTACATGCAAGACCCATGAACTGGGTGTTATGCACAAGCTGTTACCCATTTTCATCAGATTATCATAGCACATCATTTAAAATCTGTTGAGACCTTCAAACAATAGGCCCGGCACAATACGTTACTCAACATCTCACAATAATCTCAGTAATTATGATACTGATATTAAACTCGCTGTTTTCAAACCCTATTTTCACCAGTCTGAGTGCTTTAGCTCCATTACAAGCCTCGTAATCCTTTATATAACATGTCTGAGGCATTTATTATGCAGCAGGTCTGAAACGCCCCACCATTACAACAACAAAACATAACCCCGGCCCATTTGAACTCACCAGTTCAAACACATTTTACTTGCACCATTAAGACTGTGATTGGTGGTTATTACAAGCTACTCTCTGTCAGAACGTCCAGATGCTCTTTTTGTCAAGGTCAGGATTATTGGAGGTGGACAGAGGAGGAGGCGGGGGTTTAAATTTGTACCCATCAGGCACTTGGAGCCTCCGCAGTGACGTGGCACCTGCAACCAGAAAAAGGCACAAAATGGAGTCCCAGCTGGCCTCACATGAGTGTGAGTCAAAGAGC
The DNA here is from genome assembly GCF_900408965.1 of Simochromis diagramma. Taxonomy (NCBI): domain Eukaryota; kingdom Metazoa; phylum Chordata; class Actinopteri; order Cichliformes; family Cichlidae; genus Simochromis; species Simochromis diagramma. The sequence goes on from NW_024387040.1 coordinate 11,358,189, forward strand.
CGGGGGAGGAATGGAGAATGCTTCAGGCTCGATTAGTCCCACATCGTATTTCCATCTTCTGCTCTGAGCTCTGTCACCCCGAGTCATTAGCACCAAATTCACAGTTGCCATTCTGCAGCATTAGCTGCTGCACGATGTGGCCTGCTTTTTGGGTTTTTTTTTTTTTTTAGAAACGTGCTGATCAACCTTGGAGGCAAAAAAGATATAGTCATCTACCTCAACAACATCGTGCACCTTACTCGCTCTCTGCAGAAAAGCTGCCTTTACACCTCATCTCAGTGATGAGAGAGAGCAGAAGTGACATTGGCATGCCTCAGGAGGTGGGAAGAGAAGAGTGCTGGCAGGAGATACACCCACCCTTTTCCACCTTATGCGTCTGAGCAGACCAGCATGCACCTGTCCCTTCTGGCTGTACACAGCCTGAGAGAAACTTCAGGTCGCTTGCGATTGCCTCCACTGCCATGAAATATCCCTATGCTGTCCAACCTTTGTATCGGGATAAAAAGACATAAAGAAAAGGATAAAAAGAGATGGAAGGAGCAACACATAATTGGAAATGACTGAATCTGTGCATAACAGAAGAGGGAGTATGCTGGGAGGGAGGAGGGATGTGAACGATAAGCAGATAGCAGGCGTGAGAATTGGAGTGACAGTGACAGAGTCCAATGCAAAGATAAACAGCCTGGGTGCAGCCCCTGTAATGGCTTTGCACAAGTAATTTGTCACTCCATGTGAAAAGCAAACAGCAGGAAAGGCAATGGCAACACTTTGCACTGACACTTAAGATTGGCCAAGGATGTCTCACCCATCTGTGTACAAAACTGGCTCGGCCTATTCCTCAAGAGCGAGAAAACACCTTGAAAACGTCCAGCCGCATTTCAGTTGACGAGATTATGTCAGGTTCGTTATTTTAACTGGGTTTAAATAATTGTTGCTCCCTGGCTGAAGAAATACAGATTTAATAGGAGTCGTAGCTTCTTGGTACAAACGTCTTTAGACATGAACAGAAACATAACTTAAGTGAAATCTGTAGTGTTTTAATTCCTTCTTTAAAGGCAGCTTTTATATCACTTGCAGTATATGAAACTCTACATAATGAAACATATTTTTTACATCTTTAAAAGGCTTGAAAATGGAAATTGACCAGCCACCATTTTGAAGTAAATGACAAGCGACATAAGCTGTAAACATAATTTAGCATGTGAGCACTGCCATCTTGTGGCCGTTTCCAATACTACATGCATAAGGAAAAAATATTTGCATCAATAAAAAGCAGGTGCCGACATTTTTCATTATAAATGAGAATATTAAAAACATTCCTGACCATTGAGGCATCAAGCATAAAGAAATGGGGAAAAAAAACAATGCTGTGCAAGTCATTCAAATCCAGCAGTTCATTTTGAAACAAACAAACAAACAACAGAATTTTGTGAAGGCATTATGCACCATCTCAATATATTATCACACCAACCATTAACCTATTAAAATGCTCTCTGCAGGACCACCTAGCTGCGGCAGGTGAGAATGCAACAACCTTGACCTTTTCCCTGAGATGGGCAGAAGCTCGCCGTTGGCTTTCATCTGGTCTATTTTCCTGGACAGGTCGGCGTCGCTGTCAATGACCAAAGTGCACCTTTGGGCGTAGCTCACCAGAGTCTCTTCCCCTTGGCGAAAATTGCCAACCAAGGAGACCATGTCTTTACCCGCCAGGTGGAGCTCGGCAATTGATGCCGTGTTGGCGATGGTGTTCCGGTCGATTCCGAGATGGCGGAACGCTTCGCTCATGCTTTTCTTCTTGATGAAAGCGGACAGGACTTGTTTGTAGCGGTGAATGACGTACTGGACTCCGGTGGCTTGTGGAAATAGATGACAGGTTATGAAATATATGAGTTGCTGTTGCTTTTTATTAGTTTTAGTAACAATCTCAACTCTCACTGGACACACATACAAATAATTCATGCATATAGTTTCAGCCTTCCAATTTTAATTTAAAGATTTTATTTTGAAAACAGGGAAATCATCTAACTCACTGTAACATTTGTTTATTTATTCCTATAATTTTTAGCATTGCTTTTAGGATTCACTAAGCCTTCAGCTGCTAATATCCACAAACAAATCTTAATTCTGTTACTGGTGCACTGATACCACCTTTGGGTACTTAACTATCCTTTGTAATATTACATGACGTTGAAAATGTCACCTGCATCAGTTTGAGTGAAGAATTAATTTTCTGTTAATGTCCTTTTTAATAAGTCATACACCTACAGTAAGACTGCAGCTGATAGGTGGGAAAACACATCAAACTTGTGTTTTATAACAGCAGCTAATTATCTGCAGTGTTGTCTTTATGAAAGTGTGGTTATTATGCAGAACCTGCTGACTGCTTTTCATTTCCCTGCTCAACCAACCAGTTACTGCTGCCTTAAAATGGTGATGCTGGAACAAGACTTAGGCCTGATTCAGACCTAAGTGAATCTTTCTAGAGTCTACAATGTTGCCTATTTAAGTGCCGATGACTGTGCTGGCATTTATGCTTGTGTGCTATATTACGTGTTAATTACCAAGTGATCATTTCACTGTGTTTTATATGGTCCCTCCAGGAACCTGCTGACATTTACAAGTCCTTATATTGATGCTATGATTATTAATCCTTAGTTTCAGACAATGATTGTTATTCTGCCACTGAGAAATTCAAAAACTGTGCAAAAGAAAAAAAAAATGTTGGAAATGCATAAAAGCAATCGATGGTACAGGACGGGCCAATCACAGAAGTCACCGACTGCATCAACCTGATGTGTTGTTACATTTCAAGGGCGGTGCAATTCAGGTTAAGTTGTGAGTTACGGCGTATGGTTTTACAGCAGTTTGTGGTTATGACGTAGCTACAAGTAGATTTCCCACTGAAGCATAAATCCCCAGTTACAAGAATACACATAGCTCATGAGTGAAGCATAGGACCAATGAGTACTGATTATACTGATGCATCGCTAAATTCTAGTCAAACTCAACACAAGACTGAATTATTACCCCTTTTCCTGCTGTAGTCCCTCCCTTTCTTTGATCTTTTCTTATCCTTATGGTGTTTCTTGCGTCTGTGTTCACTAGATGCTGCAGACACTTCCGATGAGTCGGATGCCTCAGAGCCGCTGTCGCTGCTGGTGGAGGAACTAGAAGAAGCTCTTTCTCTCTTTCGAGATTTATTTTCTGAATGCTGCACTCTGCTCAGCTTGGGAGCTGAAAAAAGACAAAAACAAAAAAGCGTATAAGAGACAGTATGATAAATAACTTTGTGTGCACGATAATATTATACAGTATATGCTGTATACCTTAGTAGCGTCATAGTAACATCAAAGTTGACCTGGGCAGTTCAACCTACCAAAACATACTATCGATCTAACACCTAGATGGCTAGGTGTTAGATCGATAGCCAATTGATGCCAATTGTTACTAGCATCATTCACAGCTAGTAACAATTGGCGCAAAGCAACATTGGAGCAACCGGTGGTTCAGGGGGTTGGGAAGCTCATCTTGTAACCGGAAGGTTACCGGTTCGATCTGTCGATCTGTCTCGGTCGTTGTGTCCTTGGGCAAGACACTTCACCTACCGCCTACTGGTGTTGGCCAGAGGGGGCGATGGCGCGATATGGCAGCCTCGCTTCTGTCAGTCTGCCCCAGGGCAGCTGTGGCTACAACTGTAGCTTGCCTCCACCAGTGTGTGAATGTGAGAGTGAATGAATAGTGGAACTGTAAAGCGCTTTGAGGGTCTCGAAAAGCGCTATATAAATGCAATCCATTATTATTATAACATTATTCAGCATAATATAGCAATACAGGATCAACTTAAATAAATTCATTTATTTAATTAAAAACAACAGCTTATTTAAGATGCTTTATACAGTAAAGATACTTCAGTATTATAGAGAAAACCTCAAGAATCATCTGATCCTCATACGAGCAGCAGGTGATGATGGCTAATGATGGAACCACAGGGGAACAGCTAAGAGGCAGTGGGGCAAAATATCTGCATCTTTTATGTTTTTTAAATGTAGTTCTTCAAGTAAAATAACTATAGACCATATAGAGGCAAGTGAAAGTTTTAGGCTAGTTCTCATAAAAAAAGGCCTGTAGTACAGTAAAGAAACAGTATACTTCACTTCAGTTACTGACTTTCAGTCACAGGACTGGGGGCAGCAAACGCTGGCATGGAGCGGTTACTTGTGAGGTTTTCAATCTGGCTTCTCAGGAACTTGCGGTCTTGCATCAAATCCTCCACCTGCCTCTCGAGAGCAGCGATGCGTTCTTGTTTGCTCTCCAGCATGCACTGCAGCTTGGTGATGGTCAGCAGCACCCTCGGGGGAAGACCCTCTACTTGGGAAGCAGCTAGAAAAGACAAGACAGCCACACAAAAGAGGATTACAAGCACACAAGTTAAACTTCTATCATTTTTCTATCAATTTCTGTCTGTAGAAAGGATGGTGTGCTTTTCAGGCAGTCGTTTCAATATTTGTTCAGGATGAGAAGATAAAATCAAACAAATTATTATCTATTTTCTTAACTATCAACATGTTTACATCACTGCTAAGCCAGAGGCTGATGCTGGCTCAGCTTAAAGGACCATAACCATAAAAAGTAAACTACATGAAGCAGCAAATACTGTCAGAGCTTCCCATACCAGACATGGCACTGCTGGGTGTGTTGTCCTGAACAGCATCTGCTGATGCTCCCGTTTGAAAATTCTCCCACTTAATGATACGAAGGTCGTCTTGCTCCTGCTTTAGCCAGGCAGGAGAGCTGAGGCGCTCTTTGGTCCTCACGGAGCTGGAGTCGATTTCTACACAGGGGGAATAACATGACGGCTCCTGATGCCAAACAGATGACATCTCTTCAAACCTGGAAAAGGACAAGAAGGGGGTATCATAAGCCAAAAGGGTCAAAGGCTAAAGGACAGAATGATGTAAGAGTTCCTATATGGATGACACCCCAGAGAGAACAGGTTTTTCACCAATCAGAAGATTGGCGGTATAAATGACACCTCACCTGTACAAGTGCCCATTGGGAAGACAATGAATCTCAAAAATCACTCCTGATGCATTTATCAGTGAGTGTGATAGATTAAGTGCTTAAGCCTCAGTCACACAGTCCTTTAGACCAGGTAGCAACCCCCTGGCAACCACCAGTGATAAGGGAAAGGTAAGGTAGCACTTTAATTTGGGTTTTTTTAAGGCAAACATTCGCAGTGTAAAGTTTGTGTTGCACGTTTTAGGGTTGCATTATCCCATGGTGAGTCGTTGCTGAGTATTTTCATTTTCCATGCAAACTACGGGTAATCTGCTAGTGACCAAAGAAAGGAGGTTTTTGGTGCAGCAGCCTCTTTTGACCAATTTCATGTAGCAACAGCCAGAAACCTCCAGCAACCACACACCAAGCAATAGGGGAACACTAGTCTGTAGGCCTGCTGAGGCCTTTAGTACTGGTGATGACTCCAGTACTAAACCTAAAACAACTTTTGCTGTGTCACAGAAATTTCAGTCTTACATTAATGCAGGAGCATAAGGGTAATGCAATATCTGGAGAAACATTGATTAAAACAACAAAGCAACTGAGGAGTTTTTTCAAAGTTGCAACAGTACTGCTCAGGAGAAGACTGAAGTACTTCTAGGGAACCAGAATCAAGTTACAAAGCCGTTTTGATGCCACTGTAACAAGGGCTTCAACTTCTGGAAAAAATAATGTAATGTCAGGGACTCATATGTAGCCACAGAAGGTGCCTCATCACGTGCACTTCTTTACAAAATGTCGACACATTTTAAATTATATTTACTGGTTTTGAGAGTACTATTCAGCAAATGTAGTACTTCCTGTGCTGTTCAACGGGGCCATGCTCAAATGTTAACTAGTCATTACTACAGAAAGAAACCAGAATTCTTCGATTACCAACAATCTTGAGCTTGACTCTGCAAAATCATCTGCAAATTTCTGTTCATGGAGATTTACAGGATGCCACTGGCAGTGATTTTTCTCAGGACTGCAGCTGTATTTTTTTTGGTTTAATTAATGGATATGTGGACTTCCTTATGTTACTCATGTTAAATGTGACCACAGTTTAAAATGAAGAGGTTGGCCTATGTGCAAGTAATCCCTGTGAGCCAAGGTTCAGCCTCAGGTTCCAGACAGCTCTCGACACTCAGGTTTTCATTGTTGGTTTTACATGATGTCAGCAAGAGATGATACAAAGTGAGAACAATTCTGTACATTCGGTAAAAAGTTAAGACAATGAAGCATCATGAGGTTTTTGGACTGCCTGATGCATAACACAGTTTTATGAATGGATCATTTAGTATTTCTTTATTGTTCAGAAAAAACAAGCAAATGTGATTTATAACCATGAAAAAAGTCAGCCACCCTCTGTTCCTGCACAAAGCTACAGGTTCAAACCAAAGGATTACTCACATGTGGTGGCTTGCATTGTTACAATGTTTACCATCAACAGCTCTCTGCAAGTAAACCTGCACCAAAGCTGTATCCATGGCAACTTGATATGATCTTGTAATTAAGCGATGTGTATCTTGTAATTAAGAGATGAAGATCTTGCAATTATGAGATATTTTTAAAAGATGCAGATCTTCTAATTATGAGATGGTACGTTAAAATTACGAGCTACAGAAGTCATAATTACGAGATAACATCACCAGTTCGTGCAACGTGCTACTGAGCAAATGAAGGCTTGATGTAAAACTGAAACATGACTCAAAGCGCTTTAGTACCTGAACAATGCTCACGCAGTATGACGGCCCTCTATGGCCTCATTTAATGCATGGCTGGCTGCATCAAGAGCTGTCACTCAAAATTAACATAACAAAGGCGATATTACTATCACGCTGTAGGTCATGCACAGCAGGTTTTAGTCCATACGTAGGTCTGAGGCATATAGTTTTAGCTGCAGTCAGGTTTACTCTGAGAAGAAAATAGATTTTATCTTCTAGATTCACTTGTAAAGAAAATAACATTTTCCAAATTGTATGTAAGGATGCACCCAGTTTTAGAAGTGCTGATGACTGAATTTGTCATCTGGATGAAGGACTGAAACAACTATTATTTATTAATTAGCAATGCTTAAAATAGCTTGAAACAAACTAATAAGCAGATATGACTTTTGTATATTAAATAATGAAAGAAAATCTGTTTATGCATTATGTTCATTAAAGAAAAGATGAACAGGATATTTTATTCTTCAATTATGATCTCTGTCATTCATAATTCTGATTTACTGCCTCATAATTACAAGGAAAGGTCATCAGATGCTTGATCAGAAGTTTAATTATTATTATTTAATTTACCTCTATTTTAACATGACATTATACAGGATACCTGAAGAAGTTAGCAGGGTTTTTTCCATGTAGAATGACTCATGTGGCCTCTCATGGAAAACAGCCACATAATAGTTTCTGTTTCCCATCATCGTCATCATAACAGATCCAGAGGTTGACAGTGAGTCTAAAACATAGAGGTGCAAAGTTTTCCTCTGTGAGCTGGCTGTTACCAAACATGGGAATGGTCACACACGGACTTTGTATAGTGAGAGCAGGTGTTTAAGCTCTACATAGTTTAACATACTAACCTGAACGTATATGGCCACAATTATTGGATAAAGACTATTAAACAAAGATAGATAGAGATGTGGCAGATTTTTCAAGAAAAACAAACGTGTTTGCATACACTGCATAAAAAGCAAACAAAGAAACAACACAATAAAGTGTATAAGAAGAAGAAGTCACCACAACCAGTATGGATCTACATATTTGAGCTGGCCGAATATCTTAACTTCTACACTATTGAATCATTCACTACCAGAAACCAACAACAGTTTCTAAAGGGTAAAATTAATTTTGAGTAGAACTGACTTCAGCTTTTTGGTTCAACCCAAATAATCCCTGTTTGTCATGTGGCCCCTTGGGAAAATTACTGCCCACCCCTGGTGTAACATCACAAAAACATCTATGCTAGTGTGGGCCACAGTCCTCTGGTGGGATATGAGGGTACTGCAGGTAGGCCACATATCTATTTTCTTCTACATATCCAGTACATGTCATCTCAGTAGGTGTCATGGAGAACTGGGACCTATCCCAGCTGTAATAGTGCGAGAGGCAGGCTTCACCCTAGACAGGCAGTTGATCCACTGCAGGGGCCACAGTCATTTACAATAAATAAACTTTTTATTTGGTTTTCTGAAATTCAATCAAATCAAATCAAATTTTTATGAAATGTTTCTACTGTTCTTCTAAAGAACTTTTGATGAAGGTTTTCTAATTTTATTTACTGGGTGGCCGAAGATGTTCACATTTCAAACTATGTTCAGACATCGATGTTCAGACACCTTTCATGGATCAGTGAAGGGTGCTTGCTACTTTTTCTGCTCCTGAATGAAACACTAAACAGCACTATGAGATCTTCAATCCAAATTATGAGATAATCTCTTCTGTGCTAAAACACTGAAACAAAAACACTTAGTTAAAAGCACATGTATCATTAGTTATTGTTTTAATCAGTAATTACTATGAATATCCACAGTGTGTCTTTTGTCCTGTGTCCCTCCTGTTAACCCCCATTGGTTGCAGTAGATGTCTGCCCCTCCCTGAGCCCTGCCAGAGGTTTCTTCCTGTTAAAAGGCAGTTTTTCTTTCCCCCTGTAACCAAGTGCTTGCCCACAGGGGGCCTTTGACTGTTGTGGTTTAATTTAACCATAATATTGTGGCGTTTACCTTAAAGTGGCTTGAGGCAACTGTTTTTGTGATTTGGTACTATATCAATCAAATTGAACTGAATAGGTATAAACTGCAAAACACTTATATGACGTTTATCCCGTCTGAAACACAGTAATAATGCATGAGGAATAGCGAGGAATAGCAACTTCTGAGTATCTATACATCATAATAATGCACTAAGTGCATTAATGGAACCACTAAGGTATTTTTATCCTCTATAAATGACGTCACATTGATCAGAAATTGAGTGCAGTTAAATAAGTAAGTGACCCGAGTGTTAGCTTTTCGTGACATCAGTGGGTTTGTGGGCCTTTGGTAAATGATTGATGATTAATGATTGAAAAAGATAAAAAACTAAACTAAAAATAATCTGTCTGCTTTACTGCTGCAGTGAGCATTGCTTTTACCTTTGTGCAAAGGCCTCGTCATTTATTAATCAAGAACCATGAGTTCATAACATATCACACATTACTACACTCAATAGGAGATCATGAACAAAGCACAAGTTAATCAATGATTGATTATTTCCTCATTTCTGCTTCACTACAGTGTTATGCTGTTTTTCTAATTTTTTATCACTCATTAACATGAAATGTACTTTGTTAGTCAGGAGAGGTTTCTGAATCAGACACACCTTTGCTGGGAAGATGTGGAAAGGAAACTCCAGGTGGAAAATATTTCTGAGTAATGCAACAACGCTCCATCTAAAGTGATGTATGTTTTAAGCTAAATTCTAGTTTACTGTCACAAACTTCTGGTAGCAGTTTCAAATGCGGCTCAGCCTCCTCACATGCATAAAACAAACAGCTGCTTCTGCAGGTAAAGAAAGCTTTGTTTACTATTTCTACTGTGGCACTTACAGTGGGATCAAATATCAGAGGCTGCCTGCAACACATGAAGACGCACACCCTGTATTTACAAGACTTTGAAGGGTGAGCTTGGCTCTGTGTTGAAACGATAAAAACTCTTAAAGGTAGGAGGAAGAGTGGGTGACAAGCTATAAAAGAAATGTAGATAACATGACTTGTCAGTTTAGACGCTTTTCTCTTTACATAATGAATTTTTATGCCACCAAATGAACTCAAAATTGGTTTCTATCAATCAAACTTTTTGTCTGAAAGTAGCAAAGTGTAGCATGTACAATTATGCACTGAAAACCAAAATGATCTAATGTCTCTAATGGTTTAAGGTGGTAGTGAGACTTGCTATGATGTATGGTTTGGAAACAGTGGCACTTGAAAAAAAAGAGCTGGAGGTGACGTAGCTGAAGATTTTCAAGGCTAACATTTTTACTGGGAATAACCAGAATGGACACGTCTAGAAATGAGCGCTGCAGAAGGACGGCTCTGCTGAAAGTTTTGGAGACACAGTTGGAGAGGCAAGGCTGAGATGGTTTGGACATGTGCTAAGGAGAGATAGTGGATATATTGGACAAACAATGTTGAATAATAAACTGTTTGGTAGAGGGATGAGAGGAAGACTACAGAGAAGATTCATGGATGTAGTGAAGGAGGACATGCAGGTGGTTGGTGTGACAGAGGAGGATGCTAGGGATAGAGTGCCATGGAGGCAGATGGAGTTGAACTTAAAAAAATGTAGATACATACAATTTTCTGTTAGAAATATGAAGCTTTATTTACTGGAAGTTGGGCCAAAACTGAAGCAGAATTTCTCATCATATCTTAAACCAGTGAGGCCAAAACATTTCCCATAATGCAACTGAGCAGCACCTTTCAATTTCAGTTGTAGCACAGTAATTCTGTTTAAACACTGTATAAAAGTCAACCAAAAAAGAAAAACAAAACAAAACAATGAAATCACAACACACTGACTAAATGCTAAGCAAAAATAGTTCATCATACGTCTCCATAAATTCCTGCACCAGCAGACGCCAATCGTGAGAGACTGGACAAATGTCAGTGGTTAACGTTTGTAAGAAAAATCCCTTTTAATGAATGCAATATACGTATATATTCTTTTAATCGTCGAAGGCTGGGCCAAAAAATGAAGCAGCTATGTCAAACTTCCATTTCCCAGAATGCAACCAAACTGTATTTTTTGTATTAAAACATCTTGATGCATGCTTAATCATCCAGGTAAGTAAATCTCCAAAAGTTGATTCTGTTCATCTGAGACTGAAGAAGTCACTGGACGAGTGACGAAACGTTTCTCCCACTGAAAACGCTACGTCCAGATGAACAGAATCAATATTTGAAGATGCATTTTTTGTAGTTGTAATCAAAGTCCTCATTGTATAATTTCTCTCTTGCAACTTTTGTGGAAATACTAAAGTTTTGAGTAAGTCTTAGCGACTTAAACTTATGTTAAATTATGTTAAGTTGTGTCGTTCGGGCCCATTTAATACAACATAATTTAAGGGTGTTAAATGAAAACAAATTCAAGTTCACGTGGTTCCTATGGGGCAAAGAGTTATTGTCTAAACCTGCTACGATCAAAACCGCTCAAGCTGAAATATTTAGGCATCATTATAGGTCAGAATTTGCCATTTAAAATGCACATTCAAAGCCTGCATCCAAGCTAAAGCTTAAATGTTCTTTTTTAGGAGTAAATCTTTATTCCCTGTTTTCTGGAATGATCTACAGAAGGAGATGAAATAGTCCGAACTGCTCACAATAGCAGGAGTTTAAATCCATTTTTAATACAAGACATGAGAAAACATTTCTCTTGGTCAATGTGACTGTTTTTGATGTTACTGTTGTTATTGCATATGGTTTAGACCTGTGTGTTCACTCCCCTCTGCTGAATGTCTTGTAATGTTTGTGGCAATTTCTTCTAACCTCTTGGCCAAATCTCTCCGGAAAGAGATTCAGTCTCATCTCAATGAGACTTTTGTATATGTAAAATCAGCACAAAATTAACACAGAATCACAACATCATGATAAAAAACTAATGACACATCTGCATTAAATCCTGCATGAACTCACGATGATTCAGAATACTGGCCTTGTATTTACTAGGTATCTGATCTATACCAGTTATCGATCGATAATTTGCAATATTGCACAGTATTAGTGTAAGATGTAATGGCTGCAGCCACAAGATAAGTGGTGCATTTAGGTGCTCAATTCCTTAATGCAGTATATCAAAATGACAGTAGTTGATCTGCTAGTGTAAACTGGAGGAAGTGGCCATCACTGCTTAACTTGGTGTTTCCATGGAGATGTTGACTAACTCTTTAACAAGCTGAAGCACCAAAACACAAGTAAGTGAGTAAGTGCTGCAGTGATTAATCTGAGTCCAAAAAACACATTAATATCCGTGAGGTGATCCGATGCTATTAAGAGAAAAACATGGGGCTCAATGCAGAAGGAAGACCAATGTTATTTTTTTTTTAACCTCTATGTTAATTACAGAAGCATAAATGTGTTCGGCAACTGTTTTAAATAAGGATATTTAGCATGACAGAAGTTACAAACCTTATAAAACACACAAAGGTGCAACGTTTAGAAGACTACACAGGGCTAAACATGTCTCCTTGCAGTGGGTTTAATTAGCTCCTACCAAGATGGATGCTAATGACTGTAATTACCAGCAAAAAAGGGGGAAAGGGGAGCAAGCAACAAAGCCGGTGAAACATGCGGGACAACGTACCTTTAAGAGAGTCCAGTGGATAAAAGTGGAGGTGATAATGTCGTCCTGTTTGTCCTGCTGTCAGCTGAAAATTCACCTGGAGTAAATCACTTGGTTGGAGGGAAATATAAACAGAGACGGGTGAGAAAATGAGGGAGTACTGTAACGTGCGTGTCTGGCAGAGGGGCGGGGCCATGGAGCTGCCTTCAGGTGCTCCACAGAAAGTCAAGCTTCTCGTAACTGTAACTTTGATTTCAAAACTGTGGCGCTGTCGTTTCAGAGGTATAGCCAATGTAACTGGTTGCAAAGTTCTTGAAGTAACAGGAAATCATTAGTAGAGCTCCATGATTATAAAAAGCAATTTCTGGATGTAACAGTTGGAGTGCGATGTGTTCTATATATCCAATATGTACCTTTTGCTGATGAGTTGTACACCGGATGCCCTGACTTGTGTCTGGAAAGAAAAACCAGACCTTTTACTTACCAAGCAAATGTGTGTTTTCTCGCCGGCTGGCAATGTATTAAATGCATTGTTGGACGTTGTTAATAATTAAACAACAATGGTGTTATATTACTGGAACAAAGATTGAAATGGTGACTGAATCAAATTTCTTACTAGCAGATCATAAGCTCTCTTGAAAATATAAGATATGGTAAATCAAATCTCAAAAAGCATTTTCTTTTTTGAATCTTGCTTTATCTCAGTTATTGTTCTGAGCTATGGGATAAAGTATATGACCTTAATTTGAAAACCTTAAAAACATTATAGAAAGAACAACTAGGATAATAGCCAAGATGGGTTCAGGAGATCCCACCAACAAATTGTTTCTGAGTTTGTAAAACTTTAAGATGTGATTGACTTGTGATCAAAATTTGATTAATCATGTTCAAAGCAGTGGCCATTTGAGGCTAGCTCCAAAAGCATATTGATTGTGATATTCAGAGCTAAAAAGTCGAACTTTAAATCATTAAAAATAATCTTTGGATAGTTTCTCCCTTTCAAAAGGTCTTCACATACTTCTTGCAAAGCTTTGATGCGTGTCTGGGCTCATTATTCATCTCCATGATGATGCAACAATGACACAACAATCATGGCTGCATTCACTGTTGCAAATGTTGTCTGTTGCAAATGCCAATCACCCATGATCTTCTTTCCCCCAGAAATGACTGCAAATGTGTTTCTAAATCTTTAAACTTTCTAATAATACTATGGAAAATAGTTTTTAAACTCTTTCACACCATCACCAGAGTAGGTACTTTAAGTGCAGAACTAGAATAGGAAATAATATTTATTCATGTTTGACATTATTTCTTGTGCGTCTTTGCTGATTTTATGAAGGCCAAGTTAGGATAACCACATGTTTTAAGAGTTATTTTTTGTTTTGTTTTCCAAGTGTGTATTTCTTTTCTTTTCCATCTTCCACAGAGAGAATTTTCACTGGCTAGTGTTGTATGGTTCTGATCACCCTAAATTTATGTTCCAGTGTGAGTCAAAGAGTAGGTACTTGTCTGTGTCTGGGGTTTCTGGTAAATTTCATTACTGAGGCTTCCATCTTCCTTAGTGCACACAACAATAGTAACCTATTTTCTTTGGTTTTTATTTTTTTATCCACTGAGTTAATGTGTTTGTTAAGGTACAACAAATATTCTTACAATCTCAAAGATATTTTGAGGTTAATAAAAGAAAGCTCAACACTTACCTCCCAACTTGGTTAACTGTGTCCTTTACATGTGAACATTTCCCATTTTGATTTCCTAAATTAAATTACATTTACGTGCTGTTACCATATTTCCCACTGTCCTCGAAAGCAGCAAAGGGGTGGTGACAAACTTGAAGGTGGGGTCTCCTTTCACGGAACATAAAATGATAGTAAGCCTTTTCCCATTCAGTGTAACATGTTCAGTGTTCATGTTCCAGGCCATTTGGATTACTGAGGAATGAATAAAGTCAGACATGATGACATTAAAGGAAACTTTATTAGCAGTAAGACTAAAATTCTTTGGCTATATAGAAGCTAATAAGCAGGCTGATGCTGTGACTATCTCATGTGCTGTAAGTCATTTGAGTATCTTTTTGCAATATGTTTATAATAGTGGTCACTCATAAGAATAAATCTCAGCTGCCATTAACGGACACACAAGTGACACAGACATCAGATTCTCCACATGTTAAAAATCAACCTGAACATCACGATCAGATTTCTTTTCACACACCCTCTGGTCTATTCTAAGCAGTATGCTAAATAATGCTCCGTATTAAACACTCTTCTTTGTTAGTCATAAAATATATATAAAAAAAAAAAAATACATGTATAACAAGGAGAGGTGTATTTGGATTTGTCAATTCCTTTTTTTTTGCAACTAAATATATATCAATATATAATTTATTTCAATGAGAAACTGATAAAATATATAACCGCTGCTGTGAGAACAGTTCAGATTCAAGTCCATTGCATTGCATAGCCTTCATAATGCCAGCTAATACTCCTTCAACTCGAAATTTCACATTTCTTCATTTAAAAGCACAAAGCCATGCTGACTGATTGCATTAGTTATAACAGGCACAGTTTGGGGCACGGAGGGTGAAAAAGGTCAAAGAAGTATTTGATCTAAAGAAGCATAATACTTACATGAAAGTCTTAATAGATTAGTGAATGCAAGAGAATCAGGTAGCGAAGTAAATACAGGGTCTTATGTTTTTAACGTCATTATCTTATCAAGTCTTAAGCCACCTGATCACACCACGCTCGATCTAATTGATTCAGTGTGACTACAGCTGGCTCCTGTTTGTGTTGTAGAAATCTTGGTGCTTTATACTGGCCACTATATAAATGCTGGTTAATTAAAGATTAAAAATTGACTAAGAAATGGGCAGTAATTGTGAGACACAGCTTCACTCACTGATAAGTTCTAAGTAAGAGAATCAAGGTCAGCGTCTGTGAAGGAGGTAAAATAGAGAGCCAACCACATTAACAGTAAGTCAGTTTGGACAAGACACGAGCCAAGTTAATTATTTAATCGCCCCACTACCCTCCTGCTCCGGTCACAATATCATACAGAGAGACCGAGTAAAGTTAGTTTGTTAACCAGACAACCCGCGTCCTTCCTGCCTGCCTCTCTGGCTTTCAGTGGCAGATAGCGAGAAGGAGGCGCTTAAAGTCACCGCTGCACTCGTCCCTCAGGGCGTCCTTAAGGGACACATCATACTTCTCCAGGTACATGTCCTTGATGGTCTCCAAATCATACTGTTGAAAAAAAGAGAACCACAAAATTAAATTAGCCTTTATGTCGAGCCTGCCAGAAGTCAACTCATGGGAATTTACCAAATATAATATGATGGAAATAATCAGTTTCAACTTGACCCTCTAGCAAATGTGGAGAAGACAAACTCATGTTTAAAGTTTCACTCACACAGGCCTAGAGACAGGCCAGCGATTCCCTAGAAACCTCTGGTCACTAGGGAAAAATGTGTATTCCCCAACTGGTTGATTAGCAGTCACTATAAGTTACTGGGTGAAAGTGATCGCAAAGACGGTGTGGCATCGACAACCTGGAGTTACTGGGAGTACTGCCCAGTATCACTAGGTAACATCCGGGAGTTGATTCTGAAATGGTGCTTCTATGCAAATTGCTGATAACTGCGGTGACCAAAGCAATCACATAGAAGTTTTAGTTGCAGCAACATATACCTGTTTTTGCAACCAGTTTTTACAAAGCTAGAGCCACCAGTCTTCTGCAACCACTTGCCAACCACTTTGGGAATACACATTTTTCTCTAGCAACCAGTGGTTACCATGAGGTTACTGACTTTAAATCTCTGTGAGTAGGGCTTATACATCAGTTTCACAGTGGCTGTCAGAAACCTAAAGCAACTACTCATAATTTATCTAGAATACAAATTTTTCCATAGTGACAAAAGGTTGCCAGGCAGTTGCCAACTGGTCTCTAACCTACGTGACTGGGGCCTAAATCATTTACATTTTCTGGAGTAGATTTCTGATCCACATTCTGCACTTGTTTGAATTCTTTTTGATTTGCATTTAAAAATGTCTTGTATACTGTACGTTTGTATCTTAACATAAACCAGGGGACAGGATTTACCAGAGTTTGCCTGAAGATGGCAGTGAACAGTCTTATAAGTGACTTTAAAGTGTAAGAACATGCATACTGTAAAAACAGATGTAATAATCAGTGAGCTGTTTAGTAATCGCAGCATGTTGTGAATGTTTTTAATCATCTTTTATCGTGTATTTTAGCTTGACAGTCTTTGGCCCCTTCTTATAAACAAGGTCATGCATCATTAGCGGAATTACCTCGGAGCGACACACAATAATGCGAATCAGGGTGTCCTCATCAGTGCCTGCTCCTTTCATCGCTTTGTTCACACGTCTCGCAAAGTAAAGCTGGGGATTCTTGGCAACTCTTACTGTGAGGAGGAGGAAAGGGTTTCATTAAATTCCACAGCAGATTATGAACCATATGTTCCTGCAGCAACAATTTATTTTTCTTCAATACGCTTATTAAACACCAAACTTTTATTTGCATAGCACAATAGGAGTTTACCCAACGTACTTTCCTGTCATCTAATATACAAAAAACTAGCAGTTTGCCATGTGATTTTGATGCTACCACTGCTTCTCTAATCTTCTAAGCAAATTAAATCAAATCAAATCTAGAATCATAGATTTTAATATGGACAGCTTTCTAATTCATACTAACCGAGAGCAGTGTAGCATTTTTTCAGTGTCCCTCCAGTCTCGTTCTCAATGGCATCGAGGATTTCTGTTCCAGAGAGCTGTTGAGAGAGTATAACTAGCTGAGTTAAGCACTGTAAATGTCTTACAGAGTAACCTTTCACTTTCCACATACAAATATTTCTTATGTAGTGATTTGTTAGGAGGTGTCAGGAAACAGTGATGTGATATGTGCAAGCAGATATGCAATATCACTGCAGCAGCGGGCACAAATACCAACCTGCTCATATATCTTGAAGGTGGCCTGGAGCTGCAGGTAATTTCTGGTGGCCAGGATGTAGGTGAAAGTGGATTCGTCTGTCCCAAAACGGCTTTCACCAGCCTGCATCAGTTCAGCGAATATTAATGTTTTTCAGGGTCAATAAATCTGCTACGATGCCATTATGAATAATTTAAAAATGAAACTGTACCTCAAACAGGGCAATAGCATCTTGTTCAGCCAAATTCTCATCCACCTCATAACTCTCATCTCTGTTGCCCTGGAAGAAGACAATTAAGAGGACTTTGGTCCTTACTGAGGTCTATTTATCTGACTCACGCAACTTTATCTGGGCTCCGTTTTACTCGTGAGAGGCTGTCTGGATGTTGGCCAGTGTGTGTGTGTGTTCACAGGGCATGGTTTGGCGAAGGGAGAGTGAGCTCGATTTCAGTCCAGGGACAGATGGGAGGAATTTAGTTACACGAGTAGAGTAGAAACTCAGGGCCACTTACCTGCAAAAGAGCTGTGAGAAGGTTTCTAACATCCCCGCTCGTATCTCCCTCGATATCGGCTTCAAGATCACGCTCGTGCACTGCAAGAGTGACACCGAGAAAAGTCACAAAGCATGAGGACCACCAGATATTCTTTTACCATACGATACAAGTGTGTTGGTGTTTTCTGGATAGTATTTTATGTTAGTATATTCCTAGATTTCATCCACCGTTTTAGCCATTTCCTGCAACCATTCACCTATTCTCATTTCCTTGCTGTGCATAAAAGTGTACAGCAACAATCAGAAAACTAGTTAATAGTGTAAAGTGAAGTAGTGCAGTTAGCTGCTTAGTTAGCTTCACAAGTAATATTGGAAGCAGAGCACATGACTCAAGTAAATATTTTCACATACTTGGTCATAGTCCTGGTTAAATGGGGCAGCACTCTAAACTATTAGGATTGGGCACTGGAATGATGGCATCTTTCTAACAAGCTATTATTTATTCTTTATAGCTGAGGTGACCAACAGACCAATTACTAGACAAATCTAGTGGTCTTTCTAGATTTGTCTGACCATTTCTATTTTACTCTGTGCAACATTTGTCACAGTTATATTAACCTGCACAGCCTTTTCCTTTGTGTTTACACTCAATGTATGGAAACAGGAAGAGAACTTATTTAAAGATTTTCCAACCAGCCTTTTTATTTTTGAATACAAACCTTCTTTTACTTGAAGTGAGAAAATAAGATTTTATTATTATTTTATTATAATTAATAAATTAATAATAAAAATTGTTGAACTACTGTTGAATTGCTGTTTGTGTTTTATTTATCTCTTATGCTATTCGTTATTGGCCCGTAAAGCATCAATAAAACTTTTGATAACTATAACATGGTGCTTGACTACTATATGGAAGCTTGCTATTACATTTAATAATTTTCTCATTATACGTTTATTAGCAGTGTGCCCTGCATATGCTATTGTGCTAGCTTTATGCTGTCCCAAGTAAAACAACAATACCTAGCAAAGTCAGCAAAGTCATCGCTCAGGTCTATAAAATGTAAGCTTTAGCTATCAGTGTGCTAACATAGCATATTAGCTAGTTCACCCGAAGAACAAGAACAAAGCATGTGCTATGCTAATAATCTGTTCAGCTAACCAGCATATCCGCAGGCTGATTAAAAGCCATCAAACACATCAACCAAAGAATGTTCTAGTCATTCTAAATCCTAATAAAACAAACTCTTAAATAATCATACTCACTCTGTAGAAAATTACAATGACAAACTTGAATGATGATGTAATTCCTTCCATGCATAATTATAAAAAGAAAACTAAACAGAGGTTACTCTGTTCAAAACTCATAAGATTTCAGTGCCTATAACCACAGAGGATATAGCCAGCTATAGTGGTAAGTATAATCAACTCTCAGCGCCAGCACAATAATGAAAGGGAAGTGGGAACAGGATGGGCCTTGACTAAACAAAATGTGACATAGCACTAGAGACAAAAATAATAAGCTACTGTATGAGGTGTAGGTTGATGACTCACACTTAGTAATTTCATCAAACGGAGAAGAGATTTAAAAACTGCTAAGTTGCTTATTGTACTAACCCTGAAAGTAGCATTCCTTGAACATGGCAATGTCCTGTTAAAAAAAAAAGTAGGAAGTTAGACATTTCCTCTGAAATTGAATTGCAATATGATTGTCAATATAAATATATATTTTGCTAGTTACAGCATTTGTAGCGGTGCAGAGGAGCTCCACCAAGACGTCCTCATCAGTGCCCGGACCTTTCATTGCCTTCCTGAGCTCCTTCACAGCATAGATAACCGGCGGATCCAGCATGGCAAGGACAGCCTTCTCAAAGTTCCCTGACAGCTCTTTCTTCAACACATCCACCAATTCCTATCCCAGACAGACATGCTGATTTTAGCAGAAACATAAAAAAAATGTTTCTTACACATTTGAAATGAGAAACTTGCCGAATGGCACTCACGTCATCATATTTTTCAAAATATGCCTGTTTAATTTCCTGACGCTGAGCTGAACTCCGGTTTGCCAGGATGTCAATAATAGCCTGCTCATCAGTTCCTGAAAAGAAGTCACAACAGATCAGATGCAGAGAAATCAGATGCATCCTTTCAAAGTTTAAAGAGACTAGTTTAATTAAATAATGTACCGTTTTCATCATATTCACAACCTACCTAATCCCTTGCAGGCTTTGCGAATGGCCTTGATGTCAGCAACAACATCAAAATCTTCATAGGGAAAAACTGTGGGCTGAGAAAACAAAAATAATAATGTTACATGCAGTAACTGTTATGGACACACACTGATTACAGCTAATCACTGTTTATGCAAGGATTTCTGATCGCAGGCAAGAGCAGCTGGCAGCTGGGGGAAGGGATGGTGCTCCTCGTTGAGGAATTCAGCAACTGAACTCTTTAAACAAACTTGGTGGAGGCCACATGAATGAAAGCAGTCAGTGAAGTGCAATCGAGGGTTACACACACACACACACACACACACACACACACACACACACACACACACACAAGAGAGAGAGAGAGAGGGAGAGAAGTCTCCCATAGTAAAGATACAGTAGACTACATATCTGGGCATGAATATTATGGTATTTTCATATATACAGGTTCATACAACACCCCTAAAATAACATATATATATATATATATAGGGGTGAGGGGAAACATTGATACAGCCGAGTATCTTAATATTTTGTATGGCGATAGGAACGCCAAATATCGATATGTTATTAAACAAATTCAAATACTGGACACACTTCGCTCGACAGGACAGCAACCTTCCTGCATCTACAAAAAACCTCTGCCTGATGGGAGGCAACCTTTCTGCAGTCACAATCTGCCTGGGACAGACGTAGAAAGATTGTCGTAGGCCTGTATTACTCTCTAATCTAAAATTGCAGACAATGCCAACATGTTGCCATCAGTCTGAATGAGTCTTTGTCAATAAGTCCCAACTCAAGGGTCTGATCTCAGCTGGCTCCCAGCCATATTTGCCAACCTTGAGACCTCAGAATTAGGGAGACATTCAAAGGGGGGGGGGGGGGGGGTATACATATACATATATTTACAAAAAAAAAAACTTTAATTTTACAGTGTTTATTTATCGGATGAAATAAGTTACACGTCACCGTTATTATTTTCCGGCAGACCCGGCCTTCGCGGTCTAAATGGGCCAGGTCCTCCGAAAGCCGGGTAGACCGGAACTGATCAACTGTGAAATGGGACGGTCTAGCCTTCTTCTGTTTGATGTTTATTCAGCTGTGTGGAAACCCTCCCGAGGGATTAATAAAGTTTTATTTAATCTAATCGAATCTAATAACTTTAAACTCAGCCAAACCGATTTACTCACGAACAAATAAGACACTGAAAAAAGCCAAACAATAACATGTTTAAGTTATCTAAGTGACTTATATGTCATGTTTAATGTGCCGGGAGTTTGCTGTTCTCGTCGGCTCAGATATTTGAAGTTTACACAGCTACATTCTCGCCTGAAAATATGTTAAAAGTTTATTTTGCAACCCAGAAAAAGTAATAAGAGTAATATAAAAACTAAGTAGCTGCAGTAGTAGTAGCCATTGTTGGAAACTGGAATTGACTGGGCCAGTGTGGGATATGGTTTTTCAATTTTGTTGTCCGGGTGGAAAATTGAGAGAAATTCGGGAGAATGGTGGCTCCGGGAGATTTTTGGGAGGGGCATTGAAATTCAGGATTCTCCCGGAAAAATCGGGAGGGTTGGCATGTATGCTCCCAGCTGGTTTTATTCTGGTTATATTCCTATAGAACACAAGTCTTTGACAGAGTTCAAATCTCAGCTCAAAACTCATCTGTTTTCATTTTCACATCAGTGATAATCCATCCTGATTTTTGTGTTGTAAGGTGACCTTGAGTGTTTTGAAAGGCACAAACAAAAAAATTAATTATTATTATTAATAATAATAATAATAATTTGCAATTAAATCACAATATAATTGCAATGAGTTTTACAATACTCAGCAAATCTTAAAATGTGAAGTCAAGATCTTCAAAATCAACTGAAATTTCCAGCCCCATAAATGGACGAGCCAAATAGCTTCTGGGAAAAATAATTTATGGTCAGACGAGACAAAGACTGACTTATTTTGGTTACAATGACAAGAGGAGTAAAGATGAGACTTTCAAACCTTAGACCACTGTACCAGCTGTCATGCATGGTGGTGATAGCATCATGCGCTGGGGCTGTTTTGCTGCCAGTGGTGCTGCTACATTGCACAAAGTGGATGGAATAATAAAGGTGGAGAGTTTTGAATTCTTCAGCTTCACCTCAAATCAACTTTTAACAAAATATCAGGCGGAGTCTATGGATGTATTAGAGCCTGTATACTTACATATAAAATAAATAAATATGAAATAAATCTCCTTTGCAAGTATCCTTATAACTGGACCTTATTCTACCTATTCTTCTTTCTGCATTTTAATCAGTCCAGTTATTTTTCTTTTCCCAGTTAAAATATATCAATAGCATTTTTAAAGGAACTTTGCCAAAAACTTCTCACAGAAATTTTCTTTCTGCCTTAAAATGTTTGACATATTATAGGTTCACAAATTATTCACAACAATGTGCCCAGCCATATTACCTATAGCAGTATATAAGGAAGCATCTGAAAGACATCTCCTGGACTATTCTGCTCTGCCCTTCTATAATATTAAATATGACTAATATTGAAAAGTCCCTGATTTCCAGATGAGGTTTTAAAGTCGAGGTCTTTTGCAGTGGATAGAATATGTTTTCACTGAGATAAGCCTTTGTGGATTCAGAAAATATATTGTACTTGTTTTTTTGTTAGTTTTTTTTTTACATTTCAGGCTGGAAAATGCAGCCAGGAAGTGGTTAGTATGGTTAGTACGTTTCCAGTGGTCGAGTGTTGACAAAAACAATTCATCTCACGCTCTTCTCTCTACATCCAGCGCTGAATCATTAAAAGTATAGCTGTAGTATTTGCTCACTCAAATAAAAAGAGTAGTGTCAACCATTTGTACTGATTAATAACATGGTGATAGGACAGGATCCACAGCCTCCCGTGAAATCCTTTCATTGCGCACAGTCGAACTCATTAAAGAAAAAAGAACTAGTGTAACGGGACCGTGATGAAATTCCGCAAAGGAGTGGCCCTTTCCTTTGCGTAAACCCCGATACGGCGTCTCCCAGACGGTGTCATTTGCAGCGTTTACACCGCTTGAACCTTAAAGAAACAGCGCTAACTGAGAATCTATATTCACAGCTCTTTATCTCGTCAGTGTAGTCGCAATAATAGAGGTTCCGTATGATGAAATGGGTTGTGCGTAAAGCCTTAAAAGCGGAGGGCGGCTCGCATTATACGGACTAAAATGATGCAAATAAAACATGTTTTAAACTCCTACAAAGACATAATCCAGCCGTCATTCCTGGCAGTGGTCGAACCGAAAGTATGGCTCATACAGACTTAAACCAGCGAAGCCAAGAGATTTTTTTTTTTTTTTTTAAATCTAGCCTTTAATCAGTGTTTTTCTCAGAGAGATTAGGAGGAGAATGACGCCTACTTGACAGTTGCCCATTTTCGTGGAGATGATCCGTCAGCAGCGCCTGATCTCTTGTTGAACTGGCAGCCTTTGGGTGGGTTTGGGGGATATTTGACCTCTTCTGACCAAACTGCGACTCAGCTGCACATACTGGAATGTGACGTCACCGCGGAGCACAGCGTGGCCCGGTTACGTGCGCAGTTAACGTCCACAGCCCTTCCCCCGGTTTCTGTCTGACTTAATCATGCTTACTGTAAAGATCCACTCCAGACATGTTGCGTTATATAAGAACATATTAGTAATTCTTCCGATTAAATAGTTTAATTAGTCAATATACAAATATTTTTAATAGTCGGTATGAAGATATGGTGCACAAACGAGGATTTTATTACACAGCAACCAGGAGCGTGTACTGAAGGGAGGCATAGGGCACCCCCCCAATATTGATTATATGGTCATTATTTATAGTGAAGTTACTCTTCCCGCTCACTTCATGATTAGCTCCTGATCATTTACCATTATCAAAAATATTAAAAAAATTAGTATGAATATATTTTTTTCTCTTAATGCCCCTTCAAGTTGGGGACAGTGTGCATGTTAAACACATTTATAGTACTTGGTCATATACAAATGCATAACAAACACCAATTAGGAGTGTCATTAACTCAGAAGTTAACTTTACAATTATAATGGTCTAATGCTAGGGTTTAAACGTAGCCCAGAAGTCAAAGCCATCCCACCAAAGTCGAGTTAATTAATAACTCAAATCAGGAAAATGCATTGTTTTTTTTTCCCTTTTCCTCTTCCTATGTGATACCAGAATTACAACAAAAATAATGAAAATCTGTGTGGATCACAAAGAAGAAATATTGTTTAGTTATATAAAAACAACATTGCATTTGAACATTTTGTACTTTTTGCAGATCCACTGTCATATATGCATACCATACATTGATATGAATGGATACATTAGATGAGAACATGTTGTCCCATATAGGAGGCAGCGAGGTGATTTAGATAATATATGGATTCCCTGTGGCCCTCCTGTACAACAATACAGACCCCCCCAGAAAAGATCGTCATGGATCAGTCCACTCCCTTTACAAGACTTTGTAGTACCGTAGATATAATAAATCACTGGGTAATGATTATTAGATTGCCATCAGTAACTCAGATACTAACCACACCTGGTGTGACTGCTTCTGATCAGTACAAATTAGTCAGACTTAATAAGGCATTCTACCAGATCCCAAAGGTGCTCAATTAGATTGAGATCTGGTGACTGTGGATGTCACTTAAGTGCAGTGAACTCATTGTCATGTTCAAGAAACCAGGTGGAGATGATCTTTGTTTTGTGACATGGTTCATTATCCTACTGGAAGCAGCCATCAAAAGATGGGTGGTCATAAAGGGATGGACACAGTCATCAACAACACTCAGGAGTCAGGTGGGGTGTAGTGTTTAAAGATTCTTAATTGATACTACGGGGCCCATAGTGTTGCAAGAAAACACCCCCACATCACCCATAGCCGGAGCTGTTGATACAAGGCAGGATGGATCCATGCTGCTTACACCAAATTCTGACCCTTCTGAACAATGCAGCAGAGATCAAGACTCATTAGACCAGGCGATGTTTTTCAAATCTTCTGCTGTCTAAATTTTCTTGTCTGTATGAATCATTTCCTTTGTTTCCTGTTCTTGGCTGGCCAGAACCAACCCAGAATGATTTAGGTGTGATTTAACCATTTTTAATGTCCTTGACCAAAATGAATCTCATTTAATTGAACCATTCAGAAAAAATTTCCTACATATATTTTAATGTTATTTTTAACTTATTTTCTTGTTCACACATCGTGTTTTTCCCACAAAGAAGTAAAGAGACACGAAATTAAACACTTTATTCATTTACTATAGTTATTGTACCCCTTTTCTTTAATTTAACAAGCATTTATATAATTAATAAACCAGAGTCAGAAAGATGATCTGTTAAATCGTTAAAGAATTTAGTTTCTTACAGCATAATTACCAACCTTACCAGCCTGTGCTCCAACAGTGAGTATTTTACTGTCCCTTAAAACTGTCACTGCATCATAATTACTCACCCACTGAATGATAGCGCTGCCGCTGCCCTCCATAATACACGGTTTCCAATTAAATGCCTGATATCGTCACACTTACAAAGCCATATAATCAGAGGGAATGAGTCACCTCTCTTTGATATATCATTAAATGCTGATTTCCTGAAACATCAATCAGGGAAAGTTAAACTTATTTCGGCTGATTACTCACACAGTTTAATGTGAGACACTATAATAAGCAAATTAGCAACATATTCTAAAAAATGTGAGTCATTTTCAGCGACAACAATCACTAGCCAGATTAAGTTTCATCAGTAGTGATTCTCACTGGCCTGTGTAGGATGTCGTAATGACACACATTGTAAGCTCACATGAATTTGCTGAAACCAATTAAATAACAGTTGTCCACACTGTAATTTCTCATTCATAAAAGTTTCTGCAGCTTCGGTTCTCACTTTTGCAGCTCACTTAGTAAACAAGGTCTTGTGCAATTATGCTTGTGCTGATGCAATTCAAAATTCCTCCTAACATCAGAGCTGTAGACCTGGACTAAACTTCGATTAAATATAAATAAATAAGACATATACTCACAGGATGGTTGGTGAAGTTAGGAGGGCTGAGAGAGTCCCACACAGAGTGGTCCTGCTCAACCTGACCTGTCCCTCTGATGTACACATTTCTAATGCTGGCATGTGCTCAGTGAATACCTCAGGCAGCAGAAACCCAAGAAGAGGAGCAAGAGGAAGAACCATCATGGAAGGACAGGCCCTTGCATGGTATGAACCACCAGCAAATAGAGGAAGTGGCTGACATCCAGAAAGCCTACCAGTGGCTGGACAAAGCTGGACTGAAAGACAGCACAGAGGCACTAATCATGGCAGCACAGGAACAAGCTTGGAGCACAAGATCCATAGAGGCTGGGGTCTATCACACCAGGCAAGACCCCAGGTGCAGGCTGTGTAAAGATGCCCCTGAGACAATCCAGCACATAACAGCAGGGTGCAAAATACTAGCTGGCAGAGCATACATGGAACGCCATAACCAAGTGGCCGGCATAGTATACACAAACATCTGTACCTGGAGCGCACGTTGTGGTGACCCCCAAGCTAGGTGAGTGGCTCCAGCAGATCCCAGGAACAACATCCGAGATCTCTGTCCAGAAGAGTGCAGTCCTAGGAACAGTTAAGATACTGCACAGGAGCCTCAAGCTCCCAGGCCTCGGGTGGAGGACCCGATCTTGAAGAACAGACCGCCTGCAGGGATGAGAGGGGATTTTTTTAATGCTGTCTTGTCTGGGAATACCTTGGAATCCCCCAGAAGGAACTGTAAAATGTGGCTGGGGAGAACAACACCTGGAATACCCTGCTTAGTCTGCTGCCTCCACGACCTGACTGTGTTTCAAGCTTCACTACTGGCAATTTTTCCTTGGTGAAAAGCCAAGGTATCTTTAATGGATGCCAACATTTTTTTTTTACTGAAGGAGAAACCCTGGAGTGTTTAAATCTGCTCCAAAGCATTAAGCAATCTACTGCTACAGAAGCACTGCCTCAGTTTAAACATGAAGGGAAGCCACAGCAGCCTCATTCATGGTATAGATCCCAAATAAATGAGATGTAAACTGTTTGTGGGCCAAAATGGTAATAGGTTGCTATGGTTACTTTCAGGCATCATAATGATTGTCTTTTGACTTTCTAAATTGATTGAAGTGGGGTTTTTTTTAATGCTCTAAAATACTCTATTTCACTGAAAAACAATGACAACAATGTCAAATTGACCCCTTTACTAACTGACCTTTACTTGTCCCATGTAAACACAAACTGATCTATAAATACAGTCTGATTATTTATGGCAAATATTTTTAGTAATACTCATCTGGCTGTTTGCTTTTCTTATGCTTTCAAAGAATTAAGAGATCTTAAGTTCAGATATTGAGACCAAAAGTTTTGCAATAACTTTAAACCTCTTTGAGGATTTGAAACACAATTTGTTGACTCACCAGTTAAGATGAACAAGTTCAATATGCTCAATATGCATTGACTTTTTTCTGCCAGGACAAGGTGTGATTGCGGTATGCAATGAGGAGCACAACACTGTTGCAGGCACCTGTTTATTTGGCAGCAGCTGCAAACTGAAAGCTTGCTTTTGTTTTTGTAAATTGTTCAAAATGTCTCTGTTTGTGTTGTCTTAATTTATTGTTTTCCTTGCGAGAGTTCGCTGCTGAAACAGTCCAAATTTCTGAAGGACTACAAAACTGAGACGTGTCTGGGGGAGGGTGGAAGGGTCCTGGGCTTTATTTCACAGGCGGAGGAAAGGGATCCTGCTGAAGCCTCTAACACAGATCTGGGGGAGGAAACAAAGGCGACATTCAAGAGGATCCAGGCTGTAATGTCATGCTGGCACAGCACCCAGACTCCTGTTATGACCTCAAACACATCTTGTTTGGAGTCTGAGCAGCTCCGACTGTTAATAATCACAGACAGAGGGCTGCGTTTCATCTGCTCTGACACTAAAGACCTGCCTGGAAAAGGAGGCCAAAATATTTGTGTTTAAAAAAAGAAAACTACAGGAGAAAAATAGTCTTAGCACATCTTCATGGATTTGTTTGTTTCAATATTTTAACAAATTCATCAATTCAAGATTTTACTTCAGTTTTGGCTTCTTATCTGAGCAGATATTTTTCAGCCCTCTTTGAATTCTTTTAGTTCAGAGTGATCATGAGGCTTTCTGAGCACACTAGGCTTTTGTTTGCACAGAACAATGCTAATAAACAGTGCATTGTTTACCTGCTCTTGTGGTAAAATTCTGGCATTGTAGTGGCTTGTGGTCATTCTTGCTGTACCCAGGTGGTAGTTTGGGGCACCACACAAAGTGCTGCGTGGTCTCATTGTGTGGCAAATAAGAGCCGTGAACACTTTGCATGCAATCTCGCTCAAATAGTTTAACTATTTGGCTGTTGAGGTTGTTGTTGTTGTTGTTTTTACCAAAAAGAAGTATGAGGACGCATTAAAAGTATAAGTGATGCAATAAAGTACAAATGTTCTTCTTGGACTGAAGTAACTAACTTTTTAATCATCAGTGAGGTTTCAACTTTTCACCATTTCTTTGTGTTGTCTCCTCTTCTCTACCTGCTTATTGATGTCTTCCTAGTACCAATTTTTGCTCTGCTATGGACACATTTAAAATAAGTATCCAGAGAAAGGTTATGCAAAAGATGAAGATGATGTAGATGAGATGAAGTTTAACCTCTCTGCTGATACTGGATGCCTTAAAGTTCATTGTGGACTCTTTGGTGCTACTGGTGTCCTGGAGAAGATCTGACAGCGACACCTTTCCCTGGAAGAAACTCGTTGCTCTGCATAAACCTGTCGTGACATTCCTTAAAGTGGATCAACACCACCACCTAGTGGTCACAGTACTAAGTACAGTTGAAATGGGATTTCCGACTTTTCTCCTTGGTGCTTTCCCTCAGTTTTCAGATGTAATGTGTAGAAAGAGCATTTTTCTTTTTTGATTTGTTTTCAATGCAAATGTTTTAGGACACTGGGCCAAAGTGCCAAAGAGAAAATGTCTAGTGTCAGCAAAAACTACTCGTATGTGACGTTAAAATGATTAAATTCCACAAGGTATTACATGCAGAAATATTCCATCGAATTGTCAAAATCTGTAAAGCCCACTGACTCTGCCAGCAGTCCTGTGAAAAACTAAGCCCTTCCTTATAACTTCCATAGGAATTAAGAGGGTAAGTAGCAGCCAGGTGCTGCTAACTATATGCACGTGATTAACTGATCATCAGCAAGTGCAAGCACTTCTTTAAAAGCAAAGGTTTTGGCAGTTTCCTGGTCTGGAGCAGTCAGGTGTGTGTTAACACAATGCCACAATCTTACCAGCAGTTGATGACCCTGCAAATCCACTCCAAAGTCTGACCTAAGAGCTACATTTCTACAGGCCTCAGTTAGCACGTTCAATGTTTAAGTTGATGACAATACAATTAGAAAAAGTTGGACCTGGGCTACAAGTAGTACCAAAGTATTCCAGAGTTAAATGTGACATCATTTATCTGATAGCTAAAAGGTCGGCTGAAATTGGATCAGGTAACAAGGTGAAGGTCCCAAGCACAGAAGCAAAAAAAGACACGCAGCAAGGCATTGCAATGTCCCCGTCAAAGTCCAGACCTCAACCTTATTGAAATGCTGCCACAGGAACTCACATGAATGCCCACAATCTCAACGAACTGAAGCAATGTCATATAGAAGAGTGAGCTAAAATTCAACAATAACAAAGCAACAGACTGATAATGTCAGACAAAAAATATTAATTCAATTCATTTGTGCTCCTTTAAGCAGTTCTTTAAGTTACTGATGCATGAACTATCCCAAATAAATGCCATTTCCATTTCAGTCTGCACCAGATTTAGGGGGGTTTAGTTATTTATTGTTTTGAAACTGAATCTGTATATTCTGTATTTGTTCCGTTGGGAGCAGCGCTCCGGTTCTGAAGCTGGGAAAAAGTCATTATTGTTGGTCTTCATATAACATTTGTTGTAAATAAAATTGATGTGAAATAGTACTGTGTTTATCCTTTAGGGGAACTAAAAATATGCCCCTAATCTGACACATCAGCTGTGAAACTTATTGCAAGTGCTGCTTGAAATAAAGCAGTTCCTTTAGATGTTGTTTCTCAAAGTTACAGTTCCTTCCAGGGTGAGTACTGGCAACAGGGCTGGGGGATAAAAGAGATAGGGTTGAAGCAGTTTATGTTATAGGCTGTGATCTGAACATGAAGGTGTTTGCAAGCATCTACTCTTGTGAATGCATGACAACTAGAGCTGAAAGAATTTGCTGTCAGCTTTCACAAAAAATCTCTTATGTGTATATAGACAACTTGTTTTAGCTTCTTTTTCTTTACTTTTCTCATGCTAATGGGCATAAATATAAGGAAATATAAGATGCAAACATGCCACATTCATTCACAGTTTCCGGACAGGTCAAATAAAACTTTACAATAAACAAAACAAACAACAGCAACAACTATAAATAGTAACTTGATAAATACAAGAACAACGAGTCTGCTCCTTTATTGCCACTGCTAAGCTACGCCAATATTTAGTATCTTTGCTGGTAGCACAGTTTGTCCAAATGTAGGGAACCCATAAGACACTGGTGGCACTGGTATCAATCTCCCTGTCAGTTTTGTGTTTAATTAATTTAAAGGTGGTGTAAAAGCTCTAAAACCACATGGCTGCACTTTAAATGATCATAACCCAAAATATTGTGTTTCTCATTATAAAATGAGAATGACTTGCTACTCAAAAAATTTAAAATAGTTCTCCTTGAAGGTGATCCTACTGAATTGGTGTTTCTTCTGTTAATGACCAGGCAGTGAAAAACAAATAACTATCCATCCACCCGCTTATCCTTTTCAGGATTGCGGGGGGCGCTGGAGCCTATCCCAGCTGTCATAGGGCGAGAGGTGGGGTACACCCTGGACAAGTTGCCCATCTGCCGCAGGGCTAACACACAGAGCTAACACATAGAGACACAGACAACCATTCGCAATCACATTCACTCCCGACATTTTGGTTTAAATTATTGTCATTTTGTATAACGGTGTGTCAGGGTTTGGGTGGCACTGGGATGTTCTGCCCTGGCTCCACCCATGCATAGGTCAATTACCCAGGCTTGTCCTCTCACACCTGTGCTTCCGGGATGTTTTCCATCAAGGAAGCACATTTAGGAGCTAGTGTGGCAATAGATCTCTGCCTGACCATACTATCCTCATGCGAGTAATTTTCTTGCCTTCTGTCTGCATGTTATCCTTGAGTAAAGAGAAGTAACCTATGTCTTTGTTCTCTAGCTTCGACCTGCACTCCAGTCTGAAAAGACCTGTTTGGCTTGGGAGGCCCGCACCTCAGAACATTAACGAAGCAGTGTGGGATCATACTGACAGAGAACAAAACAAAAGGTGCCAACATCCATAAAAGAGCTTTGAATGTGCTTCAAGAAGTCTGGAGAACTATTACTTAATACTGCTTAAAGAAATACCAAGAAAGCTTTCCTAAGAGAGTTCAGACTATGTTGAAGAACAAAGGAGATCATACCAATATTGACTTGTTAGGTTGTTAGAAGAAACTCTGTTTTTACCTTATATACTGTATTTCTATGAGTTTTCAAATGCTTCACTAAATTGTTGCACCTGTTTCTAGAAGAAATCTATAAAAAAGAAGAGTAGCTTAAGACAATGTTACTGCACATTACAGCACAAAGGAGATCATTAATACAAAGTACAAATAAAAGGGGCCCAAATAAGGAGCCTTGGGGGATTCCTGCAGAACATTTAAGGTAAGGAGGCTTGAGATTGCTAGTACATATACATTGCTTCCTATGGGCCAAATCTGATTTACATCACATTCTTCATGAAAATTGAAAAGTATTGTTGCATCACTCGAAATCCCTTCTCTTCACATTTAAACCAAACAGGTAGTTAATGATGAGGGACATTTGTTGGCGTTTTAATGGGAAAAAAATGACCGTAAGACAATACCACTCAAAACCTCGTAAAGGCCCATTTCAGCTGGTTTACTTCAAATGTGAATCAATTGGTGGAAACGCACTCAATGGCACAAACCAGCAAGAAACTTTGCCAGTATACTCATACTGACCCCAATTGCTCACACTCTTCTTTTTATGAACTGAACAGTGTTTACAATTTACACAAATGAATACTAAAAAGCAATAATATTGAGATATTTGGTGTTTGGCACTGATCATTTCCTACTGTTTTTGTCTATGACCTTTACCAGTGAGTAAATACAACATTACATCTGAACTGTGGACTGCCAGTTACACATCATATCACATGTCTCTTTCTCCATTTTTGTTAAAGTCACGATATCTGAACTTTTATCGGTTTTAAATGCACAATCTGAATCTAAATTCCTCTACCCTGAAGCACACATCATTTCGTGCTCTAACTTCTGCAAGGGACTCGATTTTACTCCCAGATAATAAATCAATAAACCTGTTTTGTAACCCAGACTGTCTCCTCCGCTGACGGGGGAAAAAGCCTTTTGTGAGAGCTGGAGTTATCCATTTAGCTCCCACTGTAGCAAAGCCCACTCAAAATAAGTTGTACTATCAGGCTGACTCACATCGCCTTTCAGGCCGTGACTGCAAATGTGCTCTTTGTCTCCTCGTGCAGAATTCCCCTAGGCTTCCCGTGAGTGGAGGTGTGCAGTGTGGAGTGGCTGTATTGTCATGGAGGCAGTGATTAAGTAGTCTCAGCCTGGTTATGTAACTAATTCAGTACTACAGTAGTGTGGATTAAATCCCCTGACTGCTCTCATTTAGTCTGAAACATCTTTTGATTAAACACAGAGGAAATACAGCAGAAATAATAATTAAATGCTTCTGACTTTATTTTCTTTTCCTTGTTTTATTCATTGTTGATCCACAGCTGTAGCAGCAGCAGCTATGTTAACTCTGTTTTTGTTGTTATGTGGGTCTTACAGAGCTTTAGAGCATCACAAGACCTGCCTTTATATGTGCAACAATGGCTACTGAACATTTTGTATTTCTACAGTCATATGGACTGTGGCTACAAGAGCCTCCACACCATTGGTAAGACTTTATGTAACTTTATCCAAAAGTAGCTGAAGAGGTTGAGGTAAGCAGCAGTTTGTGGTATACATAGAGAAAAGCAATCACATAGCAATCACATAGCTTTTGAAAACCATGTTTTTAACTCCAACACATCTTGTGCCTCATAATCACACACAATTTTAATACCTTAAATCACGTCTCAAACTCAAGCCTTGAGGGCCAAATCTTTCCCTTTTCAGATTTCAGCCCGGCCTTTAGGTTCTCAATTAATTTTTGCCCATCCTGCTGTGGCTGTGGTTGAATTAAGGGAGGGAGTCCTCTCCACTGCAGCTGCAAGCTAACAAGCTAGCTAACATGAAATGGATCCAAAAAGAAAAGTTGATGGTTAAAGCCTCGATTATACTTTCCACATATGCGAGGTCTACTACGGTCCGCTCAGGTCCATGCAGAAGTCCTCATACCTGCCTGGTTTTTCTGACCACGTGGACTTGCTTGCAGACAACTTACATTGCATGTCAGTGGTACAATAACTAACGAGCTACGCGTGTGTCCTAGGTGACAGACTTCCAGGTGCCTTTAAAGAAATATAACAGGACCGGCGAGATGTCTGTGTCCATGTCATCAATGCAATATATCAAGGTCTAACGCCAGATTTCTTCAAGACAGAGCTTTAAACAAGGCCTAAGTATCTGCTTGCAATAATGTTTTGTGAAGATAATTATTTTAAAAGAGCTGGGAATTGAATCAATGTGTAGGGAAAGGAAGCTTTAGAAAGTGGCTAAACTATAAAAAGGTATGGAGTTACCACTGAATGTCCTGTTTGGAGTCGAATTTCAAAGTGATGAAGGCAAATTTCATCATAGCAGAGGAAATGATATGATGAGAGAGGGGGAACAGAAAAACTACCAAGCTCACTTGCAGTTTTTATGTATTTATTTGAGTGATTGTGAATTCTACATTATTTATGTAAAAAGGGCCCTCTAAAATGGGTCTGCTGCTCATGGTGACACATGAAGATACTGCAATCCTGAACATGTCTTTTATCCCATCAATAGTAGGAAATAAAAAATAGCGCAGTGGTTGTCAGGTACACCTGTTAATGGAAAATCAGCCTTGATGAGCAAATCATAAGGAGGTCAAAAGATATCAAAGAATGGTAAACTCACTGGCTCTTCTAAGCTCCTGGAGCACTCAAAGCACTTCATTCATACAAGCACCTTTTTTTTTCTCTATGTTCAAGTGCTGTTTTCTATCCAACATCCACACTCCGATGAACAGAGGTGAGTATCTTGCCCAAGGATACTTTGGCATATAGACTGAAGCAGGCAGGGGTCAAATCACCAACCATCTGATTAGTAGATGCCCTGCTCTACCTCCTGAGCCACAGCCAGGAATCATTTTAGGCTCATGTGATGATCCTAGTTGTGATAAAAGGTTTGACATTTTCAGATTTCCAAGTTTACTACGGCAGTCTTAAGTTAAAGGATGGCTGGTGACAGCTGTAATTGTGACAAATTTAGGTGCAAGGTTAATTTGGTGTCCAGGACTCTGTGTTCCCTGCTAATCAATGGAGGAGTCTTAATCACGTAAATTTGCCTGTGTAGTCAAAGAAAGGTTTAGTGGGAAGCATCTGCTGATGGAGAAGTCGCCTCAGGCACCATAGCATTCTGGTTCACAACTGGTTGAGGTCAAGGATATTCACACCAAACGGTGGTCTTATCTCACTACCTCAGGGTTCACATAATAAGTCAAATATCACACTTGTTTTGGTGATTTCTGACAGTGGTGCCAGCAGCTGTAATCCTGCATTCACTGTGCTTACTTTTAAGAGTTTGTAACTATTGGCCTGCATTCTTTACTCGTTCTTTAAAGTGTTTGATATTCACTTTGGCTACAACCTCCCACTGATGTTATGATTAGTGCTGTCAGCGTTAATCTCGTTAAAATGACGTTAACGCCATAACCGCATTAACGTGGCAAATCTCCGTTAGCGAGTTAGCACGGCGTCAGTGTTAGCGCGGTTAGCTCTATCTAACAGAGATTTGGTGCGTTAATGCAGTTATGGCGTTAATGTCATTTTAACGAGATTAACGCTGACAGCGCTAGTTATGATACAAATACATTTGAAGGCTGATGATTGGGGTTGACGTCACTTTATCACGTAACCTATGTGGTGCCTAATTATATTTCATTTTGTTTTTTGGGGGGGTTTATTTTGTGTCTTAGCAACATTTTACAAAAAATACTATGAATTGCACTTTTTAAAATGATGATTTAATATACTGAAGAAAAAAAAAATCTATCTGGCCCTGTGTGAAAAAAATATTTTATGATGGCGTTGTACCAGCAAAGTAAAAGCAACTTTCGAAAAGGAAAAATAAGGGGAATAAATCTCTTTGTCTTGACCACTGTGGGCGGTGGTGGTAAAGCTACGTTTTGTTATATGTGCGTTTTTCTTTGTCTTACTATAGCCAATCATTGCAGAATGGCGCACATAGTCACATATTTCCTGCACGCATGAGTAAGAGTGAGTGACTAACAGTGTGTGAATGAGCTCACATTGGTCCCTGAGAGAGGCCGCCTCGTTCCCATCAATCAGTTGCCTGCATTCTACCTGGAGGCAGAAAACAGTGAAGACAAAGCGCACTTACCTTCTGGAAATTGCTGTAATTGAGTGATTAAGACTGATGACGTCAAATGAAAGCCTGAATGAGCGCTCATTCACAAACAAACGGTATGTGGGTGACTCACCAGCATCCTGGCCTTGGGCTTTGTGCATGGCATCTGCATTCGTGCGGTAGCAGCTCCTGGTGAAAGACAGCGCCATGATTTAGAGTCAAACAGGCAGCGTTTGCACCTTTTGTACAATCAGAACACAATATTGGATGAGTGGACCCGTGTTTGTCCTTTCCACACCAAGGGCATGTTTCTGTTGCCTACACTTGTGCATAAACCATGCCGGCGTTGTGATCGCTGCCATCATCGTGCTCATAATCACTGTGGGGATGAGCCGTGTAATAATAAAAAACAATTTTACTGAGATGATTATCACGTAGATCTTTAACTTTCATTACTGTACATCACTTACATCCAGGGTTCACTGTCATACAAACACAGGAAGAAGACTTTTATGTTTTTATCCCTGCTGTCCACTCACCCCTCTGCCTGCTGGACTCTGTTTAACGTGCAGATTTCTCCTGACCTTTATAAATCAGATCACAACATCACATCAACTTACAACTTAATATAATCACTACTCTGGAATCAGATAACAGTATACTTAAGGGACAAAGCCAAAATGTTATTTTATTAATATTTTATAATTCCTCCTAACAGAGATTTTTTTCCATTCAATAATTTCTTTTAAAAACATGCCACAAAATCCTGTTTCTCTGCCAGATTTAAGAAGTTAAAGCTTAATATACTGCAATGTACTATAATTGGTTAAGATACATATTAACTCTATATGATGGAAAATTTCTTTGTTACAGCAATGAAAAATGTATTTAAACATAACCCATTACAAACTATGTTAAATAAGAAGAATAGTATATAGTTAATAAAATAAACCCATAACAACATAACAATATGAGTGCTTTTAGTGGAGATATCATCTGAATTTCAGGAGTGGGACCGCTCCTCCTTCACGCCCCCTCCAGCCTCAGGCTATAAAAACCCTCCTTCTCCAATACCTGCTGTTCTCATTTTCATGCCCCACCCTGCCCCCCCTTTTTCTCTCCTCTCTTCTCCTGTCCTCTCCTCTCTTCCTTTCCTTTCCCTTTATTTCTTGCTAGTACATGGGGTTCTGCCCGGCCCTAGAGCCGTCGCCAGTCCCCTTCAAGGCCTTCCCCAAACCGCAGCACTATTCACACTCCTCATCCCTCATCGCCCATCGTTACCAAAGATGTGGTCCCTGCTAGTGAAATCCGATTTTTTGATAACTTTATTTGACAAATCAAGATGTTTGTGTGGACATATACTTTAACAATAGTTAGCTAGCTAACTAAAATTATTATCACACTTTTATGCAAAGGTAGGACTTATCTTTTTTTTTAATAAAAGTTAACTTTTTTTCTTGAGTTTTTTTTTTTTTTTTTTTTACCCTGTTCATAAAGTCCATTCATTTGTCTGTGGTTCCCTGTTTAGCTATGGTTTCTTACTTCCCGTTTTATTTTGCTACTTACTTGTCTATACTAATGATTGTCACTGTACTGCAGGGGTGTCGAACTCCAGGCCTCGAGGGCCGGTGTCCTGCAGGTTTGAGATCTCACCCTGGGTCACCACACCTGAATCAAATGATTAGTTCATTACCAGGCCTCTGGAGAACTTCAAGACATGTTGAATAGGTGATTTAGCCATTTAAATCAGCTGTGATGGATCAACAACACATCTAAAACCTGCAGGACACCGGCCCTCGAGGCCTGGAGTTCGACACCTGTGCTGTACTGCCTGTATTGGCTTGTGCTGTGTTTGATTTGACTTCCCCTTCTCACATCATCTGATTAAAAGCTCAAACTAATCATGTGATCAGTTTAATCTGTACTCAGGTGTTTCTACTTTCCTCATTACCTTGTCTGTCTTTTCAAGCGTCTGGTACCCCAGGTGCTGACAATCACGCATCTGGCCTGATTGATGCTTGATTAACAGCACCTGTGAGCATGGCCTTTGCTACAGCAGTTGTTGTGTGCTCCTGGCATGCCACATTCGACTTATGTGGATTGGGGACTTAGCACAGGCCAACTTCAAGCTGGTGTGCTGCAAATTCAAGTTGCATAGAACATGGACGTCAGTTCACCTAAATATTTTTTTTTTTTTATTGTTCTGCCTCGAGACCGCCACATTTGGGCCCTTCTGGTACAAGTATAACAGTCTATACCTTTCCTATACCAGTAAGACAGCGGTTAATGAGGTTTGTTTGCCAAAAGAGCTTTACGGGTTAAGATTATACCGGCAACGTGATTTGTGGCCACACTGGCCACTCATGAACCAAAATACCTGCCTTCAGAGAAGAGTGCCCGGTTGTTTCAGGTGAAATTAAATACATCCAATCAACAAACAGAGTGAAAAGTGGGCAATGAATAACACACACATGAGCACACACACACGTAGGCCTACAGGACTCCAGCATAAAAATACAAACACTGTGTTCGCAGCTGGAGTGTGTCTGTCCAAATAACAGGAGCAAGAAGGGGAATTTCTCAGAGAAACAGCCTCCTCAGGGCTGAAGGCCTTCCCTAATTGGGAGAGAGGTGTCATCGACCCCCAGCAGTTAATCATGGCACTGTGAGGAGAGAACTGCAGACACGGAGGACTCATCGTTTCTCCCCCCCCCCTGCAAGACATCGTGAGTGCTTGCACATTGTGCTGGGGAAACTCTCAGCTCCTTGTTGCGTCTGCCAGGACGATAGCTTACACAGGTTCAAATAATTGTCTCGAGTATGTGGGATAATTACTGTAAAGCTATTTTCTGCTGGGCCATGTCTCTCTACTATCACTCAACTTGGATAAGCAGATATAATTTGGCTGATAAATGTCTAATAAACTCTAGATGTTGGGGAGGACTCCAGAGATTGACAGCATCTTGGGTTTCAGTAATAATAGCATTGATTGGCAATGTTTATATTTATACTGTATATCATCCTGAACCAAAGCCATTATGTAAGGTTAGTCATCCGATTTCAGAGATGAGCCAGAACTGGTCTCATCCTGTCAGCTGGGGGAGATAAACTGCCTATTAGCCCTCTGGGTTTATGATAATTTTGTATAATCAATCATAGTGTATGAATAGGTGTCAAATAGAGGCTCATCTAACTGGAATAATAAAAGGTTGTATTCATACAGAGTGTCTATTTGTTTTCCCCTGAAATGTGTGCTTATGAGTTGTTCGCTTATACTTTTTAAAAAATTTTTTAAATCAGGGCAGCAAATCTTTCATTGGTTATTAGTGTGTAAAATTAGTACCTGGCCTTTTAAGTGTTTTTGGAGTGCGACTGGACGTTTTAGACTCCTCTCTCCTGTCATTTTTTTCTCTTTTAGACTGGTAACTGGTAGCAACACGTCACAACAAAAGAGGAAAATGTGACACGTAATTTGTGCTTTGCTAGCATGGTCGCAGTAGAGGTAATGAGATGAGAAAGGGTTTTAACTGATTGTGGTGAGACGGGGCAATTTGGAAGCTATTTTGACGAGTGAACAGACATACTGAGCTGGGACTTTCTGCTCTCAGGATTATCTGCAACTGAATTCATCTAGAAAGCAATCGTTCTCTGCTAGGGTGAATTGAGATGCTCAGCCAGCCATAAAACACACAAATAAAGATATAAACTTTGCTTAATTCACTGTAAATATGTTCAGCATGAGGTGATCTGGAGCTACACAGCTTTATGAAATTGATCACTTATTGCAAAATACTGTATAAGTTGTTTATATGGTGTAATTATAGAGTCATTATTCTTGGCATGCATGACAGACTACATGCCTGCTACCAGTCAGTCAGTGCTTAATGGCTTTATATTCAGAAAAAGGTGGCAGGCACTGTAAAAACAAAAACAAACAAACAAACAAAAAAACAGTGTTTGCAGCAATTAAAATCCACTCCCTGTATATAAAAGATGTAAACATTTATGGGCCTGAAAGGTGAAGCGAATGTGAAAGTTAGACCTGCATTCCTTCTAGTGGCCAGCAGAGGGGTGTCTCATCTGGTTGAATATGAAAGTGTGATTGCTTTGATGACTACGGGAAAAGATCCATTTCCTCACTTGATTTATAAACTCAGGTTTTATGCCTGTCATATTTTATGCCTCTCTAATATTATTTTATGTTTATTTTGTAAATGATGGTCATTATTGGAAAATAATAGATGATAAATCAGAGTTTACTGTAGGAAAGGAGTAGACAATTCATTTTTCCAAGGTATCCCATTAAAAAACTGGTAGGTTTAAAATTAACTTGAACAGTCCCAGTTTTTCCATGTGGCCCTTTGGGGAAATCAATCGCCCAAACCCCTGCTTTGGGTCATGGCTAACTCGTGATTGATCATTTGCTATTGCATGGCAGTGTGGTGTCTTTTTATTTTAATTTCTCTGTTCTAATATCAGATATTTACTCTGTCACAATCTGCACTGGCACATTTTCAGCCCTAACAACCTACATGTAGGGAGTATTATGATGTAGTAGATTGCCTGTCAGTAGCAATCCCAGGCCAGCCTCTGTAACTTGTATCTACAATGGCAATTTTTAGTCTGGTTTGCCTCCGCTGACTGCCTACCTGTTGCCTATCATGCCTACTGAATGAATAAAGTCTGCTTTTATCCTTCAACTCCCCGTCTGCTGAGCCCACTTAGTAAAGAATTATTTCGCAAAGTGTCC
This sequence comes from Simochromis diagramma, assembly GCF_900408965.1. Lineage (NCBI taxonomy): Eukaryota > Metazoa > Chordata > Actinopteri > Cichliformes > Cichlidae > Simochromis > Simochromis diagramma. The sequence continues at coordinate 11,398,614 of NW_024387040.1, forward strand.
AACCCACAGTCTGACATCCCTCCTCCACCTCCTTGTTGGTGTTTGTGTGGTTGGTTTGATTCTCTGGCTCAGAAGAGAACAAGCAGATTAGAAGATATCACGAGCTGCTCAGACCTCTGGCTTCTGTATTTTCTAACCTTTCCATGTCTCTCTTCTGCCTTTCAGGCACCTATAAGTTGATTTCAGGTGACGTGTGTCCGCTCAGCCACTCACTGTATTCATTATTGACCTTAATGACTGATCTAACCCCTTAACATTCACCCTTCTTTTTATCCAAACAGACTAAAAGCTTGGCGGCTTTTTGTTCGTTGGACTCTCACAGTAAAAATAATGTGCATCTGTGATTCAAAAAGTAACTTGTGTGGTCCTCAACACAGAAAATCTATAAAACTACAGAAATGGGCTCTAGTTAGCTGTGGTTGTAGTATCTTTAAAAATGTTTGCACCATTTAAATGTTATAGTCTTGTGTACCAAAATCATTGGATTTTAAATCTGCTGATACTTTTCAAAACATAGCCACAGAATTTTCAATCACTGTAAATTTAAGGGTCACTTTGAATAAATTTTAGGTTCAATTTATCATTTTAGTTCAGTACTGATTAATATGTGACTCCTTTATTTGTCATTTACTTCAGGTTGGTGAACCCTATTAAAAAAAACAAACCAAAGGACAACTTTGTGTCCACAGACGAATGGGGAAACACACAGAGAAACTAGAGATGGCACGATACCACTTTTTTATGTCCGATACCGATATCATAAATTTGGATATCTGCCGATACCGATATGAATCCGATATAGTGTTTTTTAAATCAACAAAACTGTTTTTTAAAATGTCTTGCTGCATTTTGCAAGTCTGCAAGTTCATACTCAAGTTTAAAACAACAACTACACTAAAGCTATTCTGTTATACCTGTATACAAAAAAAATATTTCATAGTTCAGCAATACTGATCAATCTAATAAACTTAAACCTACACGATCCTCACTATTCTGGTATTTTAAAGAGTACTTAGCGTAAATATTAAGCAACCTAACTAATAGGGTTCCAACTCCCAGCAACAACAAAAATAAATAAATAAAAAATAGGGAACCACCCCTCACGCTCCACCTCATGATGCTTAATCGACGTAATCAACCTTAATTTGATGAAGTGTGAAAAAAATGCACAGAAATCAATTATTTTTCAAGAAATATTAAATAGATTCAACATCTTTCTTCAACAAAATTGCAGACTGCACAGATGGTACCTTCCCAAAGTAAAAAGTACTATAGCTTACTAGGGTATATATATTAGACTTAATAGTTACTATATACAGTAATTGACTTCTATTCATTTTACATCAAATTAAAACTTTGGGTGTCAGATAATTATTTATTAAAAGCTCGACATTTTAAATGAGAATATGAAAGAAAAGTATGTCTTTGTGCCCCCTTTTCCCTGTTCATGCCTTATCGGCCCCCCTGGCTAAACTTTGCTAGATCCGCCCCTGCACAGTTACCAGCGTCAGCTACGTAGAAAAAGATCCTCGAGTAGAAAGTAATATTAAATAAATTCTAACAACAGCTTATCAAGCTTAAACGTGCTGCTGTTGTTCAGCCGCTGGTTTCCTCTTTCTGGTGCAAAGTGGGGCAAAAACAAACAAGAGAGATGGACTCCCGACAGAAAAGCCGATCAGCTGATCATTAAGCAGTTTCACGATTGAAGTAGCAGCCGGAGAGCGAGAGGCAGTCGCTTGTTAAGCTTAACGCAGGAATGCTTTACAAACATTCAGAGATGGACTTACACACTTGCTGTACTTCTCTCTGGGATAACTTTGTCGGAGATGAAATGCCGGGTTGCTAGCGAAGCTCCAAATGCTATCCAGACCACCGACAGGTCCCGCATGCCACAGCCGCTCTATCACGTGATGCATACTGCTCCGACGTGCTAACGTTCTGAGGTGAGTTACGGCGTGTTGCAAGTTTTGTGAGGTGCTTTCGTGATATTTAATGGATCGGATTACATTTTTTATTTTTCTCCGATATCCGATCCAGTAATTTAGGTCAGTATCGGACCGATACCGATACGTAATATCGGATCGGTCCATCTCTAAGAGAAACACAGGAACACGAACACTGGTACAAATACTGAGGGAAGACAGCATTTTTCATACATAATAATATAGAGGTTTTGGTAGATTTAGTTTGACACTATTAAAAACACATGGCCTTTTTGGCTCAGTATAAATGCAAACACGGAGTATTCAGGAGTATTTCTCCATAAGTTTAACACATAATGCCAGGAATGAAACATGACAGAACTTAACTGATGAAGGAAATGAAAGAATCTGGTTACAGGACACAGTGTTACCCTCAAATCCAAAGCCTAAGAATTGTGTCACTGGTTTTATAATCATAAGCTATTTCGATGAGTGTAAAATAAAGCATTTTCAGGGGTACTGCCAACCTGCTCAGACATAATCTTTAAGAAAAGTTTTTACAAAAAAAAAAAAAAAGCTCTGTGTGCCAAATAAATGAACAATAAAAGAAAAATCAAACCTTAAGAGTGCGTCAGGAATCTGCGAGAGTTAAAAGGTCCTTTTCGGGTACATGTTTTGGGATGTATGCAGATGACATCAGTCCTCCAGAGATGTGTCATCATGTGTAAAGAGCTGATCTGTGAGCGTAATAGAGCAGAGTTACATTAGCTTCAAGGTTTTAATGCTCTTTGTTTCCACTTGTTTGCCTCAGCAGCAGTCACATCAGGGCATTTTTTTTAAATAACTGAATGACCCATTCATTACATACACAAGTAATTCAATCGTGATTGTGCACCTGAATGCTGAATTGTCTGTTAAAGCGTCGATTATTTCCCAGTCCTCCTCCCTCTGGGTGTGGAGGTGGTAGTAGTGGTGTTGGCGGCAGCAGCAGAGGAGCGTAACAGGAACGCTCTGTGAGTCATGAGTGCTTACATGAACCAGGGCCTCCTCCAGTGATGAAACCACCATTGAAGCTTGTAACGCTGTGTGGGAGTCCAGACCAGAGGACAGAGGCTTGTGGGTGTGTACTACTGGCTGGGGTCTCCAGCTTATCAAACATCCAGCTGACTGCTGAAATAAATCAGACTCCACGTTAAATAAAACAAAACCAAAGTGTCAGAAAATCCAAAAAGCTCAGAGGTACATTTACCCACTGAAACTCAATAACAAGATTCAAATCCTATCTCAATTCAAAGGTCACTGACCACTCTTGTTAAGGACATTAATGGGGGGCTTTTTTGCTCACTGTTGGTCCCATATTTGTATTCTTGGAGTTTATAGAGAAGCAATGCAAGATTTATGGCTGTAAATAATCTTTATTTATCTTATACTGGGTCTTGTTGCCGCCCTTAGTTCCTCTCCCTTAAGCCATCTTTATCCTAATTGGGTGCTCCACACAAACAGACGGTTTAAACAGCATGTGCTCACAGGATATCATCATACATACATGTCCAACAGTAAAAAATGATTTAGAGCTGTATGAAGTATTATGGAGCGGTATTTCACTCATCTGCCTTCACACAGATGAACTCGAGTATCCTAATTTAGCCCTTAATCCACAGGGTTTAATTTCATGTTGGCCCACACTCGGAAGCTATAACAGCCTCAACTCTTCTAGGAAGGCTTTTTACAAGATTTAGAAGTGTGCTCATAGGAATTTTTAACCATTTTTCCAGAAGTGCACTTGTGAGGTCAGACACTGATGTTGGATGAGGAGGCCTGGCTCGCAATTCCCACCCTGATTCATTCCAAAGGTGTTCTGTTGGCTTGAGGTCAGGTCTTTGTGCAGGCCAGTCAAGTTCTTCTAGACCCAACTCACAAATCCATTTCCATGTCCTGCTTTATGTACTGATCCACTCTACTCATCCCCAAACTGTTCCCACAAAGTTGGGAAACATGAAATTGTCTAAGATTTCTTGGTATGCTGAAGCATTAACAGTTCCTTTCACTTGAACTGAGGAGCCAAGCCCAACGCCTGAACCCACACCATAATCCGGCACCACAGTACCACACTGGAATTCACTGGGCCCCTGAGACCAACCCAATCTGCCACAAATAATTGTAGAAGCAGTCTGCATGCCTAGGCTCTTGTTTGTTTGTTTGTTTTTTAAACCTGTGGCAATGGAAGTGATTGGAACACCTGGATTTGATGATTTGGATAGGTGAGTCAGTACTTTTGGCAATGCAGTGTATGTTGTCCTGATTATTTGAAACAGAACAGTATATACATGACAGAAAATACCATATGATAATAGGTCCACTTGGGGTTACCACAATGGAGCACCTTTCTCCATTTCACCCTATACCTAGTATCCTCCTCTGTCACACCAACCCTCCTAATGTCCTCCTTCACTACATCCACAAATCTTCTTTTCCTTCTTTCTGGCACTTCCATATTCAACATCCTTCATCCAATAGTTCCACTATCCTTCCTTGCACAAACCACCTCAAGCTTGCCTCTTTAACTTTGTCACAAAACTGCCCAACCTGAGCTGTCCCTCTGATCTACTCATTCCCAATTCTGTCCACTCTGGTCATAAATGCTTTAAAATTCCTCCTTTTTGTTAGGACAGGGAGAACACAGGAGGGTCTTGCCCACGTTCAGATGCAGGCACCCCTTGTTGAGCCAACCACTCAGCCTTTGTGCATTTAAATGACAAAATATATCCTTTATCCTTCACATCTGAATATTGTCTCATTTCTGAAAGCAGTTTGTCTGGGCAGCAGTGAGACAAAGTCATTAATTTACCAGTGAAAAATAAATGGTGAAGTCAAACTCTCCTCTTAAATTGTGTCTGTACTACATGAAGTTCAGTGTCGTTTCAAACTTTTTAATAGGTAACAGTTTGTGTGATTTTATACAGGAATAATGATCACAAAGTCAAGCTCCAAGTCTGGTTTGAGCTTAGACAGGTTTAAAGTCGACAAACTCTTAACTGGACTTACATTTTTTTAGATTTCAGAATATATAAAAGTTTTAAATTAACCTCCTAGGACCTGGTGTCCACATATGTGGACATCACATTTTGGGTTATTTAGACCAAAATACTCAATTTTGCTCAATTTTGCCTGATATCCATTTACGAGGACATTATACTGCTACTGTTCTATCAAAATTTTAAACGAATATCCTCATATGTGCCTCTTATTTTTCATAAAATCAAAAATAAGGTAAAAAAAATATCTGGTAATTCTTTGTTTTTACATTTATCGGGCCCCAATCAGCCCAAATATCAAAGAGAAATGAAAAATGCATGCCATGGAAGAGTTTGGGTCTTAGGAGGTTAATCCAAAATGACGTCCTTCTGTGGTCATGAGCTACAGTAGAGAAAAAACAGATGCTTGCAGCTGTAATTATGTTGTACACATTTTGTGTTTCCACACGCATCTCCCACATTGCTCTCCCCCCACGCATGCATCCCCCTCTTTGTGAGTCATGAGTGCACCACAACACACGATATGTCCTCAGTGTCTTTCCCCCTCCCACTACCCACCACCCCCACCCTCCCTCCGACCCTCCCTCAGCTGTTCCTGCATCTGAAAGATGGATGAGTCAGCAGCAGAGTATACTTTGGCTTGTGCCAAGCCATCATCTTCCGCTCATCTCCCGTCTCGCCTCCTCTCAGCCGCCGTCCATCTCTACACGCATGCCCCTGCCACGAAAGGCTGTGATTCATGTGCTGTTCACTGTCTATACATAACAGACAACTTAGCAAAGAACCAGTTTTAAGTTATGTTTTCAGATGCTTTGTTAAAGAAATTATAAAAAAAATAATACATTATAATCGTCTTGTGACAAGCTGCTAGTCTATGAAAAATGCCAAAGGTAACAGTTTGGCAGGCATTAAATAGTATTGTTGCAATAACATCAGCAATGTGATTCCCAAAGAACTATTAGCTTTAAAACTCGTGTCCTTAAAATATTTGAGGAAACTGAAAATAAGTGGCAACAGGTCCTATGGAGGGATAAATCCAAATGTGAGAATTGAATTGGTTCATGCTGTTCTGAGGCACTGTGCAGGGCAACTAGGAAGTGTGTTCCGGACTCTATTTCAACACTCAATTGACAGTCACACCGTCCCCCAGCTGTGGAAACACTCGACAGTCATCCCCATCTCCAAAAGAAACAACCCAAAGTCTCTGAATGATCTTCGTCCTGTGGCCCTCACCTCCCTGGTGATGAAGGCCATGGAGAAGATCATAAAACAGCACATTGTAAGAACAACTGACCCCCTGATGGACCCATTCCAGTTTGCTTACCGTGCACGCAGAGGTGTCGATGATTCAAAAATCTTCATCTTGGACTCCATCCACAAACATCTGGAGCTCCCTGACTCCTCCGACAGACTTCTGTTTGCTGATTTCTCATCAGCGTTCAACACTCTGCAGCCTCATATCCTGGCCACTAAGCTTTCCACCCAATTTCACCGGAATGATCAGCTAATACTGTGGATATTGGACTTTTTGACCAACAGGACTCAGAAAGTTTGGGTGAACAACTCTCTTTCCGGTCTCCGTTCCACCTCCACTGGCTCCCCCCAGGGCTGTGGGCTCTCCCCCCTGCTCTTCATCCTCTCCACTGATGACTGCAGATCCACACAGCGCAACTGTCAGCTGGTTCAATATGCTGACAACACAGTTCTCCTGTCACTGCTGTCAGGCCCCTCACAACACCACGGGCCCGCTCTTCAGGAGTTTGTAGAGTGGTGTGACAGCTCCAAACTTGAACTGAACGTGAGCAAAACCAAAGAGATGGTGGTGACCTCCTCCAGTAGGTAGAGGGATCTGGCTGCTTCAGTCACCACCACCATCCACGGGAAGCCAGTGGAGGTAGTTGAGGAGTACAAATACAGTGGGGCAAAAAAGTATTTAGTCAGCCACCGATTGTGCAAGTTCCCCCACCTAAAATGATGACAGAGGTCAGTAATTTGCACCAGAGGTACACTTCAACTGTGAGAGACAGAATGTGAAAAAGAAATCCATGAATCCACATGGTAGGATTTGTAAAGAATTTATTCGTAAATCAGGGTGGAAAATAAGTATTTGGTCAATAACAAAAATACAACTCAATACTTTGTAATATAACCTTTGTTGGCAATAACAGAGGTCAAACGTTTACTATAGGTCTTTACCAGGTTTGCACACACAGTAGCTGGTATTTTGGCCCATTCCTCCATGCAGATCTTCTCGAGAGCAGTGATGTTTTGGGGCTGTCGCCGAGCAACACGGACTTTCAACTCCCGCCACAGATTTTCTATGGGGTTGAGGTCTGGAGACTGGCTAGGCCACTCCAGGACTTTCAAATGCTTCTTACGGAGCCACTCCTTTGTTGCCCGGGCGGTGTGTTTTGGATCATTGTCATGTTGGAAGACCCAGCCTCGTTTCATCTTCAAAGTTCTCACTGATGGAAGGAGGTTTTGGCTCAAAATCTCACGATACATGGCCCCATTCATTCTGTCCTTAACACGGATCAGTCGTCCTGTCCCCTTGGCAGAAAAACAGCCCCATAGCATGATGTTTCCACCCCCATGCTTCACAGTAGGTACGGTGTTCTTGGGATGCAACTCAGTATTCTTCTTCCTCCAAACACGACGAGTTGAGTTTATACCAAAAAGTTCTACTTTGGTTTCATCTGACCACATGACATTCTCCCAATCCTCTGCTGTATCATCCATGTGCTCTCTGGCAAACTTCAGACGGGCCTGGACATGCACTGGCTTCAGCAGCGGAACACGTCTGGCACTGCGGCATTTGATTCCCTGCCGTTGTAGTGTTACTGATGGTGACCTTTGTTACTTTGGTCCCAGCTCTCTGCAGGTCATTCACCAGGTCCCCCCGTGTGGTTCTGGGATCTTTGCTCACCGTTCTCATGATCATTTTGACCCCACGGGATGAGATCTTGCGTGGAGCCCCAGATCGAGGGAGATTATCAGTGGTCTTGTATGTCTTCCATTTTCTGATGATTGCTCCCACAGTTGATTTTTTCACACCAAGCTGCTTGCCTATTGTAGATTCACTCTTCCCAGTCTGGTGCAGGTCTACAATACTTTTCCTGGTGTCCTTCGAAAGCTCTTTGGTCTTGGCCATGGCGGAGTTTGGAGTCTGACTGTTTGAGGCTGTGGACAGGTGTCTTTTATACAGATGATGAGTTCAAACAGGTGCCATTCATACAGGTAACGAGTGGGGGACAGAAAAGCTTCTTACAGAAGACGTTACAGGTCTGTGAGAGCCAGAGATTTTCCTTGTTTGAGGTGACCAAATACTTATTTTCCACCCTAATTTACGAATAAATTCTTTACAAATCCTACCATGTGAATTCATGGATTTTTTTTTCACATTCTGTCTCTCACAGTTGAAGTGTACCTCTGGTGCAAATTACTGACCTCTGTCATCATTTTAGGTGGGGGAACTTGCACAATCGGTGGCTGACTAAATACTTTTTTGCCCCACTGTACCTGGGAACCATCTTTGACAACCTCCTGAAATTCTCTGCCAACACAGAGGAGATTCTCAGGAGGTGCCACCAACGGCTATACCTCCTTAGGAAACTCAACTCCTTTGGAGTCAGCACACACATCAAGACGACTTTTTACTATGCCTTCCTGGAAAGCATCATGACCTTCTCCATCACCTGCTGGCTCCACTCCCTCAGCGTTCAGAACAGGAACAGACTGCAGCACACTGCATCAGTGTGCTCTAAAATCATTGGCCTGCCTGTCAGAGCCCAAAGACAGGTAGCCAAAATCATCAATGACCATTTCAATGGCTCCCCTCTGGGCGACTCCTCCGCTGCATTTCCTGCAGGACTGAGAGGAGGAGAGCCACCTTTGTCCCCAAAGCCACTCTGCTTTTTAACTCCAGCCGATAAGACCATCTCCCACACCAGAAACATAAACTACTCTACACTCTTTTTATACTACCGACACTTTATTCACTTTTAGTCACTGTTATATGTTAATTGCCCCTTGGGGATAAATAAAGTATTTCTGATTCTGATTCAGGAAGAAGTCAGGAGAGAGGGTAATGAGGGAAATGGAAACACCTAGGGAGACATAGCTGACACAAATGAACACGACGCCACCCGGGAAGTAAAACAAAATACTTTGAATGCAAGAGTTTCAAAATAAAACAGGAAACATGGAGAGACGTAGACATGATAACACAAGCTTGACAACATGAAACACAAAGACAAGAAATACATGACAGACTAACACAGGCAACAGGAAAAGACTCACAAACACGGAGACATAGGTGCAACATAACCTAGACTAAAACTCAACTAAACTCTAACTAATAATAACACAAGAACCTGTTATCACAACTTAACATAATTCCAATGAAACACGAGGAATCAAAAATACAAAATAAACTCAAAATGCTGGGTCACACACTCAGCCCCTGACAATAGCTTTCTACTGTTGCTAACAATAAGAATAAACAAACAGGAAAGAAAGAAAACATGAGTACCTGAAACCACGATGAAAAAAATATAATAACACTGTAGGTAAAAGTGTTAAAAAAAGAATCTAGGTACAGAAAAGCTCATTATCTCAACATGTGCATTCAATATTTTTTATGTTATCCTCGGATGACTCAAACTGCTTTCTAACCATAATTAATATTAAATGGAGCATCAAGTTCCATTTATCCAGTATCAGCACATCACAGGTTATTTATCATAATTAGTTCTTTTCTGCTCTAATGTTTCTCAATTTTAGTTCCCTGTAGCAGCCTGTATTGATCTTGTATTTATTAGAAAGGCTCTGCAAATGCTCTTTAAAGAGCAGTCAATGCTTAGCCTTTTGCACTGATATCTGACTGCATCTCGTCTTATGGGATGTTCAAAACTGTTGTAGTCTAGAGTCAGCCCTCATTTCTTCATATTTTGCTTCCATACAGCCAGAGTTCTCCATCCTTTGTGAACATAAAAGTTTCTATGCACATTGGCTTTCTCTCACTTTTAGTCCAGTGCTTGCAACGGACCATTTCAGAGGATTTTTGTTTTGTTTACTAAGCCACTTAACCTTGACCTATGAATCATTCAAGCATAATAAATGCACCGAACTAAAGAGATGAACCTGTGTCGTGTCTACACATAACAGTCAACTTAGCAAAGAACTTTTAATGGTATCTTAAGGCACTTTGTTACCAGCAGCCTGTCACAAAGACACATGATTTAGTCCCATTTCTTCAGTCGAATCTATGAAAAATGCCTAAGATAACACAACTGGAAAGGCAGTATTTTTGCACGAGGTGATAAAGAGTTACTAGCTGAAAACCTTGTGCATTTTTGCATGGTGCACAGCATATCCCTAAAAACTGTAAAATAAATAAATAAATAAGTAAATTGGACAGTTTAGTTTAGTTTAGGACAAAAGAAGAAGTGGCAGGCCTAAAAAAATATCTACAGCAGATCTGAAAGTATCAGAAAGTCATGTCCTTAAGAAATCCACTAAAGACCTCAAAGAGCCTGATTGTTGCATCTGGCCTTTCAGCTGATCCATCTGCTGTTTACTGAAGACTCATCAGAAATAGTCTCAGTAGTAGGTTGGCCCAAGAGTTAAGAAGCCATTCTTAAGGAAGAAAAGCTCGAGATATATAAAATTACAAAAGAACTGGATTGAAAATATTATGTTGTTATGGACCTTATTGTAAGATTTTTGGTTCAGATCATTGTCAGTGTGCACAAAGGGAGTCAGGAGAGACGTACCATCGGTAACCATGAGTGTGTGCATCCTATAAAACATGGTGGAGACTCTGTCCTGGTTTGGGGCTGTATTTTAATAAGAGGTGTTGGGGGATTTTGTCAAAACTGAATTTTAAACACACCAAAGCACTGCCAAATTTTGATTCCCCATGTAATATCATCTGGAAAGCATTTAACTGCAATGGCTTCATTTTCCTGCAAGACAATGATCCCAAACACACTGCCATTGCAGTAAAAGCAGACCTTGGTGGAAAAAACAGACAATAGAACACTATTAGTCATTGACTGACCTCCCCAGAGGCCAGACCTCAAAATTAAAGCAGTATAGGATCATCTTGACAGAGAACAGAACAGAAGGCAGAGGACATCCAAGAACCATTCCTGAAGACTCATTACAATTGTAGATAATCTGTTTAGCCTTATATACTGTATTTGCATGTGCATGTGCATATACACACTTGATATTTCATTGAATGCTATGATTTTATGTTGCTTTAAACAGTATTAACAGAGCAGGTTTTCCCTTTGGCTTGGGTATGAAATAATTTCACCTTGGCGGATAATTATCTCAGAATAGTAAAATAACAGCACTCAGTTTTTCTTCAGGGGTCTGGAGTCAGCATTTGATATAATCTTCTGTGTCCTGCTTCGTGTAGAGAATGTCCATTGATCTTCATCCAAAAAGACCACAATGAGCCATAAAAGCATTTCAGGGCAGTCGCCAAGAAGCACATACTCTAAAGTGGTTATGATGCACAAGGTCATTAAAGGCTGGACTTTCTCCAACTGTATGTCTGCACAAAGAATAAGCAGATCAATCCGAGACAGGCATGATTATAAGCAGAAATGCATCACGTGACTGTCTTCCTGTAGGATCTGAAGCGTTGTAGTGGAAACAGAGGAGAACGCACAGTTAATTTTCATATAAATATTTATTGCAGAGGAGGTATCTTTTATGTACATGCTATCACAATATAACACAATATAAATCTACCAAATATTCCCATATATTGATGCTATAAGCTTGTCATAGAGCAATAGTTATAACAAGCACAATACAGTGGGTTAGAGACAGTATCACTCACTATACAACTTGTAACAGTCCATAAAAGATCAATTTTTTCTTTTCTTTATTTTTTTTTTGTTCTATCAAGGGCAGTGAAACATCGGTCCTACTAATTTCTTGAATTCATGCAGAAGCCACAAGAGCAAGATTTACGACGTTACAGCATTGAGTAGTAGTAGTAGTAGCGATAGTAGTAGTTGTATTTGCCTTTGTGTGACTTTGTTTGGTCACAAGAAATAGAAGTCAGGTTTAAATGAAAGCAGCTAACCAACAAAAATGCACCATGGTAGAGACGACCCAATTGGAGGACAAAGAAGCTACGGGACACGGCGTGGTACAAGAACAATGGTCTTGGATTTTCACACCCGAGTAAATGGCTGAGGTTCAAATACTCACAGACTCATTGATGAATTCCAGAGAGACGGACAGTAACAAACACTTGGTTATGTATCACACTGTTTAATACACATACAGCTATGGACTGGCAGAACTGAGAATTCCTGCAGCAAGCACGCTATTGTAAATTAAAAAAGTAGACTCAAAGTTACATAAAACAGTGACTTCATTTAGTGCTGGGATGTTGCACTGTCATTTTTTGGGGTTTAGTTTTAAAATCAACATAAATGACACCATAAAAATTCTTTCTGTTGTTAAAAATGCTAACATATTGCTTGTTTTTGGTTCTTTTTCTTTTTGGGATTAAATTCAACCAAAATCATGGAGCCTCTATTCGCTCCATTTCACTTTGAAATATGAAACAAACACATCTTTCCATTTTGAAATAACTTTCCTACAGTGACAGTAAAAGAGGCAGCAGGTTATTCTTCTCCCGAGTTCAGTGAAAATGGCAGTGACTCCAAAGTTAGGTTTAAATAAAGAAGGGCCTTTTCAAATGTCGCTGTACTCATGCAATAAAATCCTGACTCAGATGATAGATGACGCTTAACATCTGGTTCATAAAGATCACAAGGATCCATCAAAGGATTGCAATCAATCAGTGCTCTCTGACACCTCCCACAGGCTGGAGGTGGAGGTAATTCTCAGAAAATGATATCAGTTGCTGGATTGTTTTCATTTGAGTTGTGCCAAAGAAATTTAGTAATTCAAGAAAACTCACCGATGGGTACTGGCCTGAATCATAGTCATTACCAACCCCTAATGGGTTCTGAGGAAATTGACATGAACACAGACAATTACAATCAGTAATTCTCACAAGATACCACAATGCACTGTGGATGCTTTACTGATACACAACTGCAAATATAAATGGGGGTATTTTTTTCACTTTGATAGTTTATGGTGACTATTTAGACATTTTGATACAAAACACGGCACATCTCAAAACCTTTAAAAGATTTAGTCAGATTATTATTTGATAACTACCATGCTAAGTTTAATTATGAACTTATTAGGTTGATAAACAAATGGGGGTTCAGTCTGATTTGTATTTAAGTTGAAATGACGCCTAATATGGAGATGCAAAGAAAAACTGCAGCAGTGCTTAACCGTTAAATATAAAAGGTCACACTATTGTCAGTATTTCACATCATTCAATGACAGTTCCTTTATCTAGTTAATAAAAACTTGGATTTTATTTTGGAAGTTATGGCCACTGTTTCTATCATTTAGATAGGATCATACTTGATGAACCTTCATTCATCTCTGTCTGTGTCCAGAGTTTCCTACATTGCAGATTTCAGACTTGATGCTTAATCTGCACTAGACCATAAACTTTGAAACACTATATAAGTAAATAAAAGATGGATGTGAACAACATGACATCACTGATGAAGAGTTGAGTTTGGCATTTCGGCTGCTGTTGGGATTTCTTCTATTTTTTGGAGCCAGAAAGAACCACATGTGGAAGTGAGGATGAAGGTATAAGTCATCAACTTACCTTAACTAACCCAACCTGGTACTAGCGAGCAAAGTCCTGGAAATATTCTTCAGAGACTTTGGTTCATAGTGGCATGATCACACAGTTGTTGTAGATTTGTCAGCTGCGCATCCATAATGTGAATCTCACCACTGGAAGGTGCGCTATTGGATTAAGGTTTGGTGGAGGCCATTTGAGTACAGTGAACTTAACGTAATGTTCAAGAAACCATTTGAGATGATTTGAGGTTTGCGTTAGCCTACGGGGAGCAGCTATCGGACAATAGGTACGCTGTGATCACAAAAGGATCAGCAACAATACTGGGGTAGGCTGTGGCATTTAAACGGTGATGAATTTGTATTAGAGGCCTACATCCCCCAAGCTATTACAACACCACCAGCATCACCCTGAACCACTGATACAGAATTGAACCATGCTTTTGTGTTGTTAACTCCAGCTTCTAACTCTACCATGCAAATGTTGGAGCAGAAATTGAGGCTTATTAGACCAGAGGGAATATTTTTCCAGTCTTCTATTGTCCAGTTCTGGTGAGTCAATGTGAAATAGGCTCAGTTTCTTGTTCTTAGCTGACAGAAATAGCATCTAGGACAGGCTTCTCCTGCTATAGTACATCGGCTTCAAGGTTAAGAGATGCTCTTCTGCATAGGTTGCTTGTAACAAGTGGTTATAAGTATTTTTCTTTCTTTCCTATCAGTTCCAAGTAGTTTGGCCATTCTCCTCCGACTTCTCACATCAAAAATGTCATTTTTGCCCAGAGAACTGCCATTCACCGGATATTTTTCTCTGTTTTTGGACCATTCTCTGTAAACTCTAGAGCGGGAATGTGAGAAAATATTAACAAATCAGCAGTTTCTGAAATATTCATCCCAGCTCATCTGACAACCACAATCATACTACGTTCAGTCACTTAAATCACAGATTTTTCCCATTCTAAACTTCCCTATTAGCAGGTCTTTTTGACCATGTCTACATACCTAAATGGACTGAGTTACCATGTGACTGACTGAGTCAAGATTTGCGCTAATGAACAGTGAACAGTTGAGTGTAAACAAAAACATACCAGCACTCACACTCATTACAACTGTTGTACAGACCTCTTGCATAGACTCTTAGTACATTGAAATGCATCATAATCTATAATATTTGTCAGATCACTCGCACACTGTAAAGTTGGGCATTTTCAATATTCTCAAGGGATTGACTGACTTAAACATAGTGGGCTCAAGTGCAGTGTAGCACACAAGTGTAGCTAACAAAGTCATCTATCGCTGCAAGATCCAGAAAAAGTAGCTATGTCCATGAAAAACGAGGTCCCAGAGGCACAGCAGCATTTCAGGCAGCTCATTTCTTTGACTAAAGGTTACTTTCTGTTGCTACAGCATGGATCTCCACATTTTTGATATTTATGCTAACTGCCCTTCCTGACATGACCCAAAAGCGATTAGTGTCTCCTTCATTTTCAAACAGGGTATCTTTTGCTTTTAGGCCATTACATTAGACTATAATCTACAGATGCATAGCATGTTAATTTGTTTAATTTTGATGGATGATTATCCAGACTAAGTATTAACTTCCAGACAGTTTTAGCTAAGCCAGAAGTCTCCTTAAAAACCTGTGGGACTATCTGGCAAATTTTAGTGGCCACAACTATTAGACAGAACCCAAGTTTTAATTACCCAGAATGCTTCTGTTATTGTGTAAGAGAAGTTGCTTTCCTTTTTTTTTACGTTGAGGCAGTAGGACGGTAAACACAAAGGCAAGAACAGATCTTCTGCAAATTTTTCTGCATCTCATTTGTCCTTTAAATATTGCATCCTCAGGCACACACTTACTCACATTTGGTGCAAGACGAAGATCCAAGCTGGATTCATACACAAAGCTGGTGCAAATAACTTTTCCTTCACTACTTTTGACATATGTGAACATATCTGACACATTCATGTTAACGCTGCTCTCAAATATCACCCTTTAGCTTTTGAAACTATAAAACAGGGTCTCAAAAAAGTGAACTGAAAACAACATTATAGATTTGCCAACACATTAACTGTTTTAGTAGACAAACCGGTAGGCTTCATCTACTCTCGATACCTGGCTGTGCATGCTGTTTATATAATTCACCATCACAAAATGCTGAAGAAGAAGACACTCGCTTCTCTTCAGACTGATACAAGACAATGCTAGTTAGATAGGCACATACAGTACATCTCCGCAGACTTGGAAGCATTTTAATCTGCCGAGAACTACAATTAAATAGATCTAAACAAAAAAACAAACAAACAAACAAAACATGTCTGAGTTTGGTCAGTGTGTTATATCGTGTGTGATATCATGCCATGTGGTTAAAAATAAGAAGACAAAATGTACAAGTCGGACATAACCTGTCCTCAGTTCTTAATTTGTGAAATTGGCTAAAGTGCTATAGACTGATTTCTTTCCTACGCCAAGGACAAAAACTAATAAATTAACTTTAGAGCTTCGAGACCTGCATCCCTCTTTGCAACTGTTCACTTGTTCTTTGGCTTTCACTTTCCCTGTTATGCAATTCAACCTTAATTTTATACTTTCTTGTTTATACACATCAATATTTGTCTCTACAGTCTCGTCCAAGAACTAATCATAGCAAAAGAAATGTAAGAACAGCTGACATGGTGAACATGGATGTTTAACATTGCTTATGAAGTGAAAAGACTGAATTAAAAGTTGCATAATTAGTCTACAATTTCTCTTCAGGAGTTTCCTGTAATAATCTGGAATGCTCATCATGACTTTTTTTTTTTTTGTAGATTTCACTTTTTTCCAAAATAGATAAAACAGGAACAAAACCTTGGAAAGGAAGGCAACTTGTGGATCAACTTTGCTTCCAAGTCACCGTACTAATAGTAAAAGGTGATATTTAACGATTTCAAAGTGGAAAAAAAGTATACATCAATAATTATAATATATCAGTGGTCCATTAAGGTTGAGTGTCATGCTTTCTTGCTCGACGTACTATCCTCAAAGTCCCAGGGACAAACATCTGCCTTTTTAGCAGCACCTACAGGCCCCCCTTTAGGAGTTGGTTTGCTCTGTTTCACTGCAGAAGCACTTTTGTCTGTACCCGTTTTTTCCTCAAAATCCCACGGACAGACTTCCGCCTGCTTTTCTTTGGCTGCTCCAACATTAGCGCTTTTCCTTTTTTCTACCAGCAGCATTTCCTGGTGACTCTCTACATCCCACGGGCAGACCTCGGCCATTTTTTGCTGGCCGACATGTTTCTCTGAAGATTTACTCTTGTCCTTCACCTTTGTTCTGCTTTTCTCATCATCAGTGTCTTTTGATTTTTCTTGGTCAACTGTTCTTGTGAAAGGGGGCCCTTTCTTTTTAGAAGGGGACTCCTTGGTTTTGGGTGCTTGTGAGGGGCTGGGTATCCTCTCTGAATTTGGAGCAGCTGCACTGCTGTCGAATTCCCATGGACAGACGTCGACTTTTGATATTAGTGGCTGGAGTGATCCTTTAGGTGGATCTCTCACATCCATTGGAGAGGTTCCCTTTTTCTGCTTTGTCACGTCTGGTGAGTGAGCTGACTCTGTTGGTTTTTTCAGCTCTTCGAAGTCCCAGGGACAAACATCTGCCCGATGTGTTCTGGAGCTTTCAACTGAAGAGGGAGGCTGCTGGGCTTTAGACTGAGACATCGATTGCTTCGATGGTTCCGCTTGACTGGCTTGACTCTCACCTCTGTCTTCCCATGGGCACACCTCTGCTCGAATAGCCGATGACCTCTGAATCTCCTTTGGGTGCCTGCCGCTGGATGGAGAATGATCAGAACCTTTCTGCTTCTGAGACTTGGCTCCTTTCGTGCTACCTCCATGAACAGTTGTGGTTTCCTTTGGTGCAATAGATACATGCTTTTGAACCTTATTTTCAGATGGAGTTGGGAGATCTTCCACCTCCCAGGGGCATACTTCTGAGAGATCATAGAGGTCTTTTCCCTTAATGGGGTCGGAGCAGATTGTCGGTTGGCTGCCACTAACTGGCTGTTTCATGATTATGCCTTTTGTGGTGCTTTGTTTGTACTCGACTGACTGGCTGATAATCATCTTGGGTTGGCATTCATTTTCTGGCTCTACATTTGCCTTTGTGTCTTTGCTCTTTGGCTGACTCTTCTTATTGCTTTCCTCTGTACCCTGGGTCTTTCCAGTCAAGCCCAAAGTCTTCTCTTTGGCACTAGCAATGACACTGAGGGACTTCTGCAGCATGGAGGCTCTAGGATGAATTGGTTTCTTGTCTGCAGAGAGATTATGGGCGCTTGCTGACTTGCATACCAAGGGAACTGATTCTGTAGATTCACTGGGGGCGTTTATGTTCTCACTGGATGTCTTCTTGACCAGCTTCTTGCCCATAAGTGTATCCAGGAGGGACCCTTCAGCTGTGTTCTCATCAATCTTATCATTTACAGTGCTGCTGGAGTCCTCATTCTGGTCCCGGACGTGATCATAGCTACTGTGTGACTTCTTCAGGGAGAACACCTTGTTCTTCAGTGTCTCTTCCTTCGCTGGTTTTGCTGGGTGAGTCGTATCCAAGGGGGTTTTCTTCAGCATGGAGATGCTGTTACGATTGCTGCCATGCTCTCCCGCCTCCTTCTCTTCACGGCTGCACTGGCGATGCACGGACTCGGGAATCTCTGTGATGCGCCTCATCAGCGAGCGACCTAGCCCTTTCTTAGAGCTTCGCTTTTTCTGGAGATGAGGGTTGTTTGCTAGCATCTTCTTCCTTTTGTAAATCTCCAACTGGGAGTACAGTTTCTTCAGCTCTTCCTACACATCAATGATAAGACAGATACAAAGTTGTAAGTCTTTTTTTAAAGACAATAACCTGGCTAAATAAAAAAAAACAAACAAACAAAGGTCGCGCTCAAACACTGCTACAGAAAAGCACACAATCTGCTGCACAGAAAGCATGCAGTACTACCTAATGACACGTGACTACAAACAGTTTTTAAATAATGCATTACAGAGTATCACATGCTGAAAAAAAGCAAAGACGGGACAGTTTAGGACAGCATCAAATAAGAAAACGGAGTGTCTTTTAGTGTTAGGTCTGAAACAGCCTCTAAGCTCAGATCCTGAATCAGTTGGATTTCAATCTGCATTTCCCTCCGTGACAGTGAATGCTCTCAAACACCTGGATGTCACCATAAAACCCCCTCTTCTACATTATAGGCTTAAGGTACCCAAATATTTTGGTAGAGAGACTTCTTCAGCTCTAACAGACAAACAGATATCTCTGCTCACGTTGGCACGTTTTTCCCAAAGGCTGTCGCAAGACCTTATGCCACAGCCATTAATAGAATTGAGATGGCCCATTTCGTCTGGTGTCTGCAATAAAAAACTGCCATGGCTCAGTATTTTTGGAGGATTCAAAAGGTGCACAATGGAAATGTAAAAGTTGGTGGAAACACCCCTCACCCTGATGTCCTCAGGGTCCAGGCTGTGCTCACTCCATGCTGACGTTATGCTGCTGTTGAGGTACGATCCAGAGCGACCCATGTCCAACTCGTCCTCATAGGCCTCAGACGCGATATCGTCTCTCATGTGGGTGCCAGCAAACAGGAACTGATGGAGGGCGGTAAAATTGGTCAACACTGATTGTTTCCATTACATTTCTTAAGCAAGGAAAAGCAAACAATGCAGAAATCACAATATACATATATAGCTTACTTACTTAACCTAACATTATTTAAGAAGATGGAAACAGTTCTTTAGTGCATTACTATGTATTTACGTGTCTATATAGCAAATATAAAACATTATATTTTACTGATGAAAATAAAGACCACCATGAAAGATAATTAATAAAATAAAAAGTAAGAATAAAAACAACAATAATAACAATATCTTAAATTGGAAATGCCTAAATCCTGGACAGCATCGAATACCAAAGGAGCTAAATTACAAGTAAAGCAGCATGTAAGCACAGGCTACATATGAAAGGTGAAGCCAATGGAGAACTGCTTTAAATCTGGGCCAGTGGGGGCAAGTTGAATGGCCAAGTTAAGGCAATTTACTCATATACAGTAGAACATTTAAATGAAACTTAAGTGCTGCACAGATTCTTCTCCTTCTTCTTCTTTCCTTCCCTTAGGGGTGTCCACAGGGAATTGTGGACCCTATTTCTAGTGTCCTCCTCTATCACATCACCCCTCTGCATTTCCTGCCTGCCAGATCCATGTTCACCATCCAATAATCCACTATTTCTCCTCTGCACAAACCAGTCTTACCCTCTAACTTTGTCTCCAAACTGCTCAACGTGAGCTGTCTGTCTGCTGTAGTCATTTCTAATTATGTCCCAATGAAAGTCTTAACATCTCCAGCTCTGCCTCCTGTTTTTGTCAGTGCCAATGTCAATGCCATGAAACATACATCATAGCATTCTCACTACCGTTTTGTAAACCTTCCCTGTCACTCTTGCTGCTATCCCTCAGACATAAATCACCCCCAACACTCATCTCCAACCACCCCACCCTGCCTGCACTCTCTTCTTCACCTCTCTTGCATACTGTCAAAGTGCTGAACAGCAAGCAATTATAAAATAAGAAAACAATTAAAAGTCTAAGTAAAAGAAAGCTAGAAGCTACTTAAAAACAATTTAGAAAAAGAAATTATACGTAGTATAGAAAACAAAATAAGGGCAAATAGTCTTCAAAAAAGGTGCAGTTGGAAAATGATCCAATATTGAAAAAGTCAATGAGAAAAGGTATCTTTTTATACATAACTGGCAGGTAGAAGTTTTCAACTGGAGAGGAACGCTATTGTAAATTTTTGGAGCTTAAACTTGAACTAATAAGAACTTTAAGGCTAACTGACCTAGGGAGCATGACATCTAAAACTGGAAATAAGCCCAACAGATACTCAAAGTGCTTACTGCTGATTTGTTCTATGAGTACACACTATTTTAGGCCCCAGTCACATAAGTCAAAAGACCAGTCAGCGACTCCATAGCAACCTTTGGAAAAATGCATATACCCCCAGCTGGTTGCCGAGTGGTTGCTGCACCAAAAACCTTGCGATTTCATTGGTCGCTAGCAGTTTGCCAAAATTGACCACAGTTTGCATGCAAGACACTGACTCATCTATGGCAATCTGTTAGCGACCAAAGCAAGCACAAGCAGTTTTTTATTACAACACAAAGTAAAAAGTAAAATAACCTCCAGTAACTACTCACTACCTGGTTGGTGAATATACTTTTTCACCCTAGCGACTTTTTTAGGGCAACCTCATAACTAAATCTATACAAGTTGCTACTCTGTGAGCATGGAGTGGTGCTTGTGATTCAGGGCTTCTGAAACTGAGGTCTCACAGTGATGGTTCACAAACTACAATTATTATTGTAGGGTCTTTACTTTGCAATATAAAGCGTCATGAGGCGACTGTTGTTGGGATTTGACGTTATATAAATAAACTTAAATTCAATTAGATACTACACCCATCTTTTCCATACATTTGTGAATGTATTGCATACATTGAAATGGTTACCTTAGGAATGAGTAGAAGACCCAGGGTGACAGTGACAGTTAGGTGAGTGTGGGTGAAGAACAGGAGCAGCATCCAGTCTGGATGCAGCTCAGGAGCGAGAGTGAACCTGTAAAAATAAAGACAGACATCCAGATGTGAAGCTGATGTTAGTCAATTTCATTGACTGCCGATAGGATTTCAGTTTCTTATATTCTGATATATCTATAAAGCTGTTCAGCATCACTATTCAACCTGCTAAATCTCATCACATAAACCAGGAAAGTATTTGGACACAAAGACACGTCTTTATTATAGTTCATCAACTTTAAAGTGTTCATTCACTAACTGAAGTGAAACCTGCATCAAAGCTCTTGGATACAGATGGATGCGGGAGAGAAAGCTACCACCAGTGCAGCAGATTTAGCAGCAGTGTCTGTCTAGTCGTCAAATGCACTCCTGCAGTGTTCTACTTGGGTGATCCTCGTGCCAGCAAGGACACAATATTTTCCTCATCCGCTCAATTGGATTCACAATAAAAAGGAGTGACCTTCATCTGGTCAAAAGATTCAGTCTATGTGTACATCAGACGGGAACACACTAGGCTAGCTGTGCTGCAGCAGTTGGAGGAAAATAAGATAATTACCATCTGAAACAACAGTGGTGAGAGGAGTAGCTCCAGCCTGTTATTTAGAACGAACTAACAGGCTTTCAGCACAGTGAGACCTCGTGTGCACTAAGGATATGAAGGCATGTCTTGTTAGATGCTAATTCCACCACTGGAGAGCCTCTAACCAAGCAAATGTCATGTAGCAGGCTCATTACGCTGCTGAGGTTGGCAAATGGCTAATTAACAAACAGTTACTGTGGTAATAGCTGTGAGGCATGAATGAAGGCAAACGTCCAGCATATGAAATGTCTCGAAGCTTTGAAGTCTTCTCTCCTTCGTGTTTTGTGATGAGTTTGTGTGCAGATGAGGATTTAATAACTCTGGCATGCTGTCTCCTCTCAGCCTGCAGCATTTCACTGAGCGATCCCCACCACTCCTACGACTCCAGCGGTTTCATTCCAGCATCCCATTTACCTGGACCTGGCTTATACCTGAAGATGACCCCAGCCAACATGGAAGCCTGAGCTTTAACTGGTCACTATGGGATCAAATAGCAGGTTCTTCGTGCAACATAAATGGATGGCGGTTGCCTTTAACTAGCCCCGGTGCACACTGGAGCCCCAGGTGGCAACCAGACGGAATTAACCCACCACACCAGGCAGTTCTCCAGTTTATTAAGGACCTCATCTGGCCATTTTCTGCAGAGGAAAGCCTCACAACAATGCTCGAGAGGCTCGTTAAAAGAACTGGCCAAGCAATCACAAGAGCCAGATGTTCAAAAAGACATCAGAACACTTAAAAACTTGCATTTCTTCCAGTAAACTATCGATCATGCACAATTTATTGGTAATGAACGATAATAAAGCTGCCAATAGTTCAAGTAATTGATGCTGTCTTAGAAAAAAAAAAATCACCCTGACATGGTTCATTAGTGAATAATGTGATGGAGCTGAGCTCTCAATTAGGGTGGCTCGAGCTAGGAGCGGCTGTGGCAGTGTCAGCTGAAACATCTCATTTATTAAAACTGCACATTGCAGCTACTTGACGTGTAGACTGGAGGGAGAGGGCTGATTTCACTATGATCAAAATTAACTACGAGCTGAACAGAACAGTTGAGCTAGCGTACACGGAAATCAGGCGATCTACTGGAGGATATAAACATCAAAATGACAACCTGAACACAGACTATGATATTAAATATGGAGCCAGTACGTACAGGGAATTTTGCAAATTTAAGTGACAACATTTGCATGCTGAACACAATGTATCTATTAGTAACTATGCTTAGAGCGCTATGTGGGTGGATTTGAGCCTTACTGTTATTCCAGTGTTAAGGTTCTGATTTTTGTGTTTGTTAAACTTCGCTTTTGTTTCCTTTATTATTCCATTTACGTGTGCACACAGAAAGGTCCTGAGCTGGATTTGAACCCAACACCTTTTAGCTGTGAGGCAAAAGTGACACAGACTGCCATCCAAATAAAACAAACAAACAAACAAAAAACCACTTCTTCATCTTAAATATCTTAAATAAAAGTGTCTCTTTTTCTTTTAACCGATCCTGTCAGTTATGTTGCTGTCAGTTATCATCAGTGTTAATCAATAAAATAAAAGTTGGAGCGCATTTCAAGACAGAGGATTATTACCCAAAGAATCTCTAAATTCAGTATTGTATGGGGTATAACAGAATATAATTTGTGATGCTCAAAGTGTTTTGGTAAAAATTCTAGACAAATTTATTATATAAATAAATAGAAAAGCAGTTTAAAAAGTTTTCAGTTTGGATATAGCATTATAACAGATGATGTAAGCTGTAGGCTTCTTACAGTATAGCACAGGTGGGGGAGTTTACTGCAAAAAACTGTCTGTGATGAGTCAGAAAACACAGCCTGACTGTGCAAACAGCACAGGTTTACCTGCGTATCTGCTGATACTTAAATGTCCACCTTTAACAAGTCTCACTGGACCCCAGAGTAGAGCCTTCCCAGTTTCACTTCAAGACACCTCACAGATTTTTCTATCACACCACTGTATTCTTGGTTTGCATTTTGGGTTATTTTTGTTAAATAAATTGATTTTGCTCGGTTTCAGCCCTCTTCTCTTCAACTCTCTGTAGCTTTAAATTATTTGAGCTGCTGCTGCCCATTTCCAGAAGAGGGCAGTACCTTTCCTGCCATTACCACAAACAACCTGAACCAAAAATGCAGCAGAATAATTCAATTCTGTGCCGTAACCTCAAAGTGTCTGAGAAGAGCTGCTGGTTTGTACCAGATCTGTACATATGTACCAAGAATCTGAACAGACTGACTACTTTACACAAAGCAAAAATGTTCTTATGCAGTACTGATAACATATAAGAAATTTCTAGCTGATTAAACAACCTTTCCCTCACTAGTCTGCACCACAAATACCAGCTGGTTGAGTAAATAATTACTATTTTACTCATGTGCAATAGTTAACTGTTCTCAGATGCTACACAGCAGTATGTGATTTAGAAAATGAACAGTTGTATGCAGGCTGTGAGAGAACAAGCTAGTGTATAATCACTGGAGTAATGTGCCATGAAGTACAGCACAGGCGTGTGGATGCTAACCTGCAAAGAAAGGAACACTTGGCAAACTAATCTGACATCATGAGTATGATGATTTGCAGTACAAAGTGCCGCACTGTTGAGTGACATTTAAAATATGATTTGATTATTAAAGAATGTAATTAACAGTTTCAAGTGGTTTCTAAATATAAGCACTGTTTACACAGCCAATTTTTATCCTCATCCATTAGATTAGGCTAAATGTTTAATGTTTTTCGTACTATTGCTGGTCTGCTGGCTACCAAATGCAAAGCAAACTTTCCCCCTGAGCTAAGGGTGGTCCACACACGGAGCGACGTGGTGATCAGAGAACATAAAATGCCAAAGATGTTCAGCAACTTCAAGCGATAATAGGAGAAGTGAGTGGGCATGAGCAAATGCAGCAAATACCAACAATGGCGACCCCCACATATGTTGATCGACATATGAGGGGGTGGCAAATAAATTAGAAGGTTACCTAGGCAACCGAGGGCTGAATTGTCCAAAAGCAACCAACCATTGAATGACCAACAGGATGAGGAGGCATGTAACTGACAGCTGGAAAATTTGCCATTTTGCACACCTTCAAGGCTTCATCTATTTTTCCTGTCTCTGCATAAAAGTGAGCTGTGGAGCTCCGTTTCTAATTGTCATCATGGGTTTTTGCTTTGCAACATGATGCAAATTTGAGTTGAAAATTTTTAACCTGTGCAAATGCGGCTTCGCCTCTGTTTGCATTGCCCAGTGTGAATTTCCATCAAATCACCTCATGGGATTGAAAACGTGTTCGCGGTTTGAAAGTTTTCAGACTTTCTGATTTCTGTCATGACATTTCCTTAAGATTCATTCTAGCTTACTCGATGTGCTATAACCAAGAGACTATGTTGGCAGTTCACTGACCTTATAAACAAACTATTTATCTCATATAACTTTTACTAATTTTCTGGTACGATGCAATAATACGATAGAATATATTTGCATTTTTTTTTTAAATTCAACAAAAAAAAACCTCATGGTGCCAAACCACTAGGAGGAGGAGCTCTTACCTAATGATGTAGAATATAGCTGACAGCACAAGCTCATTGTGAACAGCGATGGCCATGTAGCGAGGCTCGTGGAAGGCCGACGGCACAGTCCTCACGGCGTAACACAGATAGACCGCCCACAGCAGGAAGAGGAACTCGGCTGGGAAGCGAAAAAACAAAAAACAAGCTGTAAACACAGCGAATGCTCTGGCCAAGAAATCATTTCAATGCGGCACACGCTCCTTACATGGGCACCAACCAACCAACCACTTCACACTCCAGCGCACACATGGAGCTGCCACAGATGGTTGTAAAACACACGTATACAGGAAAGTGGCCTGCTCGACAGACTCATTTGCAACAGCTGTGGTTGTATTCTCAGGGCATTAAATGAGTCCCCGTGCACCTCCGCGGCAGCCTCACATAAGGTTTCCAAGGTATCCAGCTCCGCAACTGTAAACACGCCAGGTTGCTGCCTGTGAGGGCAAGTGAATCATGTTTCCTTACAATAGGAACAACAATCACTGCAAAGTGACTCATTACTGTAAACGCCTCCCTGTCTGTTGGACTTCTTTTTTTAAATAATTAGATCTCAAACTTTTATTTTTGTAAGTAAAACTATTTACTCGAGACAACAATAGAAATAAATTTGTTTTCTCCGTTCCTTGAAATGAAATAGCGAGTGAGAGCAGCGAGGGAAATCTAACTCTTTTTTAATGGTCTATTCAGAGCATTTGTAAATTATTTAGCAGTAGTTCCAGCATATTAATGCTTCAAAATGGGCAGATTTGTTAATTTTTTTGTACTTGATTTTTTTTTTTTTTACAGCGTTAAACAAAAAATGTTTCTGGTACGTTAGCAACTAAAAGACTTCATTCACAAGTTTAGCTACCTCAAAGCCTTTTCTTTTTTTTTTTAACCATATATTCTGTTATAGAATATAACTTCTATAGAATAACTTTCTTTTTTTGTAATCTATCATGAACCTCCATACAGTTTAGAGTGGGCTTTGTGAAATCGATTATACAGAGGATTTGCAGACAAAGAACTCCAGTTTGCGTTGCACTTTTGCTAACTACAATCACTTGGGTAGTAGTTAGCAAGTATTTGCAGCCAAGCTGTTCGTTGCAAATTACAGGTGACCAAGGCAACCTACTAGCAACCAAAGCAATCATAATGAGCTTCTTAGTGCAGCATATCATATTCAATATGTTGAATAACGTGCACGCATGATATCACATGAAGAAAAAGAAACCTCTCTAGGTTGTATGGTGCAATATTTTTTAAAAATACTTACTACTCACTACTCACGTACTAATTTCTATAGTGTTTCTGTGTTCTATGATATTTAACCTTGCCATGGGTGTCACAAGAAACTGACTCGCACCAGCATGTGATTTACACGAGAGGCTGTGTGAGGGATGAGGAAGAGGAGTGTGCAAAAGAAGTGTGTTCTCTTACCATGACTGCTGATAACTGCTTTTTTACTGTTTTTATGTTTATAAAGTTAGACTGCACAAGATTAATACAAGAATCCCAGTGTGCCTGTACTGTCCTCTACCTCTGCACATGCAAGCACATGATAACAACTACTGAAAGTGCAGTTTTGCTGCATGCTTGGGTCTTAACAATTCGTCTTTATTCGATAGGAGCTCATTTTTTATGGGATTGTTTCTGCGCAGAAACACAGCAAAGCAGAAAATACTACAATTATATCTCTTGCTGCGAGCAAATGCAGGTGTGGATTTCTAAATCTGAAAGATTTATTGCATCTCTGTGGGTGTAAATTATAAGCTGCATTCAGGTGGCATCAGAGTTGCCCCGCGCTTCCATATTGCCAACCTATTTTTACCTCCTAATAAACAGAATGAAAATGTGTCCTCAGTATACAGTAGCGCAGCATGGCGGCCCGGCTGGGGGTCCATCTGTTTTCCCAGAACTCTAAAACGACCACAGCGCTCTCTCATGAAGCCTGAGTCAGCAGACATACACCAGCATGCAGACTTGCTCAAAGTGAGATGCTGCTCTCAAAGCATCTTTGATTTCTCATCTGTCTTCATCTGCTGCTGGTTGCCCTTCCCCTCCTGTGTACAACACAGGAAAGCATCCAAAAGCGTAGCACCAGTAGAGAGGATTAATGTCTTCTTTTGGGAAACATTTCCAAATGTACATGGAAGGGAGTTGTCTTAATCATCCAGCTTCACCCCATCACTCATTCTTCCCTCATCTCACTTTCAACTCCCATCGCTATCATGCCTAACAAATCACTTCTTAATTTCACGTGTCCATCAAGTAACCCACGTTTCCTCACCACACTACCCACATGCAGAGTGCGGCACACTTAAATCTACTCACAGCGCCCTGCAGAGGCAGAGGGCAGTAACGGTACTTACCAACAGCCATCATATAGTCCCAGCGATCCAGGAGGCACATGCTGAACTGCAGCCCATTGGGCGTGTAGCCCACCTCGATGAGAGCCAACTTCCTGTCCGGGTTTTGACAGACAGCAGATGTCCAAGCCACCAGGAACCAGCAGACGATGAGCAGAATGATGCCCAGCAGACGTAGCACTCGCCAGCTGGTCATATAGGGGATCCTCTGGGCTGTACGGGACAGGAACACCTTCAGCACCCTGTGGAGGGAGAAGCTCACATTGAGACTGTTTCACAAAGTTTCATGTAAGCCTGTCGTCATTTCAAGTAAACAGAGTATCCATGAGAGGGAAATACCTCTACACTCAGTGTGCCTTGAGTGTATTTATCTTTTTATTTCCCATATCTGCTAGAATTTGAAACCTTCTACATGCAAAAGGTTCAAGCAAAAAATACATCATAGCTGCTTTACACACTGGTTTATTAGTCTATGGCAATATTAGTATCGGAAAAATATTGCTTCCACAATATGAGATTATTTTGCTTTAAATTTAAATGTTTGACATAAATACTGAACAGAAAACTAGTATTTCCATTTTCATAGACTCTTATTAAGCTTTATAGCAGCCATTCCCAAAGTAAAGAGTGCTGTGTCCCACTTAAAAACCAGAAAATCCCCTGGGGCCCACCCAAACTTAAATCTTCACTCTAATGAAAATACAAGAGAAAGTGATGTATTTCCTTGAAAAGTTTCATTCCAAAAAACATAAACAACGCAGGCTGTTAAAGCTATAAATTGTTGATGCTACTTGGGTGTATGCAAAGTGTTTAGGTCAGTGTGTGACCCATCTTCCTCCTTGGACACGAACTTCACTCACCTGTGCCAATAGGAGTCACTGAACTGAAACTCTCTGCTGTGCTATTGCAGCCTTTCAAAGGATTTTTATTATGTGCTGCTGTGTCCAAACAAACATGCTGAAAACGCCGACGTCAACTCTGTGATCAAAAGTGGGCCTGGCAAAAAATTAACCGTGATGGTGGATGCTGATGTAAAATATTAGTCTAGTCATGCTGTCTCTTGTGAAATGAGAAGTATACGTCATATTACTTTTTTTATATGGATGAATTTACCTTTATTAGCACCATTTCCTGTGAACTGGCTCCAACATGCTCAGAATCGATGATTTTCTCGACCATATTAGTTCATGAAATTTAACCAAGACAGTTTATCTGCCTTAAACTTATTAAACATAACAAAAAGAGCTGAGTAGGGTTGAGCGATAGGACGAATATATCAACTATCGACGATAGGCTGAGGCCATTGGTGATCGTTTTTACAAGGTCGATTTATTTATTTATTTGCCCATGAGTAAGTTTGCTAATAATGATGGAGCTAATAGAAGCAGTCAACAGAAAAAAAAAATAATAGCACTGTTTTAACAGCACCCTTTTTCATCTGCGAGCAAATGCACGCTCCTAAATTCTGCGCCCAAATGCGTGTTGATGGAGCTGCAGAAGTTGGTGATAGCCTTGCATACTCAGCCGCATGGTGGACACGTACACGCTTATGCAAGTTAGTCGTGTTTGAGTACTTTGTTCACACTTGTTTGGTTACATCCTTAGGTTTACCTCTTTCATCCCAAATTGGCAACTTTCTATTTTTTTTAGTGCTGTCAGCATAATCACGACTAACGCGATTAACAATTAACCCATCTGGAGCACAGACGGAGTCAAAGTCCCTGAAATGTCTCTGTCAACGCATTTCAGGCAGTTTGTCCAAAGTTTGTTCATTCTGCACTCCAGATGGTTTAAGCGCGTTAAAAATTTTAATCGTGATGACCACATTAACGCTGACATCCCTAATTCTTTGGGGAAATTAGTTCATCCATGTTTGGCCTTCTGTGTTGTAAACAGCAAATCAGTTCGTGCATGATTACATTGCTCCGCCCATCAAAAAGTCTGCGCATACGCGAATATATCGCCGATCGCCGATTATTGGACTGACGATTGTCGGTTGGAAAATTTTTTACATATCACCCAACCCTAGAGCTGAGTGATCAGAAAAGAAAAAAACAAAGCAAACTTATTGTTTGTCACCTCACTAAATGGGTGAAATTTTACACTATTTATTAAAAAATGCTAATATGTTGCAAACTTATTTAAGGGCTTTGGTTTAACAGAAAGTGTGCCTTGAGGCATGATTAAATGACATGTCAAGACTTTTTCCTGACTTCCTGCAAAGCAGCGCAGCAGAAAAAAACTGCTAGCCATCACATTTGCAGCACTTATTCCACCTGCCAAATCCACAGACTGTGGAACATGAGTTAAACTCTGCTCAAACACATCACCGGCACAGCTATTCTTAGGCTCTGCCCTTCACGCACATTGATGAAGTGTCCACTGCTCTCTCCACTAATGAGCCCCCCATCAAAAATTGATCTGTGCAATATGTTAACTTGCACCTCTAAGGGTGAACTGGGCCCCGGCTCGTGTTAGCCACATCCTCTTAATCAGTATCTCCATTAGCGCATTTTGACAGATTCACCTGACAAAAAAAGGCCCACAAATGAAGAATTTCATCACTGTCACTTTAAATACAGTGGACCACCCTGTCTCATTAACAGCTATTCACAGCTGGAGAACTCCCCCCCAACACCACTCCACTGCATCCTCTGGCGATGCTTTCTGTTCCTGAGTTCTGTTTTTGTCTTTTTCTCAGCAACTGTCATTCAGGACTTTGTTAAATATGGAGCTCATTTGGGGCCAATGCGCTCCGTGTTTTCTTAATTACTTTACCACTTAATGAGGCAGTATAGCCTGGTGATGAGGTAGCTGAAAAACACGCTGCCTTGACACATCACAGGACTCTTTATCAAAGGATTAAGAGGTCAGATGCAATGTAATCTGATAAGTGCTTCCAGGGATGGATAACAGTGTCGAACTGTGGTTGAAGTACCTGTACAACTTAAGAGTCAGCATCCCGTAGACGGTAGCGAAACCCAGCAGTCGAACCCAACGCAGAAGGATGCAGCGGAAAACACTGGGCTGGAAGTAGAGAATCCCAACCTGGAAGAGGACAGAAGAAGCATTAAACAACAAAGGTCGTGAAAAGAAACTGAAAAATAAATAAATAAATAAATAAATAAATAAATAAATAAAAGAGCCACCCAACTGTGAGTGTTTTTTCTATCTAAATGATAATGGGCCCTCTTTCCCTGGGAAATTACATTTAAATTCGTGGGAAGCTGCTGCCTCATTGTGCTCTCAGTGGACGTCTCTATAAACAGTAAAGTAATCTTATTTAAATGTTGGTTTTCTCCAACTGTTCTCCTTTGGTGTCGCACAAGTGAATGAGTGGGTTTATGCAGTTTAGTTTACTGTACATCCTATCGCACATTAAGTCCCTCTATAATCAGTTACTTGCTTTGTTTCACCACAGAATCTACTCAGGAAGCTATTTTGCTTGTGTTCTCTAAACCTTTTCTATTTCCTCTGCCACCTTTCATCCATCAAAGGGAATTTAAAATACAGCAAAAGTGACCATCAGTGTGTATCGCCGATGCTGCAGATGAACTCAGGGTGTTTTGGGGCTGTGAACTTTTTTTTTTATAGTGGTTTTTGTCAGCAGATGGTGTTTCCAGGGATGTCATGAATGTGTTGACATAAAAGATCAAATGCTGCTTGAATTCTAGGACCTTTTTGCTCATGTCGGCCAAAAAAAAAAAAAAAAAAAGAGCACCAAATTTTTATTTTTTCTCATATGCTACAAAGAGCAGCTCCATCTGCTGATGAAGATCATGTGCTATGATCAAAAGGTCTGGGCATCAGTTGAGCGCATACACTTGGACTTACTTCTAGGACTCTCAAGGATCAAAAGTTTTGACCGTACTAAAATTACTATGGCTAAACAGCTGCTGAGCTTGCTTCTCAATAATGAAAAAGTAGCATTTGTTGAGCACTTTTCTAGTCTGATTGAGCACTAAAAAGTACCTAACAGATACAATATGTACGACAGCTGCAGAAACAACAAAAGGTTTGCTCCAGTAAAAGGTATAAGATTGCTTTCTAAGAACAATACTTTAAAAAGCTTGTTGGTGTACGGCAAAACTATGTGCCAATGATCAGGTTCCCTTGATGAAAAAATAACTAAATAAATAAAAACTTCAGAAGGTTTATGGTCCAGGTATGTTGATATACAACCTATTCAAGAAGGGGCAGTGTCAAACAGAACAATAAGTGGACACGACCACCAAAACTGAAATCCAGAGGAAATGATGTGCTCACAGTTGCTATGAGACAGTAAAGCATAGTAACTAACTAAACGAATATATAACAAAGATATAAAATATAACAAAATAACTACAAATAGCTGAAATTATAAATATTCTAGTATTATTAAATATGCACGCAGTGTTACTGTATATGCATATCGTAAAATTAAATATGCATACTTGACCTTGGGGTGCCCATCTTACCATATTGTCAGCACCCTGTGGAGCCCAGTAAGTAAAGGAGCTTAAGCTCACGGTTACATCCAGTAACTACTATTTTATTATTATTTTCACTGTATATTTTTCCCTTTGACACATTTTAAGGGTATAACCACTCATTTGTAATTATCTTACAAGCTTTATTAACAACCATAACAAGAACAATGTTGACACTGCATATCAAGGCTGAAAATTCCCTCCACATTGTACATGGATTGACCCCCTAAATCTAGAAGGGTATCTGGATGAGATAATGAGGACATTAAGACAATACCTTCAAAACTTCCTGTTACAAGTGACGTTAATTTATCAGATATGTTTGTGAAAGGACATAAAATGTCAAATTTTCCAAACCCTCAGATCTAGATCCAGGTCTACATAAAAAGTTAAAGCTCCATTTCTGCTAAAATCTGAATGCAAATCCAACCATAACCTTTTGAGAAATGTCACTAAAAGATAAAAAAAAAAAAATCAAACCAAACCAAACACATAATGCAAAGGAACCAAGCTAATAAATTAATAATGCTAATAATTTAATAACTCAATAGAAGATTACTTAAAACACTGATTATATTTGAATCTTGTGATTTGCCAGACATCGTTTTATGAGCAAGATAAAGCAGTGTGTGTGTGTGTGTGTGTGTTATATGTGCATTCAGTGCTCTATCACATTTATAAATAATTGTTTCAGCTTGGTCAACCTTTGGTAAAAGTTTGAGCTAAACTTTGACCAGGCTGGAATTGGTTGTCACTACTTTTTAGTGTAATTTTTAATTTTCAATTGAAAAACAAAAAGAAAGAGACTATATATAGAGGGCCGGTATGAATATCACAGTGTTGTTGGTGATTTGATGAATTTAATGTCTAGCTCTTCCAGTCTGGCAGAATGAAACTCATCCAGGAATAGTCTCCCAATCTTAAGGGATTTAAATCCGCATTCATCTCTTTAGTGCATTGTTTGAACTCCAACACACAGCGACTCAGCTCAGATAATCTTTGAAAGAAACCTTCTGTTAACAGGATAACATCATAATGAGTGACTGACGCTTACCGCTTCGCTCCTAAAATGCCTCACACACATCGTCAGGGTTCAGCCGGTGCTTTGATATTGTTGCGAGCATACAAGTAAACAACCCTTACACTACAATGATTGCATAATAGAGCAATTAGGAATGAAAAACAACTGACATGTTCTGCACATAGTGTCTCAGATATAACACTCAATGGATAAATGTCTAAGAAAGAAACAGGTAGAGAAATTTCTAATAATTAGCATTATTTTTTCCAATAATTATAATTACTATAGTACAACTAATAGTAGTACTACTGCTGCTGCCACTATTACGGGAGGTGAAACCATTTTGGTAGAGTCATTTTCATGAGAAATTTATACATCAAAGAGAAAATCCATGAACTGAATTAGTCATAACAGTAAAGTGCATTGAAAGCTTGCCCTTGAGACACAGAGCGCATCCTCCTATGTTACATCTTCACGAGTAGATTCTTCTACAAAGACCTGAGCATGCTAAACAGTGCCCATCCATGCTGGTAAAAAAAACGCTGATGGTCTTCCAAAGACATAAAAAGAGCCAGAACAAACAGAGGGAAAAAAGAAACAAACATCTGAGGCGACGTAATTATCTGTCCGTTGCAGATGTGCAGAGATTTCCCCTGTGGGATTGTTAATGTTAATCGGATTAGCTGAGGCATTAATACGTTCCCTCAGGCAGCGGCGAAGACGCAGGCATGTGGATATTTTTGCTCACTAGGTTCGAGTCAGTTAAGGGACACAGAGGACCCCACGGGAGGAACGGTGGCCCACATCTTCATCTGCTCACAGAGTTTGGAAGACCAACTGGAGAAACTTCTGATTCAAACAAAGCATGAACAGTTTGACTCGATTTTGCAAAAGGAACGTTGTGCTGAGGAAATAAAGACTTAAAGAGTGCTGAGCTGTTCATTTTCAATACATACAAGGTGCTTAATACTATATCTACTGTCAATATGTTTTTTAAAAGCCTTTTTTTTTTAACAGGTGGGATTAACATAAATATCTAAATAACGATGTGTGACTGCTCCTCAATGGGTTACATTTTTCACAAAATAAAGAGCAGAGGAACAGGAGCTGATAAAAAGATAGCCAGGCTGCCGCCGAGCAACTTGCTGACGCACGTTTGGCTCCACGGGGACAGGAGAGGGCACAGAGTAAAAATGCACAATGGGAAAACACAGCTCAGGACTCCCTTTTAGATAAACTACCAAATAGCATCTGAATCTCCATCACGTGCCAGTTTTAAGACTGGTGTTGTTTGTGATGAGACGGAAACGGGGAGGTGTTATCCGCCACATTCTTCCCTTGAGGGCTGGCTTTAAATGATCTGAATAAGCTGTCATAAAAAACTTTTTTACACATTTAGCAGTCTGAGCTTCTCTTTTAATGGTGCGATCTCACCTCTGGTTATTTTAATGGCTCACAACAAGAAACAAAAAGTGATGGATATGTACAAACATGTAAGACATCCTTTTCATCCTTCTCTCCTGCAGTCGTGAATTGGATAATGGATGGATGGTGTGTCGTGGTCATCTTACTACAGTTCGAATGACAGATGATGAAGACATTAAAAGGTAATACCAAATCATTTTGATGATCGCTGCTGATACAAACATGGTGGAGAGGTCTAGTTCAATGACTTCAATGACTTCTGGCTTCATCGTACTTCCTTTGACTAACTTTCAAAGTGGTCACACCCATTACTAAAGTATCTTTTTGGATGATTTATCTAATTAAAAATAAGAAAACAAACAAAAAAACTACTGGTAGTGGTTGATGCTGTTTAATGCTGTCTAGCTCAACATTTTGAGGACTTCCTTTTGGAGCCACCCTCATGTGGCCATTCAAGGAACTGCACTTTTTGATGCTTCTCACTTGGCTTCATTTTTCAGCCTCAGAGGTGGTCACTTCCTTGTGACCCCACCACACGTGTCTTCAAAAATTCTCAGACCAAAAGGCAAAGGCAAAAATAAGTCGCTATTGTCAGACATTACCATGACCCTCAGGTTTCATGATGATCTGCAGAAATTACACAATCAATTTATGCTGGCACAGTACTTCCCATCAGTAAGGTTTCTGGGAAGTTACTGGCCCCGATCCTCAGACAGGTTTCTCTTAATGTTAGTGGGTATAAAGAGTAAGATCAGTTTCTGCCCTCCTTCTCTTTTGAAACCTTCCTTTAATAATCGATGTTAAGTGCTGGGAATACTGGATTCAGCGTTGTGGGGAGGGGAAGGAAAAGGATCAAATGTTATTGGTGAATATGTGTGTGTGTGTGTATGGTGTATATGCATGCAAGTAATGGACATCAATATCAAGGAGACAATTATGAACTAATATCAAGCCTCTATCCCAGCCCCATTTGCCTTGTTGTTTGCCTACAACATAGCAAAGGCTTCAGCTGAGCTGAGCAGTCCACTTTCCAGTTTTACTTTTTTCATTTCTTGAATCTCATCCTATTGCTATTTGCGATTTTAAAAAGTGCTAGTTCTTCTGTCAGTTTGCATGCAACAGATTTTGCAACTAGTAGTGAAGACATTTAGATAACGTAGGTTTTTTTTGTTTTGCTTTCAGGCAGGCAGGTGAATATGTCCCAGCTGGATAAACGCCTAGATCAGGGGTCAGCAACCTTTCACATCCAAAGAGCCATTTGGCCCCGGTTTCCACACAAACGAAAACACTGGGAGCCGCAAATACTTTTTGACATCTAAAATGAAGATAACACTGAATATATTGTTTTTTACCTTTATGCTTTGTGTGAACAACTAAGGTGTGTTGCTTATGAAATCCATGAAGTGCTAGAGAGAAAATTACATTTTATTTATGTAATTAACACATTTTGATCTCTTAAAGAAATATAACCAAAGGAAAGACACCCAGCTGAACTAAAATGACCCATGTAGCAAACAAAAACTGTTGAGAGCTGCCACCCTGACCTGACTTTTAAAAAATAATTGGAAAAAAAGCACTATGCTGCTAAAAGATGAAAAATAGATATTTGCAAAATTCTGCCTAAATATGTATTTTACCTGGTTAATGTGTGTGGTGGGGCGTGGTCTGCAGCGCCGCTGCAGGGGAGGCGGACGCACCTGAGCTGCACCCGCAATCACGCCTCGCCGCCTTAACGTCTGTGCTATCTATGCTGTTGTTGGTGTGTGTCGGGCTGTGAGCTGAAAAGCTACAGCCGGCTGTATGCGTACAGCAACTGTGTGTGAAAAGGGGTCAATAAAGAGATTCTGAAAAGCATGTTCATGCAAACAGCGTCGGGTCTGCCGTGATGTGTTTACAACGGGACTTCTGCTCCTGAACCTCTGCGCACAGCGTCTGCAAATCGGGGCTGTACGAAGTCACTTTCATCTTTACGCAGGACTAAGCTGTCATCTGTGAGGCGTGAGCGGTGTTTGTTTTTAACATAGTTCACGGAGGAGAACAGCTGCTGACATAATGTGGATCCGAAGGTCCATAATTGGCCTACCTGGGGTTGAAAGTCTCGATAAATGCACGGCGGGTACACCGGCTTCCGCGAGTGTGACGCTTATTTTGAGCGATGAAAAAATAATAGAATATATTTGTATTTTTATATTTTAATATCACAATAATCTTCCAATTTAGAACTACAAGTTAAAAAAGAACTAACATAAAAAATTACACTTCAGCTAAATACTTCTAATTTATTTTCCCAAACCACACGGAGCCGCACTATAAGGACTAAAGAGCCGCATGCAGTTGCCGACCCCTGGCCTAGATGATGAAGTTTTATCTGCTGGCCTGGTCTCCAGGCTCTGCAGACACCTGACTTATCACAACCTGGTTCTGCACCTGCTCTCTAAAACAAAGTCTTATCATGTGGAAGCTACAACACAACACAAAGTGTTGTACAGACATATACCTGAGATGAGCTTTCATATGCAAATATAAATATTTGAAGTTGTAAAAATGCACAACTGAATATTTTTAAGAGTTCTGGAATCTTCTATGTCCTATTTTGCCACTGAATTTTGACTTAAATTACAAAATTCTAAAATAATTTGCTGCTACCTTTTTTAAACAACAAATATTCTTGTTATGTGTTATTATCCTGTTAACCAATTAATAATAACTAGGAGCAGTTGGATATTATGGGACATATACATATGTTTGCTTACTAGTTTGGTCACATAAGTAGTATGTAAAAAAAAAACAATAACAAAAAAACCAAAAGAAACCAATGGTAGTCTCAACAGCTAATGCACTGAGCTGCTGCCACTGGAATGGCTGATTGAATAGTTGAATTACTGAGCAGTTCAACAGGTTTACTTTTCTGTGCATTTTGTACCAGTGGGTCAAGCATCTCAAGCATTGCACTAAGGGAGGATGTAAAGCTATTAACAAAATAATCACCTTCTGTCGGAGTAAAGTTTAAGTAGCTGATTCCCACTCTGCTGGTACATGACATGAAAGAAAACACCATGGAGGTATCGTTTCCATAGTCCAGTTATAGCATTTGCAGAAACAAAGGCATCTACTGTATTGAAATTTATTTGCTAGTGTTTTGTAATATAAAACATTGTAAATCTGAATGTTATTAAAATACTCAGACAAAAGAGAGTTTTTAGGGATTAATGTTAAATGTTAAGTTTCTATGCTATATGTCAGGACAAGTTATTGCAATTTTATTGCAGTGTTGAGGCTGTCATATTCTTCATAAAGATGGGTGTTAATATTACCCAGAATAATTACTTAATCTAAACTGAACAAGTAAATCAGATTTTAAAAAAAAAGTCTGAGAAACTGAAAAGTCTTACCTACACGGTATTTTTGAAAACACAGCTTTTTCTATCCGTTTGGGCCTTTTGTCCACACGTAAACGGCGTTTTGGATTACTGAAAATGGAGATTTTTAAAAACTCCTGCCAGGGTCGAGATTTTCGAAAAACTCAGTTTATGCGTTTACACGTGGACGAGGAAAACTGAGAGTTAGTCACGCAACGTCAAAGCTGTGCGCCTTTTTTGACGTCACGCTGTCCTTCGTCACGTTATTGTTTACCTGAGATGAATTTCTACAATGACGGATATAGACAAAATACTGTTGCTGATAATCTTAGAGATCTTAGAGATATTTTTTCAGAAATGGGATTTGGGATTTTTTTTTTTTTAAATGAAAAGGAAAAAAATCTCAGTTTTCCAAAATACCTGTGTATGTTTGGACGTAGCCTTAGTAAGGGCAAGGCAGATGATTCATAACAACTACTAAAACAGTTTTTTGAGTTTTTCAGTTACGGTGGACGAGGCTATGGGTCTGCTTTTGAAATGAATTGGAAGAGAGCAACCTTATGGTCAATGCACTGTGTTTATTTGGATTACCTTTTGATGCAGTTGAGGATATCTAGATTTTATTCTTTCTTTTCCACTTAAATGTTGATGGCAGCACATTTCTCCTAAAAGCCTATTTAGAACATTATAATGATTAAATAGAAAAATAATAAGAAATGACAAT
This sequence comes from Simochromis diagramma, assembly GCF_900408965.1. Classification (NCBI taxonomy): domain Eukaryota; kingdom Metazoa; phylum Chordata; class Actinopteri; order Cichliformes; family Cichlidae; genus Simochromis; species Simochromis diagramma. Next base: position 11,437,381 of record NW_024387040.1, read on the forward strand.
AGAAACAGGCATGGGACGAAATATATGATATATTATTATATATTATATCTATGTTGAACTAAGAAGATCTATGTTGAACAGTAAGGAGCAATGGGAGACTGAAAGCGCAGACAAACATGACAGCAAGATTCACTCACTCACCCACTTAGTGATTCAATCAACACTCAGTCACTTAATTTGCGGTTATCTCTCATTCCTAATCATCTTTCATTTCAGCACCCACCAGCTGGCTTCCACACTGAGATTCACTGGGTTGGTTACCCACCAGAAAGTGTCCCTGTTGATAGGACTGTGACGCAAGCCAGCCAGCTGTGGTGTGAGCATCAGCTTTCCAGGGAGCTATTGTGATGTTGGCTACTTTAACATTCTTTGAAGTTTTGTTATGTGTCACCGCTCAGAAGCTGCGGATAGTCTGTGTGATATTTGTTCTTCAATAAAATCCAAAGAATTTAACAAAGGAGTCTGAACTCACGTGTGAGGTTAACTTTTGCAAAAGGGGCTATAATTTGGGGTTAAATGGGAAGAATGTCTTGTTATTTTGAGTAGAAAAAACACAATAGGAGAAAATGAATCTGCAGGTTAGAAACTGCTTGAGAAGTCTTGTTAAAATAAGACAAAAACAACATTATTTGTACAGGTTACTGTACAATAGGTTTTGTGGTACTCAGGTTTTGCTTTTGGATATTCAGACCTTAATGTGACCTTAACTGAAGAAGTCAGTTTTATCCTGTAAATGTAAACAGAACCTGTCATAGCAAACTTTTAACACAAACTTTAGCACTTTTCATTCCCTGAAGGCTTCATGTAAGAATGGCTGTACACCCACAACAAAAAGATGACACCCAAACTAGATGCGCCACAGAGTGTAGCAAAAATCATTTAGTGCTAGGACGCTTTGGATAATTAGCTCTCGCTGCAGGGCAAAAAAGAGATATTCAGCAAATAACACTTAAAAAAAGGAAGTGGGTGGATTATTTTATCAGACTAATGCAATTAGAAGAAGCACTCCGAGAAGCAGCAGTGTGTAATTAAGTTGTTATGTGCAGACAATAAAAATGCAAATGCATAGGTACAGGGTGTTTGGTGCAAAAGGTGAAAGCTTTAGGGATAGATCCACCTTCTTGTGAAGGTCAGGATGCCACAGGATATTGATCGCAGGGGACGACAGACCTCTCCCTTTGTGTCATTAAATCAGTATACTGCTTTCACTAAAGAGCAGAGAGCAAAAATTAACTGTGGTCTGTTTTCTTATGTTTTTAAAATCCTCTGTCTTCACAAAATAATGGCTGCTTAAATGCAGAGACAAAATTATTACTGAGCTGAGTTCTTATGAAGCATTTAGAGGAAGTTTTCAGGTTATAGGGCAGCAACCGTGCAAAACACTGACACATTCACATTGATCGGTCGTGCTCTGAGAAGATAAAGAAAGCACCAGTGACACTAATCACCTTTGAATCTAAAGTCATTTTTCTACATGTGAAGTTACCCTTTCTGTGTTATAACATGCATTGTAACATGATTTATGTTATAACAATATAACATGATTTTTTTTGTCCATTTCAAGACAGAAAAACAAGCTGTAAACTCCACATTTGCATAACGTGACCTTGTAAAGAGGATATTGCTAGCATGTTAGCAAAAATTTATTTACACATTCAGCAAACATGACACAACATCAGCACGCACTGCGAGTCCCATCTGATCATTGTAAGTCCGGCATTGACTCGGCTGGGTTGCCCATATGTTCACTAGCATTTTGCTAGCATTTCCCACCATTACGCGGGGCAGGAACCATAAACGGGTTTATGATAGCAGTTTGTATAAAAACTGCTGATTGTTGGATTCTGGTTAAATCAATGAGACTATAAAAACCAAAACAATGAGCTAAAAGACACTAAGGTGCTCTGTAGCTCACAGTAACTCACACAGTCAACCAACTAAATGATCACCATTTTTTCCTGTTGTAAATTTGTCCTTTCTTCCTCCCTTCACCCCCAACTGCTCACGGCAGATGGCCGCCCCTCCTTGAGCCTGGTTCTGCCAGTGGTTTCTTCCTGTTTAAAGGAAGTTTTTCCTTCCCACTGTCACTAAAGCGCTTGCTCATAAGGGGCCATCTGATTGTTGGCGTTTTCTCTGTAGTATTGTAGCGACCATACACACACCCTCTACAAAGCACCTTGAGGCAACTGAAGCTGCCCAAAAAAGTGATAGAACTCAAAATTTTAATGAGTTAGTATCTCATTAGTTATTACTGTAAGTCAAAATTTCAACATACTAACCTGACATTTTGACTTACAGATGGAAAAAACTATTAAATTCAAGTAGTGGAAAAAAGCTTCCATATGTGCTGGGCTCAGACCGCACAATATTCTGTCTGTTACTGTTATGGTCTGTGGGTCTCGTGGGCTTTGTTGAGGGTTGTTTCACGTTTAAGTGCTCCTAGTTTGTGTTTCATATTCTTAAACTCTAGATTCCTAATTGTTATTATTAAGCTGAGTGGGTCCTTACTTCAGTTCTAGTTTAGTATTTATGGAGTGTGCTATTTAAATGTAGTTTTTGTTGTGTTTTCCTGTTAATTCCTGTTTGTCATTTAACCTGTGATAGACTGGTGACCTCTTTATGGTGCTCCACAGTCTGCATACGAACCTGAATTGGATGAGCATTTAAGAAAAAGGATGAATGGATAGACATTTTGCCCGAGTGAGACCTGTGAGGACTACGACTAAACCAGATATATAACCTGTTGTTCTCCATAGTTATTACATTAAATAAAATTCAGATATTTGTATTAGAGCTATGGCTCCATTCTCAGACCTCCTGTCTCTCCAGGAAATACCTCAGCACAAACTTGAGAAGATATCAATCACAACAGACGCCATCGGATGCAGAATGAAATATGCGCTGGGAACATGGTATGTTGCAAACCAGCTTGCAGAGCACAGCAACTTTGCATAGCTGAAGCAGTTTAATTAAAGCGCTATACATGACTGTGTGTAAAGGTATCAAGAGATAAGAGCCAACCCATCAGCTGATGTTAATCTCACATGAAGATTAACCTCCTAAGACCCAAACTCTTCCACGGCATGCATTTTTAATTTCTCTTTGATAAATGGGCCGATTGGGACCTGATGAATGTAAAAACAAAGAATTACCTTTTTTTTTTTTAACCTAATTTTTGTTTCCACATATGAGGATATTTGTTTAAAATTTCGATAGAACAGTAGTAGTATAATGTCCTCGTAAGTGGATATCAGGCCCTTGTAGAGTAACATTGAGTATTTTGGTCTAAATAACCCAAGATGTGATGTCCACATATGTGGACGCCAGGTCCTGAGAGGTTAATGTTAGTTTTTGAGCAGTTTTACTGTAGTCACAGCAGTGTTTGCTGAATCATTGTTAGATAGCTTCATACTGTAAAGGTCTTACTATTTATTAACAGATTTAAAAAAAAAAAAAATAGCCTGCAACAAACTTTGCATAATACAAAATTACAGTTTGAATTATTTTCAGGGTTGCCAGCGATGACGGGTATAAGAGCAACATCATCCTAATGGAGCACTTACCGAAATGAAAGTGGAGAAATACAACATCATATATTAGTCATCTGTCAATTATGGAGTATAAACACATCACAATTTAGGTTCAAAAACGACTAACACCAAGCGCTAAAAACATTAGCCAGTTCCAGTCAAAAGAACAGACAGTGCCGAATTTCAGCCTTTTGTTATCACAGTTTCTTTGGAAACTGCTACCAGCTAAAAGGGAGAAAAATGACTTTCAGCCATTTAGTGTGTCTGTCTCCATCTGAGTAGAGAATGGGATTGTGCAGCCTCGGGAATCATTCTGTCACAACAAAGCTCTCACGCTACTTTTAATGTTTTGACATGAAATGGTGACAGCCATGCGGTCCGCCCATGCCCCACTTTGTCCGGTCATCATCTCCTGCTCATTCCCCGACCCTTCTATTTCTAATCTACGAAACACCTTCAGCATGAGAGAGTGGGAGGGAGCTGCGGTGGGAGGTGGAAGCAGAAGAGAGGTGGAGTGTTGTAATAGCAATGGATCCATTTTTATATGAAAGCTGACACTGCCACATGGGAAGGGCAGCTTTCTGGAGGGAGGTAATGGTTTCTTCTCCTCCCGCCGCTCCCTGAGGTGGGCTGAGTGTAAATTACATCCAGCTCAGCCTCTGCTCAGTCAAGACTGGAGCTGACTTGCACCCACCTCCCACATTCCCTTCCCTTCTCATCACCAGTTACAACTTCAGAGAGAGATATTCCCATCTTGCTAGGACACAATGAGACATACAGGAAATAGCCTGCCTGCATGTCATACAACTCTCTTTTTTCCCCCACTCTCTCATAGTTCTTGTCTCTCTGCTCAAGCAAGTAGGAGCACTTGAGCTACAGCATCCTCAGCTTAGTCTCTGTATGCTCTGGGAGACTCTGGATTTTTCAGAAGGAGGAAAGGAAGTAGAGTATGAAGGGAAGGCTGCACATGCACAAAACAACTCTCCAGATCCACTCAAGTCAGATTGAAAGTGTCAGCGCAGCTTGGATGGCAGGCAGAGCAGAGAAAGGCAGACTAACGGGTGGCAGACTGTGTTTCATGGCCTGTCAGGTCAGGATCCATTATCCTCTGGCCATACTGTTTCTCATTAGCCCCCTGATGCGCTGTGAAGGCATGGCTTCGTCCTGCCATGCATGGCAAAACCCCTAAGTTGGAATGAGGCAGCACCTTGGCCCTCCTTGGCACAAAGACAATGCCGAGATTGGACAGGTGGAAAGACAGGGATGGGGAAAAGGGAGTAATACCCAAAAGACCAGTGGTGGAAAACATGGGGACTCTATAGATTCTCTACTTTGCCCCCAACAAAATGACTGAGCAGAAGGTAGAGGACTATAATCTCTTCTATTATGGTTAAACACATTTTTCTTTTTCTTTTTTCTTTTAATATTTATTTAGTCAGGAAGTGAAACTCTTGAGACACTCTTTTACAACTGGATTGTGAAAAGCGTTTGGAACTTTCACAGTGAGGATTTGGCAGATTTTTTTTAAGTAACACCCCAGTCACATAGGTCAGGAGACCAGTCAGCAACCACCAGTTGTTAAAAAAAAAGTGTTTTCCCTACAACGGCTTGACAAGTTGTTGTTGGCTGTCACTAGATGAAATTGGTTGCAAGAAGGTATACAGTGCTACACCAAAAACCCTTCTTGGATTTGATTGGTTCTCTAGCGGATTGCTAAAGTTGTCTATAGTTTGCATTCGAGATGCCAACTTAGCTGCAAATACTAACTGAGCAGTATTGAAACTGAAAAGTGCAGAAGTGCAGTGCAAACACTAAACAAAGACCCTTTGTCTTTGCTAAAGTAAATGTTGCACCTTTTGAAATATGTTGGTTGCAGAGATAAGGCACAACTTTCATTCTGAAGATATACATTCTCAACCAGCATGGCAGTTTCACTCCTGCTAGTTAGTGAAACTTGTAGTTTTAGTTGGGTAGTGTTTGCAGATAAGTCATCCCCTTCCTGTTCCAACATGACTGTGTGTCAGTGCACAAAGCCAAGTCCATAAAGACCTATATGAGCGACTTTGGTTGGGAACAACTCGTCTGGCCTGCACCTGATTGTCCTGACCTTAACCTGATAGAACACTTTTGGGATGAATTAGAATGGAGACTGCGAGGCAGGCCTTCTCGTCAAACATCAGTCTCTGGCCTCACAAATATACAAGTCCAAAATTGCCATAAACCCACTCGTAAACCTTGTGGAAAGCCTTCCTGGAAGAGGTGAAGCTGTTATAGCTGCAAAGGTGGGCTGACATCATATTAACTCCTATAGATTAAAAATTGGATGTCAAGTTATCCATGAAGGCAGACAAGCGATGACTTTTGGCAATATAAATAAATATGAAGAAGAAGAAGAAGATTTTGGTGGGCAGCGAAATTAAAGTAAAGTGGTAAACACAGAATAGAAAACAACAAAAACTCATCAGCTGCCTGGTTATTTAGAGGGGGAAAAAAGAGGAAAATCTAATTAAGACATGATCTCTGGGAAGTGAACTGACCAAAATCAAAAATAGTAAATTTGATATTATCGCTTTATTACCACTTTTACATATGTGTTAACATTTATGAATGCATGAGCAGCAGCGCAGGGGGTGTGGGAGGAAGAGAGCAACAACGAGGGCTGTCTCTGGGGCAGACTGCAGTGGAGTGCACACAAGAAGGGCTGGGAGGCCTCATATGATGCATTTACATGGATGTTACTGGTTATCTGCAGTGCTTTGTTATTTTTTTCCTCCAATGGGAGACTTGGGTTTCCTTGCATTGAGTGGGTAAAGGAATCAAGGATGTGATTTCTGCAGGGGAAACCTTATTTTTGGCAAAGGTGATTTCTAATGTGTATGCATATGCATGTGCATTTTTTCCATAACTGACTACAGAGATGTGGAAGAATTAAAGGAAGTAGATTTAATTCAACCCAAGTAAATAACCTGAATTTGATCATGAAGATATGTTTGTTTCTTTGGATCAGTAGTAGCTATTATATGAGCTTTAGTGTCCCTTGGCCTTAATTTTTCACATCTATAGAGCTCAGTAGGGATTGCCCACTTTTTCAGCATCCCCAGTCCTAAAAGTAAATTTCCCATGAATTCGATCATAGGAAAATAACGGGCCAAAAATAATGTCTAAAATCTCCTAAACTGTTAATTTGACGTCCTTTAAGTTATTAGGTAATTAAACATACTACAAACATAAGCCAGGAAAAGAGTAGGCAAGTACTGAATATTTGACATCACAAGTACTGAGGTGCATTGCTAAGAGCAACAGAAGCGAGAAGGTAGATAGAAAATAACAACAAGTGAAGGAACATCAACAAGGATTAAAGTGACACACAGAAAACATGAGTAAATGGAGCACAAGTGAGGCAAATGTGGATGAGTCTCTCTCTTCTGGAAGCTGTAGAAAACTAAAATAAGTAAAGTCATGTTCAGTAAAGCAGCTTTCTGTATTTCCATGTCTATCTCCCTTACAAGTCAAGTTTCCTATCTGAATGTGTTCCTGGCTCCACCTGAAAGGAAAACGCGCCGATCCAAACAGTCACTTTGCTCCAATCTAAGCCTCACCAACAGCGTCAATAAGAAGCCACAAAGACGCAAACTGGCGAGCTCATCCAAGGATCACATTGTGATTCACAAATGCGTGTCCATCTCTCCATCTCCGCAGCCAGACAGAAATAGTCAGTTTTGGCACTGCCATAGTTTTGCCTCTTTCCCTCTGCACTGTCTGTCCCTCCCTCCTCCCCTTTCATCTCAAAGCAGGAGGGAGTGGGGGGGGGGGGAAACTGAAGTTATTGCATGTGACACACCCAGGAGAGAAAAAAAGGGGGAAAAATCGCATTACTTCACAAAGCTGAATGCCACAGGAGCAGAAAGAGATGTAGCTCTCCTGCTGCTTAATAACAGTGGAAATATTTAAAATAGGAGCAGCGGCAGCAACGGTGGAATATTTCTGAATCTATATTTAGATTGGGAGTGATGTGCCTCGCCCTCGCAGCCATGGCTCATGTGGGATTCACAGGGGAGACATGGAAATGCATCAGGGTGGAGATCAATCTAGCATGCTGCAGAGTAAAATGCAGAAAGATGTCTTTCCCCTTGCACGAACACACACACACACACACAATCGGGCCAATATATCATATATTATCAAAACAAGTTCTGTCGTGTTCAGGCTGACGGCGGACGATCAAACTGAATCCTCCTGCATTTATTCCACAAGAACATTTCAAAGCATTGTAATCTCTAAATGAGGTAGGATTTACAGAGTGAGCTACAAAGTCAAATTCCTTTGTACAGCCTCTTTACAAGCCATCTATTTTTAGCTTCCGCTGCCATCACTACTCCAGCTGGATGCAAGAATATCATCTGCTATTCATTCATTCACTAACCAATAACCTGACTCCCGGGCTTGCTTTCACTCGCAGATTTCAAACATTATTACTTTCCAGGATCTTGTCACAGCAAATTGCATTGATTATTCGGCTCTACATCAGTTGGCTTTAATTACATTTACTTTGCATTGCTTCGCTAAGCATATATCTCCACGTGATTGCGACTAAATTACAATTAGCCAATGCCCCGTGCTCCTGGGAGAAAGACATAATGGTGGTTTCATGTAAATCAATGGCATGTGGGTGTTCATCTGCAAAAAATAATGAGGTACTGCAGAAGCTGGCTGAACAGTGTCACTGATAAACCTGAATTGATTTTCACTGGTATAGATTGCATAACACTGTTAGACATTATTTTTTTGGTAAGTAAAATAAAGAAAGAGCCTTAATCTGTCGCACAGCTTACAGCTTCAGTGGATATTTTACATGGGTGGAATTACATTTATTCTTATTTAGCACTATTCAAAACTTATACCACAAGTGACAATCCAATATGTTTCTTATTTTCTACTTCAATTTCTCCCTGAATTATAAGAAATCCATTTCCAAAGCCCATTAACACACTGAAGAAGCTTTAAATCTTAAAATAGGATCATTATGTTTATTTATATCCCTTAGTTGCTGTCACATTGATACCCTTTTAAAGTCTAAGTTGTTCATTTTAAAAATGGACACCATTTCAAACAATCAGGTCAAAAGAATTCCAGTGAGCCAAAAACTTCTAAAACCAACGTGCTTAAAATATGCAACGGGGGTTAGAGACCATCTCAATCTGACTCTGAGTCCTAAAACTAAAAACCCCTCCAATCAAAAACCAATAAAAGCCACACTTTCAACAGAGTGTTTATGTCTGTGTTTGTGGGTGACACATATTTCTTAAATAAATCATACAAAATATACGTTGTAACAGAATCAGTTGTCTCTCCACTGAGCTTCTAATTACTTGGAAATACTCAAATGTTTGAAAAAAACAAAACCATACCAGGTACACACACTGAAAATCAAAAAATCAGACAATGTCCAAAAAAGCCCTTTAAAGGCCTCTGGAAAGCCTGAAAAATTACTGCTCTAGACGACTTTAAAAATGAAGAAAAAAAAGTGACTCCTTGGAAACAAAACATAAAGAAGAGGAGACTTTTGGACAGTACTGTAGGTATGGGCGAATCAGTATTGACACCAGCATTGGTAATGCAATTGGACTGAGGGGACCAACATTGTTATTTCAGCTTAGACATATCTGAAGTGAACATCTGAAGCCTCAGTAAACTACCAGCATAAAACAGTTTTCAGCCAGCTGCACGTTCTGGAGTGTCAGACCAGATCATGGAATACCAGCAGCTGCAGTCCGAGACTGTGGAGTTAGATCCTGCCACAGTAGAAAACTGATGAGTTCACCAGTGCTAAAATACAAGTGTGGGGATTGCCCAATTGTATATTGATCCCATCAGTGTCTCAAATGGAAGTAAATCTATATCTAATAATAACATAATAATAATATATATTTAAATACTTGGTGTCTAGTAATATATTTAGGAAGCCGGCCCAAATAAATGTTAAATATGTATATACTAAATTTTACTTATTTAGTTGTTTTTTTCCGTCAGTGATACAGCTAAACAATTTAATTCATATTCATGAATATGACCATGTATCTGTTCGGTTTGTATCTGTGAATTTTTATGTTATATTCATTCACTGATGCAGGTATATATTATAATATATAAATGAACATATTTCAGCTGTTTACTTATCATTCTTTTGATTGGGCACGCAGTGCAGTGTTTTTTTGTTTTTTTACTTTATCAAAATCAGTGAGGTCGCATGAGGAAAAATATCAAGCCACCCTTGCTCTAAATGGTCAGTTTTGTTTTATTTTATTCCTACATCGCTCTGGGATTAGCTCGTTTCCTTATATGGGCATTTCTGAGACGTGAAGGCGTGGCTTAGTTTTGTTTGGAGAAGCCAGGCGAGGGGCTGCCAATTAGAAGATACTTTCAGGAGGTGAAGATTAAAGAGACAGGAGCCTGGTTTTGTTCAGACAGAGAATGAACTGCAGGACTGTATATACTAAAGATACAACAAATTTTAACTGTTAATTATGCAATGACGCTGCAGCAGATTCCAAGATTAGAAATATGGAGGTGGAGAAGAACACAGTAGGTCTTCTTTGACAGTATCTACTCAATTATTTGATTCCTTGTGTCTTTAAAGCAAAGCGATTAAATGTATGTGTGAAGCAAAGAAAAAAGAAAGAAAGAATTGATCTGTAGATTGATGGATTAATAGATCAATGAATCGGTTAAAGGGAGAGTGCAGCAGGGGTTGGGTGTGGCTGACGTAGCAGAAGCTCAAGTACTAAATAATGAATTTAAAAATAAAAATAAATCTTGAATTCAAGACACTATTAATGATAAGTTTAGTTCAGAACTAAAGAAACTGGATCAAATGATGGTAGTTTGTGTTAAGAATAAATATAAATAATAAAGTCTTTAAAAGGTTACAGTAAAAATAAATTCTGTGTGCTGGTTTTAAATTAACACAATGCGTATGAAGCAGCGTGAGTGGCTGGTCAACAGATGGTAGTGTTGACAGGCTGCTGGGTTCATTGGCCAGCTCTGTGTACAGTTAGCAGGGGGTCACCAACAAGCCCTGGGATGTTAGTCTCTGCCAGTCCCGTTTTATCACATGCACACTTCGGCTGTGAAATCCCTGCTTATCACAGCTCCATTCAGCTGCCACCAAAAAAGCACCTGAACAGTGTGATTTATGAACTGGGGTTTGCACTGTCTGACAAGGCAAACAATCCCACTTTGTGCCGCTGCTGCAGATATGAAACTTTGTTCTCAGATATGTGATTTTGCTTTAGATAAATGAGCGACGGTGTGAAGTGAAGGTCGAGCTGAATGCCAGCCTTCAGTCAAGGAGAACATTTTTATTTTCAGCTCAAAGGAGCATGGCATGTAGATTATCAGCTAACACTTCAAAAAATGATTGCATGAAGAGATCCAAGGCTGCACGGCGACACATGCACAAGCTCACAAGAGTCTCAGGCTTACCGGAAAGTAGAGAAGCAGAGCCCCGCACAGGATGGCCTCCAGCAGGACAAGACCTGATGCTCTGATACTCTGTGGGAACACAAACACACAACAATTATTAAACTTCTGATTTATCGACCATTTAATATATAAGAAATCTGAGCACAAAATAGGAATAATATGTTTAGCCAACTGGTATCAAGGACATTGTATTCACAAGCTCAAGTTGTTCATCTTTTACTAGTACAGGGTGGTGGGACTAGTGGTGTTGTTGTAGCCCCAGGGAGATCAGCCAACACATCAAGCTATGATTATTTAACTTGAAATCTGTATAAAGCAGAGATGCAGAGAACCACAACAGCAGCCAAGTCCTGATTCTTTCAGTACCTGTGCCAAATACTCTCAGTCTGGTGACGAGAAAATATAGCAATAGCAAAATCAACTTGTAGCAGTGGACAGAGCAATATTAAACCATTAAACCAACCATTAAAGGATAAGGCAGCTCAGGAGAGACTGTGCTGGTGGAAAATTGTCGTTGGCCGATCCTCCAGGAAGGACCAAAGGCTTAACTAACTATTACTGAGGTTTTATTGGGGCCTTTTCACTGAAGAAAAATCCACCAAACAACCACATTTCAAAGCCATGCAATGGCCATAACACCAAAACAGTGATGTCAAAGAGACTCAAATGCTACATAAAGAGCAATTGTAGTGTTGGGTGGTTTGTCACTATGACCAACTTCAATTACATTACAAACAGATTGCAGAAGAAAGTTTTTCGGTTTTTAATATAAAAACATAAATGGACAGCTTTAATTGTGATGTGTGTGTATCGTAAACAGAAATAAACCAAATAACATGTACAGAACTGCCCACTTTTTAAAAGATATAACAGAAACAGGGTATCATTTAGGCAATTCTGTAAGCCAAAAAGTTTTTATTCACATTAAAAATGTATCACACAGCATGTCAAAATACTCAAGGCTGATTTAAAGAGGATGGAGGTTTGTTCCTTGTTACTTGAAAGAGAAGAGCAAAGCAAAAGCTCCTCCCTTAAGCACTTTTTATAGAAGCATCCACCATTTGCAGGCGCTTTGTGTGCACCTCTTGTGTAAGATATTTAGCAACATATCGTCCTCTAATTGACAAGGCGCTTGAGGGGGGCTTTCAGAGAGCAGAGGACAGCTGTGCCACCCATTTAAAAATACATGCAAAAGAAAGCAAAAGGGCTCTCTTGGTGCACCAGATAAACTTATTTAATTAAATTGCATGAATGTAATTGAAAAGTCTGCAAAGAACTTTGAAACAAAATCTTAAACTTAGTTTAATGACATTAATTGGAATTATATAAGTAGCCTTTAAATTATGACAAAGCCCTGGAGTACCTGAAACATCCATCTGCTTTAATAATGGGGATGATCCTTTGATGAACTCTAGCTGTTGTAATGGCAGAGTCCTCGGGTGTGGAAGACAGAGCAGCTAGAAGTTCCTTTGTCAGGAATGTGGAGCATCTTCAGGCTAAACCTCAGATGTTTGATGCTCAATTCAAAGCTAGTAATTAAGACACTTAACTGACAGAAACAACGGGAGCAATGGGAGGCTGAAAAGTTCAGAGATTTAATTAGGTAGACGTTAAACTAAAGAAAAAATGTTTGAAATATTAACCATACAAAATCAAGTTTTGTGTCTTGACATGAATATATATTTATTTTTTTGTTCCAAAACACGAGACATTGTACGGTGTATTCAGGTAACACTGAACAGTGGGAGCAGTCGTAGTTTTCCCCATATGGTATCTCACTTTTTCTTATCCTGGAAAAGTACACAATACACACCCCGCCTCCTTCTGCTTTTTGTGGGAGTTTTTTCTTCCCACTGTCGCAGAAGGGTTACTTGATTGAGTTGTCTGACTGTTGAGGTTTTCTCTCTAACATTGTAGGGTCTCACACCTGAGTTGGCTCCTGTAGTGAAATGAAACTGAATCTCCTGTTTGTCTGCTACGGTTTGCAGATCCCAGCAAGTGTAGCATCCTGAGTGTGTGTTGAGGTAGTTCTGTGTTTTGAGTCGCAAAGCTTTTGAATATTAGTATTAATATATAAAACACTCTGTTTCTAATGCATGTTTCATTTTCCGGCATATTAGAGCAGCGATGCTCAGACACCATCAACACATTGAGTTGCTAGACTGATGAGGAATCTGTGTCATCAAAGTGCTGCTTAGTAAATGACTAAAATATAGTCTTGCTGATAACTAACAAATGTAACTCAATGCCCTCCACAGCATTCTGACGCTAGTCTAATTCTGGTACTTGAAAACTCCAGGACTGATTCCTGGAGGATCGATCTCTGTCTCTCTTCCACAGCATGTCTTTTATCCTGTCGTCCTTCTCTCACCCCAACTGGTCGCGGCAGTTGGCCGACCCTCGCTGATCCTGGTTCTGCCGGAGGTTTCTTCCTGTTACAAGGGAGTTTTTCCTCCCCACTGTCGCCAAAGTGCTTGCCCATAGGGAGTCATATGATTGTTGAGTTTTCTCTGTATGCATTATTGTAGGGTCTACCTTACAACATGAAGCGCCTTGAGGCGACTGTTGTTGTGATTTGGCGCTGGATAAATAAAATTGAATTGAATTGAGTTGAAAAGCCAAATCCCACTTTTAAAAAAGTAGTTACGTAGATCCAAGAAACAAAAGAATCACCAAAGAGATGCTACGAATTAGACTGAATTTGTAATTCGTGTAAGTAGTATGTACTTCTTCATGTAAGGAAAGTATAGACTTAGAGGGGGTTAGAGTCAGAGGTTACGGTTACATCACAATAACATGAAAAAATGAATGAGCTCTTTTGATCAACCACAAAATTTGTATAGGTATCCTCACCCAGGCAAAAAAGAAGGACATCCGTTCTATTTGAACCCAAACCACAATCTTTTTCTAAACTTAACAGAATAGTTTTTTAAGCCTTTAAGTCCATTTAAAATCTCAAACCTGACTAAGTCTCTAAATTCCTCCACTACCAGCACATCCAGCCTGTTTTCTTTTTTTTTTTTTTTTCACTTTTTAGATAGAAATTGAGATCTAGAAAGGCGATACAGTAGATACAATGAGATGGAACTAGGAGGAGAATGATCCACTGTGGCGACCCCTAAAGGGAGCAGCTGAAAGTAGGTATGGGGCTTGTCAAATGAAAAAGCTCATTCAGGCAAAGAAAAACCAGACAAACACAAAAACAAAAATAAACGTGACTAATTCGCAAACTCATGCCATGCTCGAGTAAGAAACGAGTAAAATACAGTATTCTCCACGTTTGCTGATCACTCACTCTCTGTGACTGATTATAGGACCCCACCGTACCACAGGCAGCACTCTTGCATGAGCTAAATCTCAATCTTTACTTTGCATCACATCTTACATTCATACTCTTCTTTTTAAAGGTGCATGGTCTCAAGGTCATGTAAATAATGTAAAACTTAGTGAAGTTACTAAATTAAGCAGGAGATTTCAACCAGGTGTCATCATTCAAATATACATGTAAACCACGGATCATAAGTAAAAGATTAAACAGATTGAATGGTGAGTGGTCTGATGTATGAATCAAAGTAAATGTGCTTTTGTGTTTGCAAACTTTGGTCGTGATCCAAGGTGGTGATTTTGACTTGATCTGAAGTGTTCGATTCATTTGAAATCATTTCAAAGCTTTATTGTGACCACCCACATTTGGAACTACTGTTTATTAGTTCGAGCGGGCTTTGATGACCATATGGCCTATAAAACATCAAACATGTTGATGTGATGTTGCAATTGTGAATTAAATTAGTGTAGATCTCTCTTATCCACTGTTGAGTCACAAAACTTTAGCTCTTCATGGCATTAATGACTACATTCTTGGTTTAAAACACATAAATATGATTATATTAAAGAAGAAGATGCCCTTTAATACCAATTCAAGATGACGTATCTGGAAAATCATTGTTTTATTATAACACCTACCTTATTCCTACGAAAGTGGTATATAAGGACCATGCTAATGAAGACGATCAGCATGCAGAGGCACTGGAAAGAGACCACAGCCATGCGAAGAGCGCCATCCTCTTGTACCACACAGGGGGTGTCATCTTTACAGTAGGCACAACCCTGCTGGCAAGGCAGGCAGTCACTGGAAGATCCCTCCTCTGTGTTGGGACTGCTATCTGCAGGTTTTCCCTTCCTCCCCATTCCTGTCAAAGAAAACATTGAAAAGAAGAAGTCCCAAAATCTTAAATACTCAAAGAAACAAACACTAAATAAAAAATCTCACAGGCTGATTTCATATTTTTTGTGTGTTCCAGGACAATTATAGCTACATTTTTAATAATAATAAAAAATAAATAAACGGCCCGAAATACTGACACAATAACCCCGCCAACAATTTTCTGCAACTGAAGTTCATTTAGGCTAAAGTAGCACATAAATTAGTGCATTTAATAAAAATTAAAAATACTAAAAAATATCTGAATTCAAGAGCATAATGTGCTGAATAAATACATTTCTGAAATATTAAATGCAATTCCAACAGCTAAAAGTTACGGATAAATATTTAATGGATAAAATGACAAATAATTTTAGCTTATTCAGTTAGCTAACAATAGAAATGAATTATGAAATATAACGAAGTAAACGTTGTACTCTTAGTTTATAAAGCAAAACAAAAGAAAGATCAACAGTTGAAAAATGCTAGAATTAATGGTGGGACTGATAAGTTGTTAACTTAAAATAAATGAGCTAGATGATAAACTGTCATGCGAAAGAGAAAGTACACACTCAAGTTTTACGTTTTTACGTATCAGGACATAAAAAGAGATCATCTGGTCCTTAAGAGGTTCAAAAACTGGTTAAATATAACCTCAGATAAACAACAGGGCAACATATTACACAATGTTACAGAATATTTAACAAAAAAATGAATGTGTGAAAAAACTATGTACACCTTTCCTCCATCCATAGGAATCAAGAGGGTAAATAGCATTTCTGCTAATCAGATGCAGATCATCGTAAACAAGTCTGAGCAGCTCTATAAAAGTAAAGAAGGCCATCATTGTACACTAAGAAAGATTATTCACAAGTGAAAAACATTCAAGACAGTTGCCATTTCTTACCAGGAGTGGACATTCAAGAAAATTCACCCCTAGATCAGACTGTGCAATGCTCAGAGAAACTCCAAAAACCCAAGAACTACAAAGCTTTGTCCAAATTTGTTCATGCAACATGACAATGATGAGCAAATCTACAACAGAACAGCTGGAAAAGAAATCAAGGTAATGCCATGGCCTTAAGAGAGCTGTGCATAAACAAATGCCTTTAATAGAAATTATTTAATAGAAAACACATAAATAGAATACCCATGCGCTATAAAATAAATCAGAATATAAAAAAGTACATTTATTAATATGGTAACACAATCTGACAGAGTTAGTTAGCTAGAAACAGAACTAGAAAATCAGTTTGCCAGTTGGTTGAAATTTTTTGCTAAAGTTGAATGAATGAATTTGAAACAATAATCAATAGTGTAGTTAAAATATTGGTTGAATGGTTTGATCGCTTTGTTATAGGTAAATATAAAGATAAAAGACTGTAACATCTACTTTCACTGAATTAGGTTTTACACAACTACCCTTGACCTGTAAATCTGTTTGATTTGTATATGTGTTTTTTTTTGTTTTTTTACTCAATAATTTGACATTCGACATCATATTTTGAAGAAGATAGGAACAGATGGTACAGCAACTGTCATTTAAATTTCCTTGTTATTGAATTTTCCTCCAGATCTGTCCAGAGGAAGTGCGTCAGTGGCAGAGTGAATCCCGACTGTATATATACTCTTCTTCGTCTCTGACCTTACAAGAAGTCATCGACACTGTGTCAACAAAAGGGAGATGGATCTCTGTGTGTGAACATGGAAAGTCAACACTGCTCAACCCTGTTCAGTCACAGGCATATCATACAAGGCTGAAGACTTCAGCTCCCTAATAAAAAACACACAAAGACTTTTTTTTAAAAACTTTTTTGGTTTATTCTACCAGGACCAGAGAAGCTGTGAAATGTTTTTGAATGAAGCGTAGTATAAACTAACTATAACCACTTCAAAAGTAGCTGTTTTTTTATTTGCTCAAATACATTGGTCACATTGGGAAGCAGCAAAAACTTACGCAAACTTAAGAAAAAAACTCTCTCTCAGGGTAAAGTAAGGTAAAAAAAAACAAAAAACTAAACAAACCCAGGGGGACAACAAGGAGGAAGTGGACTTGTTATTGGCTTGTATAGAAATCCCCTGAGAGATGCCCATGTGGTTGGATAGATAACACATTTTGGACTTATAGAGCTTTTATAGAGGCTTTATTGGAAGCAGGCATTGTCTCAGAGATTTGCAGGGATTTTGCCTTTAAAAAGAAACTGGCCTATTTTTCAAAGCTATGACTCGGCACATCATTGATCCCTTCAAAAGGAGTACTTATCTCGGTAGCACTGAGTCATTTCCTTTAGCTCATTCTCAGTGGTTTGTTGCTGCTACGTTTGAGTGACAGTCAAAGGAAACGCAGCTACAGTAACCTCTCTCCCATATTTATATGCAAGATACACAATGTAAGATCACTGTGAGACAAAGGGAAGAGAGTTGCACAGGCTTCCTCTGCAGGAGTGTCAGTGATGTCCCCTTGTGGATTAACAGGCTTGTTATTGGCCCCATGGTGGGCCAAACTGCAGCACAACGCCTCGCTAACAGGCTTGCTTTTCCTCTCTATTGCTGGGTTCTCAAAGATGCACACACACTGAGCTTTCATGCAGATTTGAACACTTGCACATGCAAGTTTGTGTGCCTTCGCAGCACAGCAAACAACACAAATTGGCTAAATCAGACAGAACATATATTTAGCTCTCTGTGCACGAAGTGTGACGTTTTAGAGTAAAAAATGGATGCAATAAGATGGTGGAAAAATCTGAGTGAAGGAAGGTAAGGGGGAGGGAAATGGATGAGAATGGGGGTAAAATTGAAACAGACGCACGAGAACACGCTGTATGAGGTTTGAGTGGGATGAGGCAGGAGGGAAAGTGGATTGAAATGAAAGTATGGCACAGAAAGTGATGGAGGGCAGGTGAAAACCACTGGGGTTCTGTGTCTGCAAAAGCCTTTTTTAATTAACTCACAGCAGACAGAATAAACTGGAGAAAGTCGCTACCATTAAAAAGATATTTCCCTTCTCGAACCAGATTAGCCTCCCCAGGTACTGGGGCTACTTCAATTTTCAGACAGGGCGGATACGGTTATCGCAAATAGCTGACGGTCCTCGTCATAAAGTGCAGCTTTTAGCAGAGTCAGAATTAATAAAATGAACTTATTGTTAATTCATCTGCTCTATTTTAGTGAGAGAAAAAAAAGGATGATTATGTGGAAACATTAAAAAAATTTCCAAACATTTGCTGCCAAACTGCTTGAAAAATCTGATGCTAAATAATAATTTTTTACCTTTGTGTCTCCTGTGCTTTTTACTTCCTGTTCCGCTAATTACCCGCTTGAATTACCCCACCTTAGCTGTTTCCACCTGTGTTCTGTTCTCACCTGCCTCTCATTGTGCAATCAGTCCTGTGTGTCTACATATAATCCTCCCTTCACCTTCATCAAGACGTCAGTTTTCCCCCCATGTTTTACTGGTTCTTAGTGTCTGGATACGCCCTGTTTAGTTCAGTGACTGCAGTGGACATTGTTTTTTTCAGATTTTTGCCAATTAAGGCACTTCTTTTTCATTGTTATTCCACCAAACTCTACATTCTGCACTCAGCTCTTCTCTTCACCTCAGTCCAGAACAAAGGTTTTAACTGTGGACGTTGCAAATCAAAAAGTATGATAAACAACTTACCAATCCTTCAGTTTACTCACATTTGTCAGATCTTTCAGCCACGTTTCATGGACTGCTGTGGCGTTTAGTCAGTAAGAAAATTTCCAGACAATTTCCAGAAAATATTAAATGCCATCAAACATTTTGATATGCACAGAAGTAACTAATATATTTAACAAAGGTGAATTAAAGCCAGGGTATAATTGGGCACATACTGGCTATAATGTACGCACTTCCACCTGTGATTTCCCTGCTTTAAGTCGTAGGGTTGTTCATTGTTAGCATGTTTAGCAACACTTAAACGCAGCCACATGAATAAAGTCTGCATACAAGGAACAATCATCTTACAGTGACTGATTTGCCATTACTTACTTGTAAAACCATTGACAGCTACTCTGTTGGGATGATAGAAACCTTTCCTGCAGTGGCACTTGTACTTGTCCAAGACAAATCCGTGACCACGGATCGGCAAACACTGAGAAGAGAAGACCAGAGACAAAAATGAGTGCAGTTTAAGCTAGAATAAGTTTTACAATCAACAGCGTTTAATCGTGACATCTTGTAATGCAGACACAGACGTGAAAACTATTAAAATATGTCAATACCAAAGCAAAAAGTAAAGCCCGCAAACCACATTCAGCAAACAGACTGAGATCAAGTGCCTTGCGGGAGGGACACGGGTCTAATTATTTAAGTTGTGAGATTCCTCTTTCTGTCTAACTGTGCCTCGTCGTCTCTCCATATTAAATTAGTAAAGCCTCTTCCATTTGATTGAACGTGTGATAGGAAGTAGACTGAGAAGAGCAGAGAAAAACACGAGGGGCGTCAGGGGGCACCCTTGGCAGACTTTGTGTGCTGTTTGCCAAATTACAAGACATAATTAATAGCTAAATTAAGAACAGACTTATTTGCCTGATTAGAGAATCGCCATTAATTCTATTTCTTGTGGGAATGAGATTTCATCATCTCCCCTGTACAAACACATTTTCCCCTCTCATTCTTGCTCTCCTTCAAAAACTCCTTTACTGTTTTTTTTTTATTTTTTTCTCCACACAACGTGAACATGTTTTTCTAAACCAAGACGATAATGACTTATGAATCCAAAGAAACAACAAGAGGCCCAGAATAGCAACGGTACTTTAGCTGACACTTGACACGCTATGAAGTGTTTGTGACCTGACTGAGAGATCTAGAGGAAAGGCCGGTGGCAACGTCAAAATGAAGCACCAGTCACTGTGATGCTCTTCACAGCGGACTGGACTCGGCATGTCTTGAGAGGCTGCTATTTCTGACTGTCTCTCAAGGTCCTTGGTGAGGGCTGAATGCATTTTTCAGTCCGAGAGTGTGCACTCCTCAGTCGAAGCCTTGAGAGGCCAGCCAGGACTCAAAAGCCCAAGGTAATTACCAGGTTACTATTCAGTGGACAACTTCCTCAAGTAAATTCCACTGAAGAGGCCAAAGTATATGAAGTGACTCTTCACTAATCTGTCGAAGACGACTTGTCGTTTTAGTGGTGAGACCCTAGAAAGACCCTCAATCTGACACCCGTGAATCTGTGTAGAGTGATTTTCCTCACCGCTGTACTCAAACACTATAATACCCACACGGCTCATAACGAAGTAGATGCTTATTTCAAGACATACCCTCTATGTCACGTATCTGTCAAGTATTGGCGGAGAGACGACCCAAATGCAGGTAAAAATCATTAGAGAGCATGTCTTTATCGGCTAGAAAAACACACGGTCCGAAAGAGAAAACAAAACAGAATCACTGGGTGCTGTCTAGTATTTATAAAATGTCCTCCCACTTCCTTTACCCAAATCAATTTACCTGGAAAATGTCAAGAAATGTATAAAGTTATATGCACATAGCATTATATTTTAGTATATTATAGTATATTTATATTTTAGAATCCGTAACAACATGGCGACAAATCTCATCTGTGTTGCAGCATCAACAGAAAATGCACACCCTGTGTGACCTCACTTTGTTGTTTGAGCCAGGCCATATAAACAAGAACCACCAGTGAAAAACGTCAATTTATCCCAACAGCTGGAATTTTAAAGGAAAAGGAAGACGTGCTTGGATGAGGAAATCAATTAAAGGCAATCCCAAAGACTAAAAATACAATGACAACCTGAATCTTCAAAGATGACAACAATCTGTTTTGATAAGAAGCAGAGTTATTCACAGGAGCCTAATGTTCATAGTTCAGCTGTGGGCTTAACATAGCGACTTGTTGAAGGTGTATTATGGCTGCCAAACAGTTAGGAACCTTTCTGGGCACATTTGACTGTTTGAAACAAAAATGAAACATAAGCAAAAGCAGACAATCAGAAAGGAGGGAAAAGAACAAAAGCAGGAAATAAAAGAGCTGAGAAACCAAACCTTCAAAGTAAAACAGGAAGTAACCAAAAGATAACTAATTAACCGCACGGCATCACGACAGATAAAGGGGAACGCAGAAAGCAGAAAATAACACTCGAGCCAACCGAACACTAACAGAACCGCTGACATTTTGTTATACATTTTATGCTATTAGTGTCACATGCTTTGAATATATTCCCCCATCATGCTTTTTTAAGCGCTCTTCCACCAGTCATGTTCATGGGGAATAAAAAAGCCCAGAGTTTTTCTTTAAAATAAGTTTTACAGTAGCTTCTGTTAATTTTTGTTTATGCACAGACTGTGTATTGAAGGGTGTAGCCACAGTGATATGATTCACTGGTTTGTGAAGCCCCATCTGGAAGCCTTAAACTAAGTATTAAACACTCTGTTTTGAAAACAGACATATGAAGCTAGAGCTGACTGTCAAACTACAGTTTGACACTGCATGCTCATACCGTAGCAACTTCTCATTCAGAAAGTAGCCATGCCCGAAAGCATTCCCTGCTGCTGTCACCTGGTTCTCTCTGAAGAGCAACGTTAGTTACCCAATAAACATCATGTTATATTTAGTAAGATTTGAAACTAGTGACCACAAAGAAAATAGACCAAATGTTCATTAGCAAAGTGTTTAGTGTGGCTATAGAAAACGTGACCATCAGTCTTTATGTAGCCAGAGGAGTTGCCCCCAGCTGGTCAGCAACAATAGAGGTGCGACTCCTCAGCCATCCTTTATATACAGTCTGTGGGTTTGTTGTTATACTGTTGACTAAAGGATATTTTAAACCTCACTAGAAATAAATTATTTTATAGTGAAAGGCAGGTATATTTTGTAAAATTTAGTTACAGTGAAGAACACACAGAATTATCACCCAACCTGCACAGCATTTTAGCATCTTTAGCTCAGTGTGGTTGTTTAGTGAGAAGTTCTAGAGGTCCATCTGTGCAGCTCCAAAGAGTGTATGAACAGAGTTAGTGACTTGTTGTGTTTCACGTAAAGAGTGCTGCAGGAGCTTATGAATCAGCTTTGGAGTTAAGTACATCAGGTCTGACTCAGAGAAGTGACTCCAAATAAAGACTTATGCTGCTAAAAGCATAGGTGAGCAATAACACACTTGAATGGTGATGATGTATGAGTAATTATCTTAATATGCCACTCCATTATCTTGCAAACTTGTTAACTTGTAATAACATATGCAAACAAGAGCACAGATACTCTAGAGACCAATGAGGGAGAAGAATATAGTTCATTATTATAAAAGTCTTACAGATGCAGAATTTGATTACTTTCTTTTGTAAAACTGCATTTTACTGATACCTTGTTTTGTACTTAATAAAATGGAGGCTTATGCAGCTTATGGACCTGATTTTTCTTTGCTTATTATTGGCTTGAAATGACAGCCAGAGGTAACTGCAAACTGCCAAGTCACTCAAAACCAGAGACTCAGATTGGACATTGATGAGTAAAATGAATGAGCGCATAAATAAGGTGCTTAGGAAGCTGTTTGGATTTCACTGGATAGTTTTTAGCTCCGCACTGTCTAGAGACCAAAAAAATCACAGAATTGAATCTGTAAAGCAGATGATTCGCCATATTGGCGAGTTGTCCATCTTTCATCTGAATCCACCTGCTCGTGCTTTAAATGAGGACTGTGGAACAACAAAAAGTCTGGTAACTGATTTCCCCACTGATTCTCCAAAAGTCACTACCTCAGGACAGGTTCATCGTGCTACAGCTACTGCCTGCCACTGTTAATATTCCCACCTGATGGAGACACTAGGAGAAACTGTCAGAGACAGGTGTGTGTGTGTGTGTGTGTGTGTGTGTGTGTGTGTGTGTGTGTGTGTGTGTGTGTGTGTGTGTGTCAGCATGCATATTTTTAGTGTGTGTGACAGGGGGAGCCAGGAATAGCCCTGGCAGTACATCCCATTCCTGCCTGCTGTGGTGACTGATGCAGGGGCTCAGATGTGGAGTTTGTTGAAGGGAGAAGCAGTCCACCTCTGAGCTACCTGCCATCAATCACATGTGATCTCAGGCAGAAGACTGGTACATTTCAAAGGACTGTAAAATGCAAAGCCACAAGAAATCTTTCATCTTAAAAAAACAAGATAATATTCTTAGAAAATTAGTCATAAAACAGTAATTGTATCTTTTACATTGTTTTATGAACCATATTGACAATAGGTACAACTGTTCCTCTGCTCGTTAATCCAAATATCTAATCAGCTGATAGCACGGCAGCAAGTCAGTGCAATTAGGCATGTAGACATAGGATGTCTTACTGAATGTCAAACTGAGCATCAGGATGCAGCAGAAAGGTAATTTAAATGACTTTTAAACAGCATTTCAGAAACTGCTTATTTGCCGGGATTTTCCAACACAACCAACTTCAGGGTTTAAAGAGAAAATATCCAGTGAGCAGCAGGTCTCTGAGCTAAAATGTGTAATCAGTCAAGGTCAGAGTAGAATAGCTAGACTTCATCAAGCTGAAATAACCACTCGTTGCAAACCAAGGTTTGCAGAAGAGCATCTCTGAATACATAATCCATTTAAAGCTGAAGCAGATGGACCACAAGCAGCAGAAGACCACACTGGGTGTCACTCTCTGCACAACCTAAGCCCAAAACTGGACTCTCTGATGAGCTGATGGCCATGCCACACATGTCACACTGTACTCAAATGGCCTTCACGGTCACCAGATCTGAATCCAGTAGAGGATTTTTGGGATGTGGTGGAACAGGAGATTCGCATTATCACGTGCAGCCAAAAAATCTGCAGCTACTGTGTGAAGCTTTGATCTCAATATTGACCTAAATCTCTGAGGAATGTTTCCAGCACCTTGTTGAATCTATCCAATGAAGAATCAAGACTGGAGGGGTTCAATCTGGTACCAACAAAGCAGCTGTGCAGCAAGATTTAAGTTTGTAAATAATGATGAATATTGTAAAAGCTTAACATGGGGCTATAATTCTTTCCCTTATATACACTGTTACAATGGTGGACGCTCACATAGAGTAAAGTCATCCTTATGAGTAAAACTGAAAATGAGTGAAAATGAACACATCTTTCAAAATGTTTTATGGAGATGTGCACAATTCTAAGTTACCAAGAATATGATTTTTAGCAAGAAACAATTACCTGAGTCTATCACTGACAGAATATTGTCTAAGATCAACGTAGTATATTTGAAATTGAAGTCTTGGAACAATTAGTCAAATTGAAGATCATCTAGTTAAAATACCAAGCATTATGTACATGCATCTCATCAAATGTGTTTAAAATGTTTTCGAGTTTCAAGGGTTTTTTGTGATGTAGAACGTTTTATGATGTAACTGACTAAACAACTGATTGCTGGAGGAAAGTATTTGCAGATAAATCAATAAAAGGAGGCTTTCAAATATAAATATATCACTGCCATTGTCTATTCTGCATTCTGTTATGTAGGCTAAATCTTCTCTGCTTATAAAACAACACAGTGTTATGGTATTTCAAAGGAAGCACACACAGGCAGTGACCTACTTCTATATGCATGACATCTTCTATTAATTATGGTCCAGGCAGGGAAGCTGCAGGAACCCTATTGCAATTGTTCTGATTTTTCTTCTGTTGCTTCTTCTCATTTTAATTTATATTTCCCTGCTAAACGCGGAGCTTCAGACCAGGAAGCACGAAATAGAAAGACAGTCTTGCAAATTCCAGCCATGTAAATAATCAAATTTCTATTTCTGAAATGAT
This sequence comes from Simochromis diagramma, assembly GCF_900408965.1. Taxonomy (NCBI): domain Eukaryota; kingdom Metazoa; phylum Chordata; class Actinopteri; order Cichliformes; family Cichlidae; genus Simochromis; species Simochromis diagramma. The sequence goes on from NW_024387040.1 coordinate 11,462,355, forward strand.
CCCAGAATAAGATGTGAGTAAATAGATTTATTCTTTACGACAGTCGCGTGTATAAGAGACGTGCAGCGCTTGTATTGTAGTGAGTGCCTCAGACACTCCAGGTTTACCCATCAGCGTTGCTCATTGTTGTTTACCTCCCAGCTGTGGCAGCTGTCAGTCACGCACACTCTGACACGCTAATTGTCATGGTGACTTGGTGCTTTTGTGTTAGAGTGCATTGTGCTCTCAGACCAACATGGCCTGCCTAAAACAGGTACGTACACACAACTGGCGGCATGCTTCACATCCACACTCAGACTCCCTCTCTCTGCGCTGCCTCTAACAGACCACATTTTAATCATCAATGTCTGATTTTTTTGTGATAATTTTAATTCAAATTTGACCTGAAAAAGCACCAAACAGAAATCCATTTAAGCTCAGCTCAAGCTTTATTTAACTTGAATAATATACCTTGGAATATTACTCTTGACTTGGACACAGAGAATTTGTGGTTTGTTTCTTATTAAGGACTATTTTCAATAGTTTGGATAAACAGCATCGCTTCTGATTTCTTATGTGGCTTTATGTGGGATGATGTTTTAGACAAAAGAACGCCTCCAGCAGTTTCTGTCCTTTCCTGTTTCAGCACGACAATAATGCTCTCATGCAATAAATAAATAAATAAATAAGATTTTGTGTCAGAACCTCTGTCCTGATACGTCCTTATCAACCGACACCCAGCCTCTCTAATGCTTTTGTGACTCATGGGATCAAATTCCTGCAGCCAGGATCCAAAAATGTGGAGGAGAGCCCAAAACTGGAGGAACCAGAAAAGCAGAGGTTTACACACTGGTGGATGTTTCCGTGGTAACTTAGTGTATTAAAATCAATAGAATCTAAGCGTCTGCTCTGTGGTAGGGGTCTTTTGTCAAAGATAGTTACAGTTTATTTCTAAAATTAATCTTTTTGCCGCCATGTTTCAGATTCATAGCAGTGCACAGCTGCACCTGAATCCATGTTGATCTTTTTTTAATGACCCTGAAAGGCCTCACATTGTATCTCACCTTTGAGCTCTGCATTAACAGTGAATAGAGAGCATTATTGAACTCGAGACTAATACATTTGGGCAAAGCAGGGTCAGATAACAACACCACTTCAATTGTATTCATTTCAGATCAGGCCACTTCAGGTTTTAAAATGGTTTTTACAAGTAAGTTATTATCATTATTGTGGCTATTACTGTCAGTGGATTTATAGCATTAGAACCATCATTTTCCATACCCATGGGCAATAATAAATTATTACTCATGTGACCCCATAAGTAGTCTCTTTGGTAGTTGTAAAAAAAAAAACCAATGCGTGGCCTCTGTTTGGCATAAACAAATCCTTATGGTCCAAAACCTTTTTAAATTATTGGCACAAAAAAAGAAATCATACAGTATCGTTTGTTGATACTAGATTTTTCTTTGGTAATGCAATTTTTCTAACTTATTTACATTTCATGGGGTTTCTGCAATACCAAAATCAATCAACATAATTTTATTTTAGGGTTTTGAGTTGCTTTAGGATGTTTGGACCTGTGTTGATGATTAGTTGTTTAGTCTGTTTGGTTTCTCTCTTTTTGTTGCTCAAAGTAATCTTGCATTTTGACCACCAGTCAGTGTTCACAGAGTCTGAATAATTGTAAGATCATAGAGTGGTGGTGCTGAGACCAGGAGGAGATCCTGGGTGGGTCATGTCAGGACATTGTGTTTAAGAATCTGCAGATCCATCTCTTGCATTTAAAGTTATACTAAAAGAAGCTTTAAGCTTTTACTCTTCTACTGTTAGTTTTTTGTTTTATCTTTGGGTTACTTTGAGTTTGTTATCATGTCTGTGTTTAGTTCTCTGAGTATCCCCCCTTGAATACTCATTGATGCTACAGCATCTCCCTGTTCCAGTTATGGTAAATGACAAATGGACTGGTTCTTATATAGCGCTTTTCTACTCATCTGAGCACTCAAAGCGCTTTACACAATTTGTGCATTCACACCCATTCGCACAAGCACATTTTTCTAAGTGCTTTATAGCTAACATTCACACACATTCATACTATTTGGGGTTAGTATCTTGCCCAAGGATATTTGGCATGCAGACTAGGGGAAGCCAGGAATCGAACCACCAAGCTACAGCCACCACTTATGATTGTTATTCATTTCCTGCTTTATTCTGTTAAGTAGTTCACTCTTTTATCTTGTTTTTGGCTTTACTTCCTGTTAGTTGATTGTCTTTATTATATTCAGCTGTGCCTTGTTCACCACTTCCCTAATCAGCCCTCTGTGTATATACAGTCCAGTCTTCTGTGTGGTGTTTGTTACGTTCTCTGCTTTGTCTTCATGTTTTCATTGTTCCTTGTATTCTTTGAACTGTGGTTAGCTGAAACTTTTCATTATCGCTTAATAATGACGTTTGGTTGATTTTTATTCTGTAAAGTTGCATTTTTAACACTATCACACAGTGTGGACTTCATTGACGGTGACAAACGTTAGAGCACTTACATCGTCTGCACATCCAAATCTTGACAAATCCATTGTAAACTTCTTTTTTTTACTATTTAGTAGGTACCAAATAAGAAGAGGATAGGTCTGAGAAGAGATAGGGTTAGCTGTAACTATTAAGTAACTAGAGTAATTATAACAGTATAATATTGTGTACACTTTCAACATCTATTTTGTCCAGGCAAAGTCTTCCTCCCTCACCTCCGTACGGCATAAAGCATGAAAGTAAAAAAAACAAAAAACAAATCTAAAATCAAGTTTATCTTCTCTAATTGATGCAGAGGCCAGGAGTCTTCTACCTGAATGGGAAACCAGAACTACCTTAATTTTGTTAGCTAATTAGAGCCTGCCAAGGACTCTTCCTCATTTTGAAATAGCCCACGCTCTTCCAGTCCAGCATAGCGCCTAATCAAGCACTAATTAGCCTCTGTAGATATTTGTAATGATCCTGCAGTTCAGCAAAAACCCAGAGGAAAATTTTTTTATCCAATCATTGCACACTGAACTATAGAATACACAGAAAGCAGGTTAGGCGGAGAAGGACGAGGAGGAGGGCAATTTATCCTGTTTGCATGTGTGTGCAGAGCAGGCAGTAAATTATCAGCTCGAGATGTGTATGCAGGCACGAGGGAAATTAGACGATGCATGTTTGTTTTTATTTTGAAGGAAGTTGTACGCGGTGTGCTGAACACTCGGGCATCCTGTTGCATTTCTCACCCTTCAGTGAGAGCTCTGAAAAAAAATGCATGCAAGTGACTTCCCATCCAGTCTCTTGTGTGGGTCGCTTCCCACGTGCTCTTTAAACCTTCTGTTTGCATGGGGCAGCTAGTTAGAAGAAAGTTGGCTTGAAGGGGTCTAAGGAGGTTGGACTTCTTTGAGTTTTGTGAAGACATTTCTCATCTGAGAAGCTTCTTCAGTTCTAAAGGTTTGAAAAAAAGTCATGGGTTATTTTTGGCTTATGTGATGAAGCACATAATCAATAGTGGGTCAACAACCCTTTTAAGGGACAGCCCTAAGTAGGGTTTAATACCTGGGACTCGCCACCATTTGGCTTTAGAGCTGAAACTCTTGGATGAGAGGAGAAACCTTGTCATGAAACTTAAAGAAGTCCAGTCGCTTTCTTTCCAAGCTCCTTAGATTACCATGACCTGGATGACTGAGAACCTGCACAAACATTTTGGCATCAAGAGAGGAGAAAGTTATATGAGATGGCTTGTTTTCAAGCAGCAGATGAAGTGAAGAGCAGCAACGTGGCCCATTTTAAGATAAATAAGGATTATTTTGATCGCTAAAGATCATGCAAAGTTACTTATAGAGCTAGAAATGAGCATAAACAGTCCACTTTAATGATGAGAAGATAAATTAAATTAGAGTAGCAAGAATATAGTTCACAGATTTTGTAGCTGTCTGTTTTTTGTGAGAGAGAATAACAGAGAGGTCAAAAGAAGAGAGTGTCTGACGTCAATTTTTATTTTTGCTTCGGGCTAGTATTGTACTTTTTTCTTCTTGTTCTTCTTTTTTTTTTTTTTTTAGCTTTTAGGGCAAAGATGGGGCAATGCATCTTGGCACTGGTTATGGCTATGAAATTTAAGGCTTGTGCAGACTCACCAGCAAACACAGAGGCAGTGACACTGCAGACTGCTGGATGACTGTGGCTCCCTGCTCAGAGGGACAGCTAGACAGGCAGCCAGGCCTTTAAACGAGGTCAACTAGCAGGAGTTTAACCGGAGCGGAGCTGCACTGACAGCAAGGCCTCGCTTTGGGTACAGTCCAAAGACCAAAGCCTAAACACCAGCAAGATAAACAGTCTGGCCTACGGGGAGCTTAACACTGCCATCAGAATGAGACGAGTAAACACATAGAGCTTCTTAGTGCACACAACAGACACTGCATGGATATTGCTTTCATAATCACATTTGCAGCTTATGTATGTGTCAAAACAAACTAGCCAGGCAAATTTATCCACACTGTACAATGCGAGTGATTCTTGCAACTTGCAGTAGACCGTCCACCACACGAACACACACATAAGCACTGAAAAAAGCACTGTAAGCATCGTCAGTGGGCACAGGGACAGAGGTCATGAATGCCTGGGATGTCTGCTGCTTTTGTTCATTGATATATTTCAGAGGCTGTTCTGTACCTGCCTTAGCTTGTTAGCTGAGCATCTCTAGTTCATCAGGCCTTCATTTGAACTATTATAATTGAGTGAAATGTAATTTTTCTGTGTTGTGATTTTTCCGATATTCTCTTAATACAAGGCTGACAGGCAGCAACTGAAGGAATGTGAATAAAAGCAGTGAGAATCCTCAGGCACCCTTTGGCAGACCTAGATGAGGAATTACATTTCATCGATATATTAGGATCTTTCAGGAGTAAAAGACGTGGGTGAAAAGAAGCCTGCTGCCAAGTCATTGTCACTGCTACTACCTTATCTTTTTGCCCGTGCACCCTCACTGTTCTTTTCCCAATTTTTTTGTTTGTAGCCACACAGCTGCACTCATTTTACATCCAATCTCATGGGTCCCTAGACAAATGTTTTACCTTTACTTTCAACCCATCTCTTATCCTCTCTGGGCTGACTGTTTGCTTTCTGCGTCAGCTGACGCCGTGCTGCTACGGCTGGGTAGAGCGGATGCAAGACTTTGCCCGGGGGCAACTGTATTCAAGCCTTCAAAGTGTTTCCACGTAAATTCAGAGTTCCAGGATTATTCACATAGCCAATTAGTGCGACAGCATTTAAAGAGGCCTGCACTGCTGGGGGCAGGGAGCCACAGTTAACACCAGAAGTATCTTGTGATCTCTCCTCACTGTGCATTATGGCCAACAGCTCTCTACCTTGATGTTGTCATCTTGAACACCACTGAAGCGAAAACACTGTGGCCCACAGAGCATCTTATTTGTGTCCAGTGGGGAGATTAATTTTGTTCATCAGCGGTTTTATTTATCCTGAGTTAACAGGATATCAGAAAAACAAACAGAATCCTCAATATTGAGGATATGGGTTATTTTTAATGTTGCATGCTTTTCCAAACTGAATACTGAAAACAGAAACTTCACCATTTAAAATTTGCAGTTTAAAAAAAAAGAGGAAAAACTACATATGGGGAAAAACTTTACTTTCCCTCCACATATATGTGGGGAAAAAAGTAGATTTTCCCCCCATAAACGATATTATTTCTTAAAATAAACTGTATATGTATGTAAACAGACAGTAGAAATTACAGTATTACTATATAAATATTGTAAAAATAGAGAATCGCTACATACACACTATAGAAATGACATTATTGCTCTCTGTGTAGATTCTCAGTCAACTAAATCATGGTCATTTAAGGAATGTGAATGTTAACGTTAGATATAATACTGTATGCTTCTTATTGTGTTGACCTCTAAAACAAATAAAAAAAAAACTTGAATAAATTACAATATAGTCACTGAAATTTTTACAGTAAAGAAATTGCAGCCTTGCTTCAAGTATTTTAATGTAAAAATGTGTTTTTCAATATATAGTGTAATAATTTTTTTTTAAAGTGCTTCCAGAAGGAGCTTGTAAATATCTGAGGAATTGTGAATCATTTGAGTGAGTCTGTTTGTTCTGAGACCCAGTACTCATGTTTGTGACTATATTAGTTATGTTAGATCCTTCTGTTAAAGTTTATGAAGCAAAAGAATTCTTTTTACAGAATATGGGTGCTAACCTTATGCCCACCCTCCAACAGTCTTTTGCTGGGCCTATACGCTTCAACTTTGCCAGTATGGGTGATCCTACCTGGTATAACTCTAAGGATCACTGATGCAAGCTCCTTGACCAAAACAAGGTGGTCCCCTAACAGGGGTTAGGAGGAAGGGCCTTCAACATCTTGGAGGCATCTGATACTGTGTAGTGAAAGAGTTCTTGGAAACCAAAGGAGAAAACATCCACGCAAATACTTCTTGAGGTGAATAGTTAGGAAGAACAGGATATTAGTCCTTAGATGGATGAACAACCTATCGCAGGATATCAGCTATTTTTGAGCAGTTATCCAATTCAGGGTCCCAAGGGTTAGAGCCTATCCCAACAAACCCAAACATGTCTTTGGTTTGTGGTAGGGAGACGGAGTACTTGGAGAAAACCTATAGACACACAAGCACAGGGAGAATAAGGCAATCACAGAAACTGAAAAGTCCTATAACTGAACAGTTATATCAGTGGCTTGTTTCTACCCCCTGAAAAGCAGCATATACATGTTCCTAAAACAGTCTGGATTCGGTGGCACACCAACCCCTAAACGTCAGGCAGGAGTTTGAGTCATAGTTTTAGGTTTTGCTGTTTGGGTATTTGGGAGAAAATTGTAATTTGGCTTGAAATGCCCTTTATACAACATTAAGCATGTATTTAAAATCTAAAGTCTATGTTACCCATTTTGACAACAGTGCACAATTTACATTGCACTTTTTCAATGTGACAATAGGTCATACCAGTTTCCAAATACAGCTATCAGTCTCATGAAACTACTTTTCCAGCACAAAACTATGTAACACTCCATCTGCAGAGCTGCAGATGGATCTAAATCGCTGTTCATCCTTAAGAAACTCCTTAATCTTTCTTTCAACAGTGGAAAGAGAGTTGAATTATCTTTTACCTTTTAAAGTTCTTCCTCCTTTGCTACAATGATGCATACCTCACCAGCACAAAAGGATTTCCAGACTTCCTTTCTATCTTATCAACTCTGAAGCATAATCACAGCTTTTGCTGAGATCACTGTAGATAATTATCAATTACCCTGTAAATCGCGTCCAACATACTCTTTCAACAGCAACAACAAGAAAGGAATGTAATTAATTAAAACTTGCTCCTCTTCACCGAGAATGCACAGGTTGAAAGGACCATGGCCCGGTGTGACACCATTCCTGACATGTGCGTCTTGAGGGAATCTCTGCCCCACAACGATGCCGAGTCTCTAACACCAGGGGAATTCCCAAGGTGCTAAAACAACTGCTTTTTTTTTTTTATCTTACAATACACGGGAGGCCTGCAGATGAAGAGGGAAGCGTTTTTGCTGAATGAGTGCAGAGGGAACACTTGGATGGGAAAGCTGTCAGAGAAACAAGCAGATAAATGTTGCTCAGCTAATGTGGATCACGTTCCCACAGGGGACTCTGGGATTTTCCTGAGTGTACGCCATGTCGAGTGAAATGTGAAGATCCAGTGGAGAAAAAAAGGACATGTTTGGATGTAACTCAAAAGTAGGCCATGTAAAGCGCCTTTACTGACCACAAAAATACACCAATTCTTTGCACAGCATTAAATATCCATGTCTTTATATATTTTTGGAGTGTCAAAAAAATGGATAAATGGAATATTTGGATATATTACCAGTTATGACCAGCAATAATGTACTTAACCCGCCATAAAACACTTAAAGTACATGTTTTTTTCTGTGCTCCCAAGCCCCTTGTCAGGCTTAAATGAGCAACAAAACTATTAAATTACACAAATTGAATATAAACTAAGATTTAATTGCATGTTTAATTGCTCTCAGTGTTGGGCTGAACAGGCATTTTAGCAGGAGAAAAGTAGCAACACTAGTTTTTCAATTACGGTGAATTTTAGGGAGAAAAAAATGGCAATTTTGCATATTCGAATGATTGCAAGCACAAAAGACAAGTCATTATGGGACAGAATGAGGTCTAAAACATTTGCATGCAAATACAACTCAAATCAATCTTATTTGTGACACACTGACTAATGAATGTCAGTGTTTTAAAATGAGCCCCATCAGTTTAACCCGTCATATGTCATTTTTAAACGTTAAATGAATAGATGAGCCAAATTAAGGGACTGTATCTCATGTTTTCAAGTAAACTCTCCCAGTAGATTTGCATGTTCTTTTGCATCCACTGCCATGCAAATAAAGGGCACGTTATCATAGCTGCCAGTACAATATGCAGCCTTTTTCTTGCCTGATCTTGGTAAGTTATAGTCCGGCTGCAAGGAAAGATTGCTGGCCAATGAGATGTAAATCAGGGAAACAATGCGTGACATGGATGGCTTGTGTTGTACTGTTGGGGCCAATCAGCTGTTTTCCTTTCAAGCTTGTTGGGACTGCAGGATGTGTTTGCATTAATCGTAATGTTAGGATAGAAATCTGTTCATGCTGAAGAGAACAAATATAGTATGCTTGTAAAACCACTGCAGGGCCAAAAACCTTCCGAGTCTAATGGCCCATTTATGCTCGCCACATCAGTCGCTTCACACGCAAACAGTGATGTCGCCACAGTTATGTACCATTTTTACCAGCACTAGCTGCACTATTCTCGTAAATGATAGGTTTCACCGCCTAAACGAAAACTCCACATCAGTGCTGGTATTACTAAAAAACAGAACCAGAAGCAAGTACAAGGTTTTGGGTTTTTTTTTTAGAAAGCTTAGTCTTTGAAACTCTTGCAACATCTTCCTCTGTATAATCTATGAATCATCTTTGATTGTGTACTGAGATCATTAAAATCGCAGGACAAACCAACACGGTCTTAAACGTGTGTCATCAATACACACGAGGTTGCAAAAAAAGTGCAACTTGTGCCAGCGATGTGATCCGGCACTATTTGGGAGAATGATGAGCACAAATGGGACAATTGTTCTCCCTCCAAAGTCTTGACAACAAGGACACAGAAAATTATCATTCAAACGGACAAAACTCAAAAACTACTTTTAAACTTTCCTATTAAGGTTAAGGTTAGGGTGATGACTCGGGGTGTTTTCATCCCTGCTCTGTTTAGTCCATCTGAATCAGACTCTGGTCTGTTTTCCTCCTTGGTGCAGTTCATTTGTGCACAGTAATCACACCAAACTAACCATACTTGAACTCTGTTTGGAACCAGACACAAACCTCCTCCTCAAAAAACTCCAGTACAGTTTGTTTATGGTGAGAATGTGATTGGGCATCGATCCAAACCAACTATCAGCTGCAAGTGGGAACCACTGGTGTATTGTAGCCATGACGTTAAATATTTATTTTGGGCTATACTAGGAAAAAAATGTTGTGGAAGAAACCAATTAAATCTGGTCTTTGCATGGTTAATTATTCATTGTTGGACTAAAACATGTTGGTTAGTTTTTAATTTATATTGTGGTAAGTTTGGGAGATTGAGAGAGACAACGCGGTCATAGTGGATGAGCCCCCAGGAAATAAATGGAAGCCACTGTAATGTCCTAATGTGAGGACAACATATGTGTAGGACAGGGGGAGGGACAGAAGGTGAGATAAGACGGAGCAGCAGTTGTTTAACACTGATGCCGTTATTAATTCAGCAGTGCTGGGTGCACGGCGGAGGAATCAGCATGTGATTGAGATGATAACAGGCTGGGCCAGGACAACCTTGTGATCCAAGGTCAAGATGAAACAGTGATTCAACAGACAGAGCACAAATAACCATTTCAGCTTTTCAACAGCAGACAGAGCACCACAGTGAGGCAAAAATAAACCGCACATGCTGCTGAGTGCATAAAACGCCATGAAACGTCACCCTGCAACGTCACCCTGCAACGTCACCCTGAAACATCACCGAGGCAGCGGTTTGGTTTTCTGAGTGCTTTCATGGATGTGCTATGTATGTTTTGAACAGGATGGTTGATGCAGCGCGTCCAAATGGAAAGCTTTTTTATTTATTTATTTATTTGATATAATAAAAAGTTTTGTTGAAAATCCTGTTCCATTTAAATTTCTTGTCAAAACAAGCACATACAGCAACTTGAATTTCTACTTCAGTGTCTGGAGTGAGATATCTTTAACAAAAAACGTTAAGATAGGAAAAAGCAGAGTTAGCCTTTTAAACTGGCTGACTAATTTAGTTTAGTTTATTTCCTTTTTTCTCATATAAAAAAATAAATGTAATTAAGTAATATATATTTCACAGCTTTAATTTTAAATTAAAAATCATGAAACCCAGATACAAAAATATTATAATACACCAATATAAAGTTTGAGTTGCTGTCATTACCTTTGCCAAGGAGGTTATGTTTTTGGTAGTGTTTGCATGTCATGCTCAAGAACTAAATAAATTCTGGTAAAACCTTGTAGTGGTGTAGAGCAGAGTCATGGTAACGATCCAATACAATTTGGCTTACATCCACCGCAGTCTTCAAGATGAACTTGGTGACTTATTGGTTGAAAATTGACAAAAACCCTTGTAGACTGGATGACCCTTGAAAGTATGGTGTGTATTGTTAACATATAGAAAATACCATATAAAGATTTTCAATATCATGTCACATTTGACCTCTGACCTCTCCTTCAAGGTTGATAGATTGATCTGAAGGTCAGAGTGCTATATAGAACTATTTATAATGTTAATAATAATGTTTAAATACATTTTACAAAACAATAAAATAAATACTTCATTATAAAAGTAAATCAGGTGTGCTGAAATTGGTTTCAACAAAGCAAATAACAAAACTCTGCATTTTATATTTTAGTCGAAACAAGTGCAAATTTAACCTCCTAAGACCAGAACTCTTTGATGGCTATTTAGGCTGATTGGGACCTGATGAATGTAAAAACAAAGAATAACCAGATTTTTTTTTTTTACCTAATGTTTGTTTCTGAGAAAAATGAGAGCCACATATGAGGACATTCGTTTTAAATTTTGTTAGAACAGTGGCAGCATAATGTCCTCGTAAATGGATATCAGGCCCTCGTAGAGCAAAATTAGGTATTTGGTCTAGACATCCCAAAACGTGATGTCCACAAATGTGGACGCCAGGTCCTAGGAGGTTAAAATGCATTTAAAAAAGAACAACAACAACAACAAATGCAATACTATTCCTTTAAAAGGAAATACTGCCCAGAGACTGAAATGCCTTGGTGGAGGTTTATGCCCTTGGAGTGCTTTTTGTGGAGTTTTTTGTGTGTGTTTGTATTTTAGGTTTTTCTTCTTTCTTTTTTTTACTATTTCCAGTTAATAAAACTGAGTGAGAGGTTACTCATCTTACTCAGCATCCCTCAAAAAGAAACGGCACAGAACAGAGTCAGGGTTTCTTGTTACGGCGGGTGGCGTAATCATTCAGGTAATGTGTCACTGCCTTTCACAGGCTACGATCCCCCTGGGCCCCACCACTTGTTCCCAGCAATAAGCTAATTGATTGAAACATTCATCATCATCCACAGCCACATTCTCTTATGAAAGCTGACCCCGAGGCAGCAAAGTCCTAGACTTTTGGAGAACATTGAAACGCACTAATGGAAGTGCCATTAGTGAGAGATGAGAGGAGGAGGGACGAGAACCCCAACAAGAGTGTGTACACTTTTTCCACAGGAAATGAAGGTAAGATTGGGGTTGATCATCCATGGGCTTTGCGCTTGTCTCTGTTCATTCGTGTAGTTTCATCGTGATTGGTTTAAGTCAGACCTGCATCCCTAATCAAAGGAACTGCAGTGTTTGCTCCTAGCTAAATAAATGCAGTCTATAATTAAATTGATTGCTATACTACTTTTTGACAGCAGCACAGTGACAAGCCTGCTCCTGCAAACTGATGGTGATGTATGTGTAATGCCTAGCATATAATCTTCTGCATAGAAAACCCTGAGCTCATTGGCAATATAAGGAAACATCACTTGTGCTATTTTCCTGCACCAGTAAATGCATCATTGCACGTGATTAAAATATCACCGATCAATGATAAATAAATACAAAGATGTATTTTTATGATAAATAAAATGAAATATTAAAATATTAATACTTCATTATTTCGAATACTGTTTCCTTTCCTCTTTTATGTCTATATTTCGCATTATGGTTTTAAGTGCTTGAGTACTGATATTTCCTGAGGCAATGTGTGTATAGTAATGTACTGTACGGTGCAAAAGCCATCCATCCTTCTTTAGTTGGCACTATTACAAAATGCCCAAGATAGCATAGCTTGAAAAGGCATAGTGCAGCATATTTGCACCAATGAGGTGATTTCCAAAAGGCTATTAGCACTGAACCTGGTATAGTTCAGCATGGTGTGCAATGTGTCTTTAAAAAATTTGAGGAAATTGGCCAAACGAGATGACAAAATAAGAAGTGGCAGGCTTAAAAAAAAATTCTGTCTACAGCAGAAGAACGGTATCTGAAAGTCATGACTTAACCCTTTAAGACCTACCATAGAACCAAGTCCACCAGAGCTTATATTATATTTTTACATGCTGTAGTGCCATTTTTGGGAGCATTTCAAGTTGCTATACATCAATACAACCGTTATAGCCCAAACTTAAATAATATGTATGCATTAAGTGCATAATAACTACATAAATTGCAAAAAAGTGCAATAAACTACAAACAAATTGAAAATTGTTTTTGTGGGTTTTTTTTTTACATATATTTCTAGTTAGAGAAATTTAAGAGGTTTATCCCTCAAAACTGTAAATACAAAAAAGTTGCACAAAATAGTTTCCCATCACAGGAAATTCATTTTGATTGTCTTCATAGTTTTATTTTGAGATACACCAATTTTTATATACTGCAGGAAAAACGAAGAAAAAATATTTTTAAATATTTTTTTTTTTTGTAAAATAAATTTACAAAAAAACAGCATGTGCATCAAAATAAACTATTTCCAGCAGTGCAATTTTAGTCCTAAGCATCCCTGAAACTATTCAGGAAAGCATAAAGTCAAACATGACTTTAAAAAACACCAGCATAGGCTTATAAGGCCCCGAAGGTAAACTACATTTTCTGCGAAAATGACGTCACTTCCGGTCTCGGGCAAGTAATGGCAGACATAGTTCGCGCTGACGTCTGTTCCAACGTAGGAAGTGTTATGAACAGCTGATCGGATCGGCAAAGCGTGTTTCTGGAATATAACCGAATAAGAAACCGCGACCTAGGGCAAGCTGATGGCATAACATGTAAGTACAACTCCTCTGGTTTCATATGCAAAAAAGATTATTGTGCTAGCTTACGTGGTTGCAGTTCTATAGGGATTTAAAAATAGTTACGCAAAACGGAGCGTGCCCACTCCGACCGGTTTTAAAGGGTTAACAGACCTGACAAAGGACCTGAGAGATGCATCTGACCTTTTTAGTTGATCCATTTAACCTAAATGAGATTATCCTAATAGAAGAGTAGCTGTCAAGAAGCCATTCTTATGGAAGGGAAACAGGGGAATAATGGTCGAACCCAAAACTGGATTGAAAATCAGCAGCAAGGGGTCTTTTTCTAGGAAAATACAGAGAAGGTGTGACTTCAGCCTTTTTCACAATCTCTATGTAGGAATCCTGTGTATTAACAGGTTGAGCAGGTTGCTATTTTGTGAGTCTTCCATATCACTCAGTTGCTTCCCCAGAGATTATGTCATACACAGTTCAACTTCAGCTTGCACAGCAGCTGGTGACATCTTGATATTCATTTGTCAAATAATATTTTTTTTCCAACAAAATGGTATTGTTTAATGATTTCACACACAGTTTAGAAATCTGTAGAATGGTGAAATGAAATGTGAAGTTGTCCCGTTGGGCAGGCAGTGCGTTTGTGGC